>NC_041381.1:393546552-393547051 GCF_002162155.2 Triticum dicoccoides
GTACATATTTGTACGTAAAAAAGAGCATACTCAAAACATGGTATATACTACCTAAAAATTACTATATATACTACCTAATCATTGTTATATACTACATACTACACGTACATACTCTCAATTTTGACAGATACTACATACAACATACAAAATGCAAGTGGTAGTAACTACCACTGCTTGTAGGAAACATTTGTCATATATATATATATATATATATATATATATATATATATATATATATATATATATATATATATATATATATATATATATATATATATATATATTAGTGGCAAACATAGAACTAGCTAGCTAATCACAATAAGGAATCATGTTAGTGGCCTCGATGCTGCTTCTCTAGGGTTTGGGGTCGCCTCGACACAACGCTTCACGGGTTTGGGGTGGCCTCGACGACAACGCTCTTTTAACTTGATAAATTTGGGTGGCCTCGAGAGAGTTAATTTGTCGGGTAGGGGCGCGGCGGGAGGGGGTAGGAGACCAA
>NC_041381.1:393547066-393561259 GCF_002162155.2 Triticum dicoccoides
ATATATATATATATATATATATATATATATATATATATATATATATATATATATATTCAATGAAGAAAAACGATGGAAACTGTGAAGACATTACAAAGTTGGAGAATTTGGAAAAAAATGAGGAATTTCAAAAACTGAGGAAAAACTCAAATTTGAAGATTTTCAACTTTTGGTGGTGGCGTAACCCACCGTATAAGAAAGCTGACTTCAGACACCGCGTACAATTGTCGTGGGGCTCTGAGAGTCAATTTCTTAGTTAATTTCTTCACACTTAGAGGGTTAGTCTTCATTGATTGAAGAAAAACGTTACTTCGTGTGTTGCGCATCTAAGTCATCAAGTCAGCATAAGTGTTAGGATGAGTGTCCATTTCAGAGAATATTCGAAGATTCTAGGATATTTAGCTCACACCGCAACTTGCTAAATCTCTTCTCATCCAAGGTCTTAGTGAAGATATCAGCCAGATGATCTTCAGTGCTTGCGTGGCTGATGGAGATATCGCCCTTCAACACATTATCACGAAGAAAATGATGACAAATCTGGACGTGCTTTGTCTTTGAGTGCTGAACTGGGTTGCGAGAAATCTTGATAGCACTCTCATTGTCACAGTAGAGAGGCACATTCTTCACGTTGATGCCATAGTCCTTGAGTGTTTGCTTCATCCATAATAATTGAGCACAACAAGAACCAGCATCAATGTACTCCGCTTCTGCAGTGGAGAGTGATACGCCGTTCTGTTTCTTCGAGGACCAACAGACCAAAGATCGTCCGAGGAAATGGCATGTGCCTGATGTTGACTTGCGGTCCACGTGATCGCCAGCATAGTCAGAGTCTGAATATCCAATGAGATCAAACGAAGATCCCTTGGGATACCATAATCCAAGTGTTAGTGTGTGAGCTAGATATCAAAGAATATGCTTCACAGCCTTATGGTGTGATTCCTTCGGTATAGCTTGAAATCGGGCACACATGCAAACACTAAGCATAATATCTGGCCTAGATGCACATAGGTACAATAAAGAGCCAATCATGGAGCGGTATACCTTTTGATCGAAGTCTTTACCATTTTCATCAGTGCATAGATGGCCATTTGTGGGCATTGGAATTTTGACCCCTTTGCAGTCTTGCATGCCGAATTACCTCAATACATCTTTGAGGTATTTCTCCTGAGATATGAATATGCCATTGTGCTGTTGACGAATTTAAAGGCCTAAAAAGAATTTCAATTCTCCCATCATAGACATTTGATATTCTTCACTCATCATATAGGCAAATTCATCACTATAACGTTGGTCAGTACAGCCAAAGATAATATCATCAACGTATATTTGGCACACAAACAATTCGTCATCATAAGATTTTGTGAAAAGAGTTGGGTCGAGTGAACCGGGTTTGAAGCCTTTCTTCATGAGGAATTCCTTCAAAGTATCATACCACGCCCGAGGGGCTTGCTTGAGGCCATACAGGGCCTTGTTGAGTCTGAAGACTTTGTCAGGATTCTTTGGATCTTCAAAACCTGGGGGTTGAGCAACATATACTTCTTCCCCAAGCTTACCATTGAGGAATGCACTTTTCACATCCATTTGATATAATGTGATATTATGATGGTTAGCGTAAGCAAGTAATATGCGAATAGCCTCAAATCTAGCTACAGGTGCAAAAGTTTCATTGAAATCAATTCCTTCAACCTGTGTGTAGCCCTGAGCTACAAATCGTGCCTTATTCCTCACCACAAGGCCATTTTCATCTTGCTTGTTGCGGTAGATCCATTTTGTGCCAATGATGTTGTGCTTGCGAGGATCTGTACGTTTGACAAGTTCCTAGAAGTTGTTGAGCTCGAACTGATGTAATTCTTCTTGCATAGCCTGAATCCACTTAGGCTCCAGAAATGCTTCATCTACCTTAGTGGGCTCTAAGATAGAGACAAAAGCAAAGTGCCCACAAAAGTTAGATAAATGTGAAGATTTTGAGCGAGTGAGAGGACCTGGTGCTTTAGTGTCATCAATGATCTTCTCGATTTGCACTTCATTAGCAATGCGAGGATGAGCAGGTTGTCTTCGAGGAATTTGATCAACATTCCCTTTAGGAGCATTTTCTTCAGCACCATTTTCTTCAGGTGCGCCAGCCCGGTGATCATCACGATCTGGAATGAATTATTCAGCAGATTCTTCGGTAGGAATGACATCCTCAGTAGCCTTGAACTTGATAGAATCCTCAGGAGTTGGTTCATCTATCACAGAAGGTAGGTGCTCTCTTTGCGAGCCATTAGTTTCATCGAACCGCACATCTATAGTTTCAACAACTTTGTGAAGAACGCTGTTGAAGACTCTATAGGTGTGCGAGTCCTTTCCATAACCAAGCATAAAACCTTCATGTGCATTCGTGAGAATTTTGAAGTGTGATGAGGATCTCTAATCCAACATTTAGCGCCGAAGACTTTGAAATAACTCACATTGGGCTTTTTGTCAGTGATGAGTTCATAAGCAGTTTTCTTGAAGAATTTGTGAAGATATACCCTGTTGATGACGTGGCACACAGTATCAATTGCATCAATCCAGAAACGATGAGGCGTTTTGTATTCATCAAGCATAGTGCGAGCCATTTCAGCAAGGGTTCTGTTCTTGCGCTCCACGACGCCATTCTGCTGAGGAGTATAAGGAGCAGATAACTCATGAATAATACCAAGTTCATCAAGATAGCCATCAAGACCGGAATTCTTGAACTCGGTCCCATTGTCAGTTCTAATGTGCTTGATCTTCACACCAAAGTTGGTTGATGCCCTCGAGGAAAATCGTTTGAAGACTTCCTGCACTTCATGTTTGTAAGTGACAATGTGCACCCATGTGTAACGAGAATAATCATCAACAATAACAAAGCCATATTGAGTTGCATCATTTAGAATTGCAAAATAATGGTTAGGACCAAAGAGATCCATGTGAAGAAATTCAAATGGTCGAGTGGTGGTCATGATAGTCTTTGCTGGATGCCTGGCCTTTGTCATCTTTCCAGCTTCACAAGCTCCGCATAAGTGATCCTTGAGGAATTTGACATTCTCAATGCCAATGACATGCTTCTTCTTCGCAAGCGTGTGCAGATTCCTCATGCCAGCATGACCAAGCCGTCGATGCCATGGCCAGCCTTCTGAAGCTTTTGCAAGTAAGCACATGGCTGGTTGTGGTCCTATAGAGAAATCAACAATATACAAGTCTCCTCTCCTAAAGCCTTCGGAGACTTTGGAATGGTCAGCTTCCATGATCACAACACAATGATATCTTCCAAAGACAACAACCATATCAAGATCACAAAGCATTGAGACAGACATGAGGTTGTATCTTAAGGACTCGACAAGCATGACTTTGTCCATGTGTCAATCGTTTGAGATCGTAACCTTACCTGGACCCAATACCTGACTTTTGCTTTGTCAGACAAGATGATATGCTTTAGATGTGATGGTGATAAGGGAGCATCCATCAGTAGATTCTTGTCACCAGTCATGTGATTCGTACATCCACTATCGAGGACCCACTCATGTGCTTTGGGTTGATCATCCTGCAGATGAATTAGTGCAACTTACAAACTCATATACTTCATCAGTGAAGAATATGACATCAATATCATCATATCAATTTCATCAAGCAATAGCACAGATAAATCAGTATGAGGATGTGAGAAATGAAAATTCATTTCTTCATGATTAGCCTGCATCCTTTCAGGCACTTTCAGGTCTCCAACAATTTCCTTAGATGTTTTGAACACGTCTGGAGACCTGACCCTGCATAAGAGATTAGTTCTTTTTCTTCACCACCCACATATGAAGGGGTGGAAAAGAATTCATCACTCTGTGAGCACCATATGAGAAAGGTGGCATAGATGCCAGTCCACTTCGTTTCACATAAGAGGGGTTAGGGTAAGCATATGAATAAGCAGAGAAATTCTTCGAGGACTTATGAACATAATGATTTGAAGAATAATACTCATATTCATAGCCCTTAGCTCTACCCTGCGAAACAAAAGGGTTAGCATGATGATGATCATATGAGGATTTTGATCCTTTTGAGGAATTTGATCCATGTGAAGAATTTGGTTCATATGAAGAACTTGATCTGGGGTTCCTATTCTTCACAGGTGGTGTCATGAGGACATTCACCTGAAGACTTTCAAGGCAACTTTTGGGAACCCAGATTTTCTTCAGAGGGGAACCGTTCCTGCAGTTAAATGCCAACATATCTAGCAAATACTTCACCATTCTGATTTTTGAACAATTTATAGTTGGAGTCAAATGACTCATCAGAAGAATCATGAGATTCACATGTAAAGCCAGATAAATTGGATGGATCAACTGGAGGTCCCTTTGCAGCAACCCATGAGGTTTTGGGGTACTGCTCAGGCTTCCAATATGTTCCATCAGCATTGAGTTTCCTCTCAAAGGCAATACCCTCTTTCCTAGGGTTCCTGATCTGCTTTTTAAGCACATCACAAAGAATGTGATGCCCTTTGAGGCTTTTGTACATGCATGTTTTGTACAATTCCTTCAGCCCTGCATCATCAGTGGTACTAGCAATGTCCTCAGATGAGGAATTAGTGATAGCAGAGACAGGTGAAGAATTTGTAACATTTGAAGCATTTGAACATTCAGGTGAAGAATTAGCAGATTCATGTTCAATGCACTTCAGACATGGAGGAATAAATTCTTCCTGAGTAGCGCTGATTTGTTGAGCAAGTAATGAATCGCACTCCTTCTGAAGATCTTCATAATTCACTCTTAGCTTCTCAAGATCTTCCTTTCTTTGAAGAAATTCAAGAGAAAGCTTCTCGTGATCAGATAAGAGAGTGTTATGATGACCTTGAAGGTCGTCAAACTTGGAATGAAGTCTCTGAAGACTTTCAGCCAAAGCTTTTGACTGATCCATTTCTTCACCCAACATATCATCGCTCTTATTTAGCATGTATTGAACTTTTTCAAAAGCTCTTTGTTGTTTAGTGGCAAGGGAAGCAAGTTTGACATAGCTAGGTCCAAATTCATCACCAGATTCATCATCACTGGACTCGGATAGGTAGCATTCGGTTACCTTAGCACTGTTTGCCATGAGGCAGGGTGTAGGGGATGATGATTCTGGTCGAATGTCATTGCTTTGAGAGAGTCCTTGTAATCCTCAAACCAAGGATCATGACAGGTTCGATGACCTTCATAGACCTCAGAGAGACGGTCCCAGATTAGCTTCGCGTGATTGAGATGCATGACGTTCCTGAACTGATTTCAGGACAGACTGGAGCAGATGACATCCTTCGCTGTGAGGTTAAGTAGAGTGTACTTGTGAATGTCATCGGCCTCCGCCATCTTGCATAGATCGGTAGGACTGATCTCAGTGACGGTCCACAGTTCACTGTCCATAGCCATGAGTCACTTTTTCATCATGGCCTTCCACCGAGGATACTCATGACCGTCAAAGATGGGGCAGGATACGTTCCTAAATCCTGCAGTCGAAATAACTAAAACTCCAGGTGGTTAAACCAAAATCACATAGAACAAGGGAGTACCTTGCTCTGATACCAATTGAAAGTGCGTTATATCGACTAAAGGGGGGTGAATAGACGATTTTTATGTATTCTTCACTGAGGAATTTGCTGGTGAGGAAATTCCTAAATGAAGAACTACTTGCAGCGGAATAAGTAGACAAAAGTAAACATAGCAGAATACACGCATAGTCATCATGATGAAATGAAGACAAGCAAAGAGTACAGAAAGCGTAAACACATGATAACACAAGATGAAGACGGATAGACTGAAGAAATTGAACTGAGGAAATTGAGAAAGTCTTCAGTCAAAGTCTTCAAACAGATATGAACAAGCACACAACAACAGAGATGAGGAAATGAAAGAGTCGAGGAAATAGAACCAGTAAGCTCGGTGAAGACAATGATTTGGTAGACCAGTTCCAACTGTTGTCTCAGTTGTACATCTGGTTGGAGCGGCTGAATATTTAAACTTGAGGACACCCAGTCCCGGACACACAGTCCTCACCGTATTCTCCTCCAGCTAAAGTCACACAAACCTCGCCCAAACACTTGTGGTAAGTCTTCAGGTGACTTCCGAACCTTCACAAACTCGGTCACTCGGTGATCCACAATTCCTCTTGGATGCTCTAGACCTTGACGCCTAACCGTCTGGAAGAAGCACGGTCTTCAAAGGTAACAAGCATCGGATCCACGCAGGATCAATCTCTTCAGTGATGCTCAATCACTTTGGGGTTTTGTAGGTTTGGGTTTGGGTTTTCCTCACTTGATGATTTTCGCTCAAAGTCCTCGGAGGATGGGTTGCTCTCAAATGACAAGTGTCAGTTTCTCTTGGAGCAGCCAACCAACTAGTGGTTATAGGGGGCGGCTATTTATAGCCTAGGGAGCAGCCCGACATGATAAAACATAAATGCCCTTGTCTGATATGACCGTTAGGTGGGTAGATATTTTGGGACAGTTGGCGCATAGCACAACAACGGTCAGAATATTTGACTCTCAAATACCTCAGGGCTATCATGTTCCTCACTTTGTAGGTAATCCGCACTAGCGTATTCCTAACTCCTCAGTCAGAACAAATTCCTCAGAGACCAGAAGAACGTTGTCTCTATCACTGAAGAATATGACTGAACTGTGTGAGATTTCCAATGGCTTCACTCGAAGGGATTGGTAGGTGTAGGATTTTGAGTTGAGCATCACATGGAAATTTTTCCTTAGTATTTCCTCGACCCCCTTTAACAGTACGGTGTTTCCTATGACTCAAGAAAGAAAAAATGAAACTATGAAATACAAAGTCTTCACGCTTCATGTTCCTTGAATGATTACCAAGTCTTCAAGGTCACACCAATTTCTTCACTTTCAAAGTCTTCAGAAAGTCTTCAGAATTCCAAAGTCTTCAGTCGAAGAACTTCATTTTTAGGGGTCGACTTTCTCTATAAATATCAAACTCCTCATAGACTTATAGACCTGTGTACACTCACAAACGCATCAGTCCCTTAACCTATAAGTCTTCAATACACCAAAATCACTAAGGGGCACTAGATGCACTTACAACGGCCATGAGAGGGGTATGGTATGCACGCCCTGAGCCGGCTGATGGATCTGCTTGGCATGGAATTGGCAGGCTTCACAAGCCTTCACTAGCTCGACAGTGTTGTTGAGTGTTGTGGGCCAGTAGAACCCACTGCGGAACGCCTTGCCAACGAGGGTTCGTGACGATGAGTGGTGCCCACAGTCTCCGCCGTGTATGTCTGCTAGCAGCTCTTTCCCCTGTTCCCTGGAAATGCAACGTAGGGCCACGTCATTCGGTCGCTTCCGGTAAAGCTCTCCATCTTGAATGCAATATGCCGTGGCTTGCCACACCACGCGTTCTGCGTCTTCCTCCTTTTCAGGCAGAGTCCCTTGCGTCAAGTAGCTCTTGAGTTCCACGGTCCAACATCCCTCTTGAGGCTCCAGCGCCAGGAGCAAGCGTGCTCCTGAGGTCGAGCCATAGGCCGGAGCTCCCGAGGCAGGCGGCTGAGGGAGCTCCGCTCGAGGTTGCGCTGCGCCCGATGGTGGCGGCACCGCCGAGGGTTTAAAGAGCCTTTCCTCAAAGACTCCGGGCTCCTGAGGTAGCCGCCTGGATGCCCTTTTTGTGATGTCATCAGCCTCTTGATTGGTGCCGCGAGGCACATGTTGTAACTCCAAACCCCAAAACTGCTTCTCAATTTTGCGGACCTCTGCCAGATAAGCCTCCATGTGCTCGTCCTTCGGCTCATACACCTTGTTGGAAAAGTTGACGAGGAGTTGTGAATCGCCCTTGATGACGAGGCGCTTTACCCCCAAGGCCACCGCAACTTTTAGGCCCGCCATCAACCCCTCGTATTCTGCTATATTGTTGGAAACCTTCTCCCCGTGCTGGAAACAGAGTTGCACGACGTAGTAGAGCATGTCCTGAGTGGGGGATATGAGCACTGCGCCATCCCCTGCGCCATGTCGCGAGAAAGCTCCGTCGAAGTACATAACCCAGCCGTTCGGTGCCTCACTTCCTGGGGAAAGTGACTGGTCCTTGCCTGCTTCAAGTCCTGGCGCCTCTGTCCATTCTGCTACAAAATCTGCAAGTGCGGCTCCCTTAACGACCCTAGTCGTGCTGAATTCCAACTGAAACGCTTGCAACTCGATGTTCCATTCGGCGACCCTTCCCGCTGAGTTACGACTTCTGAGCACCCTTTCCAACGGATATGCCGGGACGACCTTGATGGGATGACCTTGGAAGTAGTGCTGCAGCTTTCGAGAGGCCACCAACAGTGCGAGCAGGATCTTCTGAGGCATGGGGTACCGTGCCCTTGCATCCCTCAGCACTGTGCTGATGAAGTACACGAGATGCTCGACGAGGGCGGGCGCAGCGACGGAGCCCGCGCCCTCCAGGGAGTCAAGCGCCTCCTGAGGCGCAAGAGCCCCCAGCTCCTGATGGACTGGTGGAGCCCGCTCAGCCGTGAGGACGCCTTCTTGCTGAGGCTGACTTGTATCTGCTGAGGGCGTGACCCTTGCGGGGCCTTCCTGGCCTGGGGTTGCCGCGACTGGTGCAGTCTTGGCCGGTGCTCCTCCCGGACGGCCACCGGAGCTGCGCTGGCGGAGTATGGTGTGGCGGCAAGATAAAACACCAAGGGCTCGTGCGGGCGTTGCGCTACCATCATAGGAGGGCTGGTCAGGTACTTCTTGAGATCTTGGAATGCTTCGTCAGCCTCTTGGGTCCATTCGAACGGGCCCTTCCTCTTCATTAGCTTGAAGAAGGGCAAGGTGCACTCCCCTAGCTTGGAGATGAAGCACCCTAGTGCGGTTACCCGCCCGGTGAGCTTCTGCATTTTCCTGAGAGTTTGCGGCGGACTCATGTCCTTGATTGCCTTGACCTTCTCCGGGTTAGCCTCGATCCCTCTATAGGAGACGAGGAAACCCAGAAGCTTGCCAGAGGGAACACCAAACACGCACTTCTCTGGGTTGAGCCGCAGGTCCACTTCACGAAGGCTCGCGAAGGTTTCTTCCAGGTCCTGTATCAGAGTCTTCGCCTCCCGAGACTTTACCACTATGTCGTCGACATAAGCCTCAGCGTTCCTCCCGAGCTGCCGGCCTAATGCGATGTGCATCAGCTGCTGAAAGGTTGTGCCCACGTTGCGCAATCCGAACAACATGCAGGTGTAGCAGTACACCCCACACGGGGTCAGGAAAGCCATCTTCTCCACATCTTCGACCGCCATCTTGATTTGGTGATAGCCCGAGAAGGCATCCAAGAAACACAACAGGCCACACTCAGTAGTGGCGTCAATGATTTGATCGATGCGGGGGAGTGGGAACAGATCTTGTGGGCAAGCTTTGTTGAGGTTGGTGAAATCGACGCACATGCGCTCCTTTCCCCCCTTCTTTGGCACAACAATAGGGTTCGCCAGCCATTCCGGATAGCGAACCTCGCGAATGACTCCCGCAGTGTCAGGACCCCGACTCGATGTCACATCGATCTAGCTGGTAACACCTCATATCACTTTGCGGCCTCACGCACGGTATCCCCACGGGTGTCGTCTTACCTTTTCCCGGGACCGTTTGCGCCTTTTGGCTCATGTATATGATAGTGTCGCTAGCATCCATATGATAAAGAGCCCGGGCTGACATGACTAGTCGTAAACCCAAAGTGGCACAGACTTACAGGGACAGGCATCCATGACCCAGCTTCGAACGTGTCGGTCATCAGCAAGTGGGTCCGGGCTGTAGCACTGGGCTAGCAGGACTCCGGTAAACCGGGCTGTAGCGGGCTAACAGGACTCCGGTACTCAAAGCGTGACATTTCCCCGAAGGGACAGACACAGGAACGAAGAAGGACACATGCCGGCAGCCTAAGTGTTCCAGAGCAGTAGCAAGCTACCATGGCTCAGCGGTAACACTAGGAGACATTTCCCAGTAAGAGAGGCTACTAAAGATAAACAACTAGATAGTCAGATCCCACACATACCAAGCATTTCAATCATACACACAATATGCTCGATATGTGCAAATACAACGAAGCATCACAACATGACTCTATGACACAAGTACTTTATTTAAGGCTCAGGGAGCCATACATAACATACACAAAGGTACGGGTCTCACGACCCAACATACAAGTCATACAGTCATACAAGCCAGCAGCGGAAGTACATTGTCTGGGTACAGACAACTAGTAAAATAAAAGAGGCTTGGAAGCCTAACTATACTACGTGGTCCATCACAAGCTCAGGGTCACCACCTGGGTCTTTAGCCTACTCGTTGATGTCAACGTCTACATAGAACCCATCAGAAGGGGTTGCAGCGTCTTCTGTAAAGAAATGTAAATTATAGCAACATGAGTACAAAGGTACTCAGCAAGACTTACATCAGATCCTACATACATGCATAGTATCAAGAATGGTTGGTGGAGTTATTGCAGCAAGCCAGCTTTGACTCTTGGCTAGACTATCCTACGATACTCCAACTTGAAATGTTTTTGCGCACACGAGTCCACTACTCACCACTTCAATACACTACCGAGGATCCACCTCCGTCTTCCTACGGAAGAGCCATCCTCGGCACTCACACTTATCTTGAGGCTTTTAGTAGTTTCCATTTACTTGTCTATGAACTGTATAGGCAACCAAGTAGTCCTTTACCGCGGACGCGGCTATTCGAATAGATCATGATAACCCTGCAGGGGTGTACTTCTTCATACATGTTTCCACCACTTAGCGTCTGCACACGACATGTGCTCGGCAGACTTCAAGCGAAAGCCGACGTGGGTGTAGACCACGACCTACCTAAACACTTAAGCCTCTAGTCCAGGTTTATCACCTATCCAGGTTCCATCCGCAGGGAGTCCGGCCGAGGTTTCCCATACGGCCCCGAACGATGTGAACAGGGTTCCCGAGATACCTAACGGGTATTCGGTACACCGTGCCACGTACCTACCGCATCACAGCCCACCCCTACGGTCAGCGCTGTCCACGGCCTCCAGTAGGCTACAAACACCAGAAACTACTTGCAACTCCTGGACAGAGAGCTAGGGTGAATAAGAAGTCGAGCAGGGTCATATTTCAGGGCCCAATGCATGGTAGTAGCTGTATCTTAAATCACACATACAGATCTCAGTGCTTAAGGTCGGCTTCAATGAAACAACCCACCATGTACTCCTACATGGCCTCTCATCGATACCTTTACCAAATCGTGTTCACCACACCACTCTCATTACCGACATAATCATTTCACTCTAGCCCATCACCCAGATGAACCAGCCCTGACACGACTCTAAGCATAGCAGGCATAGCAAGGTAGGAACAACACATACACATGGCTCAATCAACTCCTACACATGCTAGTGGGTTTCATCTAGTTACTGTGGCAATGACAGGTCATGCAGAGGAAATGGGTTCAACTACCGTAGCACACAGCAGTTTGAATCGCGTTGTCTTAATGCAGTAAAAGAGAGCAGGAGCGAGAACATGGGATTGTATCGATATGATCAAATGGTTGGTTGCTTGCCTGATGGTTCGATGCTCGGATATGATTCTTCGTTAGGGTAATCACGGTACTCCTCGGGGACAGAACCTGTCGCAAAGGACATCGATACACAAGCATCACCAAACAATGTGCAACAATATGATGCATGCATGAAACATGGCAATATGAGTGTGTTGGGCTAATGCAACTAAAACCAGAGGGGTTTGAACAAATTTGAATCAAGGATTCAAATTTCAAACTCAAACATGGCCTTTTAAAGTGCTTTTCCTTGTTCTGCTTAAAACATCAATTTAACTTGTTTGATCATGCATGAAAACAGTACAGATGGATAGATTGGATTTTTCTGATCATTTTTCATATATAATTTGTCCAATTTGGAGTTACAGAATAAAAGTTATGAATTTTTGAAGTTTAATTAATATTCTGGAATTTCCTGATTTAATTTAAATCCAGAAAATCAATTACTGCGTCAGCCTGATGTCAGTGTGACGTCAGCAGGTCAACGGAACAGGTCTGGGTCAAACCTGACAGTGGGTCCCGCATGTCAGGGTGATTAATTTAATTAAAAGTTAATTAAAACTAATCCTGTTTAATTAACAGGGCTGGGCCCCACCTGTCATTGACTCAGGGGAGTCAACCAGGGCCCACCCGTGGTCAAAGTCAAAGTCGGCTGCCGGCGTTTAGTCGCCGGCGAGCCCGACGCGGCGGCGGAAGTGGTTTTGGTCATTTCGGCCACCAGAGGGGCCGCGGAGACCACCGGAGTGGAGCTGAGGACGACCCGCAGCTCTTGGCGGAGTCCGTTGGGGTCGGGGTGGCCGGAGTCGACGGCGGCGAGCTCGGCTGCGGCCGCCGGGGTTCGGTCGTGCACGGGAACGGGGTTGGAGCTCGAAGTCGAGCGAAGCGAGGCGCTAGGGATGCTCTACGGGGTCTTGCGAACTCGTTGGACTCGCCGGGGTGACCAAATGGTCACCGGAGCTGCGTCGACAGCGAGCTCGGCGACGGCGGAGGTTCGGCCGTGGTGGGGAGGAGGCTATGGTGAGGGAACGAGGGGGAGAAGAGGGGGAAACGGTGGCGTAGCTCACCGCGGTTGCAGTGGGCGTCGAAGCGGGCTCGGGGACGTGCCGGAGACGACGAATTCGACGGCGACGATGATCGGAGCCGAAGAGGGGAACGGCGACGTGGCGGCGATGCAGGGCTTCCGGGGACCCGTGGAGCGGTGGGGAGGAAGAGGGAGTTGTGGTGGAGCTTCTGAGCTAGTCGGGGGAGCGAGGGGTGGCCGGAGATGGCTGCTGTGGCGAACGGCGGCGACGGTGGTGTTCGGCCGTGAGAGAGAGAGAGCGAGGGAGAGGAAGGAAAGAGCCGGGGAGAGTGAGAGAGAGCAGGGGGGATCGGGACGGGCTGCGGGCGTCGTCCACGCGGCCAGGAGGTCGTCGGCAAGCAGGAGGTGGCCGCGCGGCCGTGCGCGCGCGAGCACGCAGCAGCTTCGGGGCGAGGGGAGGAAGACGACGGAGGGCTACAGTGCTGGGCTGGGTCGGTTGCTGGCTGGGCCGGCCTGCTGGCTGGGCCGGCCAGCTGGCTGGGCCGCACAGGGAGGAGCCCAGGTAAGTTTTTCTCCTTTTCTTCTGTTTCTGTTTTATTTAATATATATCTGCAACTTTGTTGAATTAAATAAAATACCTAGGCAACTTCAAAAATCACCAAACTATTCCTGGCCCATAGTTGGATTATTTCCAACATGAAACATTTTAGTTTGGAGATATTTGAGCATTTAAATATTTTATATTATTTTAAATGCCCAAATTCAAATATTTATGATTTAATTCAAAAACCCTAGGATGGCCTAGGAAAATGTGCACCATTTTTGGCGGAGGTTCTGAACCAAGACAAAAATGATGGGCATTTTAGAAGGGCATTTCAGGTTCATTGAAAAATTATTTTAGTAACCCTAGTTGGTTTCAGAGGGGACTGGGGGTTCTGTCATCCCCATTTCAAGTTTCTGATGAAAGAGTAAACATGATGCAACACTCTAATGCATGACTAGCTAGGGTGTGACAACTCACCCCCACTCAAAAGAATCTCGTCCCGAGATTTGGGTTCCTCCGGGAAGAAGGCGGGATACTCGAGTCGAAGACGATCCTCCCTTTCCCAAGTTGCTTCATCCTCAGAATGATGCGACCATTGAACCTTGAGAAACTTGATATTATGACGTCGCGTGGTACGTTCGGCTTGATCGAGGATACGGATGGGGTACTCTCGATATGTAAGATCATCTTGGAGATCAAGCGTTTCGTGGTCCACTTCACGGATAGGATCCGAGAAGCAACGCCTGAGTTGAGAAACGTGGAAGACATCGTGAACTCTGGAGAGATGCGGAGGTAGTTCCAACTGGTAGGCAACTTCTCCTCGTTTGGCAAGAATGCGAAAAGGTCCAATGTAACGAGGAGCCAATTTGCCTTTGATACCGAAACGATGGGTTCCCTTCAGAGGGGTGACCCGAAGATAAGCCTTCTCGTCAACCTCGAAAGTCATAGCCCTATGTTTTCGGTCATATTGACTCTTTTGACGAGATTGGGCTGTTTTCAACTTTTCACGAACGATACGAACTTGATCTTCTGCTTCCTGAATCATATCCGGGCCAAAGAATTGTCTTTCCCCGGTCTCTGACCAGTTAAGGGGTGTTCGACATC
>NC_041381.1:393562639-393599236 GCF_002162155.2 Triticum dicoccoides
GAAGTTTCTGCAACACTAGCCTTAGATGTTCGGCATGTTCTTCCTCGTTCTTGGAGTAGATGAGTATATCATCGAGATAAACTACGACGAATTTATCCAAATACTCCATGAAGATTGAGTTCATTAACCGAGAAAAGGTGGCTGGAGCGTTGGTTAAACCGAAGGACATGACGGTGTACTCGTATTGGCCATAACGAGTAACAAAGGCCGTTTTGGGAATGTCTCCGTTTCTGATTTTGATTTGATGGTAGCCCAACCTCAAATCCATCTTGGAGAAGACTGAGGATCCAGCGAGCTGATCGTACAGGTCGTTGATCCTGGGAAGCGGATATTTGTTCTTGATTGTGACCAAATTGACAGGTCGGTAATCTACAACCATCCGGTCCGTACCATCCTTCTTCTTGACGAATAAGACGGGGCAAGCCCACGGAGATGAACTAGGGCGGATGAAACCCTTTTTCAAGGATTCATCGAGTTGTTTCTTAAGCTCGGCTAGTTCTAGGGGTGCCATCTTATAGGGTCTTCTAGCAATCGGAACGGTTCCTGGGATGAGGTCTATTACGAACTCAACATCCCTGTCAGGTGGAACACCTGGCAATTCCTCTGGAAAGACATCCGGAAAGTCACGGACTACCGGAACGTCCTCAAGGTCTAGCAAAGGGCTGGCGTTAAGAGAATATAATTGTCGCTTGGCTATTCGGGTCAAGACATTGACTATCTTCCCCGAAGGATGGGTGAGTTGAACAGTCCTAGAGAAGCAATCAATTTTTGCTTGATGAGATGACATCCAGTCCATACCCAAAATGATATTAATATCTGAATATTTAAGGGCTATCAAAGATGCAAGGAAAACAAGTCTGTCGACTTGGATTTCATTTCCATGGCTTACTCTAGAGGTTTGCCATTTGGATCCCGGAGTTTGAATTACCATAGAGGTTGGCATATCACCGAATGCAACGTTATGCAAGCGAGCATAATTTTCAGATATAAAAGAATGAGAGGCTCCTGTATCGAAAAGAACAGATGCCGGGTGGCAGTTAACAAGAAGCATACCGAGAACGACGTTGGGATCCTCTTGAGCTTCTTCGGCAGAGATACAGTTGACATGGCCACGTGAAGCAGCGACCGGTTTAGCATGAAACACCTTCCCTGTCGGCTTGCCACGGCCAACAGCTTTAGCAGATTGATTGGGGTTGGTCTGGGGACACTCACGCATATAGTGACCAGATTCCCCACACTTGAAACAAGTCACGGAACTGGTACGTGGAGGAGCATTATTGGTTGGACCCCCATAGGGCTTGGCCGGTGCAGACTGTTGAACAGGGCGAGGCGCCTGGAAAGATGGCCTCGGTGTGAATCTGGGTGGCAGGGCGGTGTTGGGTACCCACACGCGGCGCTTCTGAGGACCAGCACCGGATGAGGAACCCATGTCACGTCCATGCTTGCGTGTTGCGTCATAGTCAGTCTGACCAGTTTCAGCACTGATGGCTTTGTTGACAAGTTTCGAAAAAGATGTGCACTCATGCAGACGGAGGTCGCGGCGAAGCTCAGGACTAAGGCCCTTACGGAACCTTGCTTGCTTCTTGGCGTCAGTAGAAACTTCCTCAGTTGCATATCGTGCGAGATTACCAAACTCCCTGCTATAGACATCCACAGAAAGTCGGCCTTGGGTGAAATTGCAGAATTCCTCACGTTTACGGTCCATGAGACCCTCCGGAATGTGATGTTCACGGAAAGCCTCGCTGAACTCAGCCCAAGTAGTGACATGGCCCGCTGGGCGCATAGCTCCATAATTCTCCCACCATAGACTGGCGGGGCCTTCAAGATGATATGCAGCAAAGGTGACCTTGTCAGCCTCCGCTACCAGCGCGGAACGCAGCTTGTGAGAGATACTGCGAAGCCAGTCATCAGCGTCGAGAGGCTCGACGGAGTGGTGGAACGTGGGTGGATGCAATTTGATAAAATCACTGAGTGACACCACGTTAGCCCTCTGATGGTGTGCTGTATTCTGTTCAATACGCTCCAACAAACGGTTGGTCTCCCGCTTGTTTCTCTCAGCTTCCATCATAACCTCGGCTAGTGAAGGAGGATGAGGCAGATTTTCATTCCTGGCTTCACTGCCTTCGGCCTGCTCTTGGGAAGCAGGGTTAGCGCGCGTGTTGACCATCCTAGGTAAACAAGACAATGATTTAGTCAGAATGATAAAATTCCGACATAGGATACATAATGTAAGGAATAACTCGGAATGCAAGATGATCATCCGTATGACATGGTAGATACAGAAACTGCTTCTTTTATTCCATCGTCATACACACCATACAAGGTTTAGTACAAGACCAAACAAAGTACTATTACGGTGAAAAGAGGATTACATCTCATCGGAGGCATTCCAAGCTCCTATACATTATTTTTCTACACCTCCGGAAGGAGTACAAACTAGGTCATATCCCACGAGTCACGCAGGACGATAGACGACACAGCTAGTGCGAACTAGTGATACTATCACTAACTCAGACCGATCCGTAGTAGTCCTCGTAGAAGTCACCTCCATAGCCTGGAAGTTCAACATGATCATCCGGAAAAAGACGGTCTCGCGGAGCTTGTGGACCATAGGGGCTAGGATGAGGCCTTGGACCAACAAACGGTGGCCTGCGGGGACCGCGAGGTGGGGTGATGCCTCCTACATCACGCCAAACCATCACGTCTGGCAAAGCAGATCTCACAGGATAGAGATCGCGCATATCTGAATATCCAGCTTGCACCGCCGGTGCGAACCGAGTCAAAGTGGCCCAGTGGTCAGCACGGGTATTGAAAAGCTCTAACCTTAAGGCCCGATTTTCACAGTCCTTATCCTCGAGCATCTCAGTAGTGGTGCGAGTCCGTGAATCCTCCTGAGTGGAGTCAGCATAAATAGCCTGGAGATATCCTTGTGCTCCCGGAAGTGATCCTGGCATATACCGGAAATCAGAGTCCCGAAATAAACCAGATCTGACTCGCATAATGGTCATCATAGAGTCGGCGGCGTCCTGCACAGCCATCTCAATAGTAACCCCGAGTCCATAGGAGCAGTGAAGAGGCTCGGTGGATCCAGGATAAGATGGAAATATCCTGACAGTGCAGAGATACTGGCTTTGATTGAAGTCCCGGAATTGCTCTTCGACCGTGTACTCGGGATACCAACGGTATCCAGCCTCAGTCATTACCCTGACCAACTTAGCAGTATGGCCGGGTACATCTAGGCATCGAGTCAGGCAAACCACTTGATTAAGGTCGCGAGTGGCCATCTGAAAGCATAATCATAATGCAAAGGCATTAGAATTTCTAGCAAAATTTCGGCAGCATAACGGCTGTAAATGCTCAAAAAGGATTTTGAGACATTTGACAAAGGATTTCGTACACACTCAACATCATCATATCAAAGTTCTGAAACCATTCTGGCAACATAATGTGGTAGTAGACTGAACTAGGCTTGTATCCATCAACTTATAAGGTACTACTGATTAGTAACACGTGATCCTGATAGAGAGAATAGATCCTAATTCCTTAACCCCCGGTGGAAGAATGGACTGACTCAGATCAGAATGTCATAAGATGGAGGAGTAAAAAGAGCCTTACGTTCCATCCCACAAACAATTCCCCTACATATAACTAAAGAATTTCTAGACTCAACATCGACCAGTTTGGCTTGGAGAACCTAGAGGCAGTCCGGCTCTGATGCCAACGCTGTCAGGACCCCGACTCGATGCCACATCGATCTAGCTGGTAACACCTCATATCACTTTGCGGCCTCACGCACGGTATCCCCACGGGTGTCGTCTTACCTTTTCCCGGGACCGTTTGCGCCTTTTGGCTCACGTATATGATAGTGTCGCTAGCATCCATATGATAAAGAGCCCGGGCTGACATGACTAGTCGTAAACCCAAAGTGGCACAGACTTACAGGGACAGGCATCCATGACCCAGCTTCGAACGTGTCGGTCATCAGCAAGTGGGTCCGGGCTGTAGCACTGGGCTAGCAGGACTCCGGTAAACCGGGCTGTAGCGGGCTAACAGGACTCCGGTACTCAAAGCGTGACATTTCCCCGAAGGGACAGACACAGGAACGAGGAAGGACACATGCCGGCCAGCCTAAGTGTTCCCGAGCAGTAGCAAGCTACCATGGCTCAGCGGCAACACTAGGAGACATTTCCCGGTAAGAGAGGCTACTAAAGATAAACAACTAGATAGTTAGATCCCACACATACCAATCATTTCAATCATACACACAATATGCTCGATATGTGCAAATACAACGAAGCATCACAACATGACTCTATGACACAAGTACTTTATTTAAGGCTCAGTGAGCCATACATAACATACACAAAGGTACGGGTCTCACGACCCCACATACAAGTCATACAGTCATACAAACCAGCAGCGGAAGTAACTTGTCTGAGTACAGACAACTAGTAAAATAAAAGAGGCTTGGAAAGCCTAGCTATACTACGTGGTCCTTCACAAGCTCAGGGTCACCACCTGGGTCTTTAGCCTACTCGTTGATGTCAACGTCTACATAGAACCCATCAGAAGGGGTTGCAGCGTCTTCTGTAAAAATGTAGATTATAGCAACATGAGTACAAGGGTACTCAGCAAGACTTACATCAGATCCTAAATACATGCATGTTATCAAGAAGGGTTGGTGGAGTTATTGCAGCAAGCCAGCTTTGACTCTTGGCTAGGCTATCCTACGATACTCCAACTTGAAATGGTTTTGCGCACACGAGTCCACTACTCACCAATTCAATACACTACCGAGGATCCGCCTCCGTCTTCCTACGGAAGAGCCATCCTCGGCACTCACACTTATCTTGAGGCTTTTAGCAGTTTCCATTTACTTGTCTATGAACTATATAGGCAACCAAGTAGTCCTTTACCGCGGACGCGGCTATTCGAATAGATCATGATAACCCTGCAGGGGTGTACTTCTTCATACATGTTTCCACCACTTAGCGTCTGCACACGACATGTGCTCGGCAGACTTCAAGCGAAAGCCGACGTGGGTGTAGACCACGACCTACCTAAACACTTAAGCCTCTAGTCCAGGTTTATCGCCTATTCAGGTTCCATCCGCAGGGAGTCCGGCCGAGGTTTCCCATACGGCCCCGAACGATGTGAACAGGGTTCCCGAGATACCTAACGGGTATTCGGTACACCGTGCCACGTACCTACCGCATCACAGCCCACCCCTACGGTCAGCGCTGTCCACGGCCTCCAGTAGGCTACAAACACCAGAAACTACTTGCAACTCCTGGACAGAGAGCTAGGGTGAATAAGAAGTCGAGCGGGGTCATACTTCAGGGCCCAATGCATGGTAGTAGCTGTATCTTAAATCACACATACAGATCTCAGTGCTTAAGGTCGGCTTCAATGAAACAACCCACCATGTACTCCTACATGGCCTCTCATCGATACCTTTACCAAATCGTGTTCACCACACCACTCTCATTACCGACATAATCATTTCACTCTAGCCCATCACCCAGATGAACCAGCCCTGACACGACTCTAAGCATAGCAGGCATAGCAAGGTAGGAACAACACATACACATGGCTCAATCAACTCCTACACATGCTAGTGGGTTTCATCTAGTTACTGTGGCAATGACAGGTCATGCAGAGGAAATGGGTTCAACTACCGTAGCACACAGCAGTTTGAATCGCGTTGTCTTAATGCAGTAAAAGAGAGCAGGAGCGAGAACATGGGATTGTATCGATATGATCAAATGGTTGGTTGCTTGCCTGATGGTTCGATGCTCGGATATGATTCTTCGTTAGGGTAATCACGGTACTCCTCGGGGACAGAACCTGTCGCAAAGGACATCGATACACAAGCATCACCAAACAATGTGCAACAATATGATGCATGCATGAAACATGGCAATATGAGTGTGTTGGGCTAATGCAACTAAAACCAGAGGGGTTTGAACAAATTTGAATCAAGGATTCAAATTTCAAACTCAAACATGGCCTTTTAAAGTGCTTTTCCTTGTTCTGCTTAAAACATCAATTTAACTTGTTTGATCATGCATGAAAACAGTACAGATGGATAGATTGGATTTTTCTGATCATTTTTCATATATAATTTGTCCAATTTGGAGTTACAGAATAAAAGTTATGAATTTTTGAAGTTTAATTAATATTCTGGAATTTCCTGATTTAATTTAAATCCAGAAAATCAATTACTGCGTCAGCCTGACGTCAGTGTGACGTCAGCAGGTCAACGGAACAGGTCTGGGTCAAACCTGACAATGGGTCCCGCATGTCAGGGTGATTAATTTAATTAAAAGTTAATTAAAACTAATCCTGTTTAATTAACAGGGCTGGGCCCCACCTGTCATTGACTCAGGGGAGTCAACCAGGGCCCACCCGTGGTCAAAGTCAAAGTCGGCTGCCGGCGTTTAGTCGCCGGCGAGCCCGACGCGGCGGCGGAAGTGGTTTTGGTCATTTCGGCCACCAGAGGGGCCGCGGAGACCACCGGAGTGGAGCTAAGGACGACCCGCAGCTCTTGGCGGAGTCCGTTGGGGTCGGGGTGGCCGGAGTCGACGGCGGCGAGCTCGGCTGCGGCCGCCGGGGTTCGGTCGTGCACGGGAACGGGGTTGGAGCTCGAAGTCGAGCGAAGCGAGGCGCTAGGGATGCTCTACGGGGTCTTGCGAACTCGTTGGACTCGCTGGGGTGACCAAATGGTCACCGGAGCTGCGTCGACGGCGAGCTCGGCGACGGCGGAGGTTCGGCCGTGGTGGGGAGGAGGCTATGGTGAGGGAACGAGGGGGAGAAGAGGGGGAAACGGTGGCGTAGCTCACCGCGGTTGCAGTGGGCGTCGAAGCGGGCTCGGGGACGTGCCGGAGACGACGAATTCGACGGCGACGATGATCGGAGCCGAAGAGGGGAACAACGACATGGCGGCGATGCAGGGCTTCCGGGGACCCGTGGAGCGGTGGGGAGGAAGAGGGAGTTGTGGCGGAGCTTCTGAGCTAGTCGGGGGAGCGAGGGGTGGCCGGAGATGGCTGCTGTGGCGAACGGCGGCGACGGTGGTGTTCGGCCGTGAGAGAGAGAGAGCGAGGGAGAGGAAGGAAAGAGCCGGGGAGAGTGAGAGAGAGCAGGGGGGATCGGGACGGGCTGCGGGCGTCGTCCACGCGGCCAGGAGGTCGTCGGCAAGCAGGAGGTGGCCGCGCGGCCGTGCGCGCGCGAGCACGCAGCAGCTTCGGGGCGAGGGGAGGAAGACGACGGAGGGCTACAGTGCTGGGCTGGGTCGGTTGCTGGCTGGGCCGGCCAGCTGGCTGGGCCGCACAGGGAGGAGCCCAGGTAAGTTTTTCTCCTTTTCTTCTGTTTCTGTTTTATTTAATATATATCTGCAACTTTGTTGAATTAAATAAAATACCTAGGCAACTTCAAAAATCACCAAACTATTCCTGGCCCATAGTTGGATTATTTCCAACATGAAACATTTTAGTTTGGAGATATTTGAGCATTTAAATATTTTATATTATTTTAAATGCCCAAATTCAAATATTTATGATTTAATTCAAAAACCCTAGGATGGCCTAGGAAAATGTGCACCATTTTTGGCAGAGGTTCTGAACCAAGACAAAAATGATGGGCATTTTAGAAGGGCATTTCAGGTTCATTGAAAAATTATTTTAGTAACCCTAGTTGGTTTCAGAGGGGACTGGGGGTTCTGTCATCCCCATTTCAAGTTTCTGATGAAAGAGTAAACATGATGCAACACTCTAATGCATGACTAGCTAGGGTGTGACACGCGGCTTCCAGCTTGCGGGTTTCCTGGATGATGAAAGCTTGCTTCTCGGTGGACTGCCGCCTTGCCTTCTGCTTCACGGGGCGTATGTTGGGGCATATGTTCAGGTGATGCTCGATCACTTGCCTGGGGACCCCCGCCAGCTGCTTGGGTTCCCATGCGAACACCTCCTTGTTTGCGTGCAGGAACTTTACCAGGGCCTCCTCTTGTTCGGGGTCGAGATTGGCGCCTATGGTGAAGGTGGCGCCGAACGACCCATCCTCGTCGACTGGTAATTTCTTGGTCTCCGTGTTGGGTGAACAGTTGCTTCTTCTTGGTGGGCGCAGCCCCCTTAGCCTTGGGGGGATCGGCGCCGGTGGGGTGCGCCACTGCGGCCGCCTTGAAAGCGAGCTTGAGCGCCTACAGGGCATCTTTTGCATCTCCGGCTATGGTGAGGACACCGCTGCTCCTGGGCATTTTCATCAGGTTGTAGGCCGGGTGGGTTGCTGCCATGAACTGGGCCAAAGCCGGGTAGCCAAGGATGGCGTTGTACGGGAGGCCAATGGGGGCAACGTCGAAGTCGACCAGCTCCGTGCGGAAGTTGGCTTGGGTGTCGAATGTCACCGGGAGGCGGATCTGTCCTAGGGAGCCGGTGGGGCTGCCCCGACGCCCGAGTAGGGCTGGCTGGGTTGGAGTCGCTCCAGCGACACGTGGAGGAGGCTGAAGGCCTCCACTGAGAGCACATTGAGGCCGGCCCCACCGTCGATGAGGGTCCTGGTGACGGCCACCTGGCAGATGGTAGGAGTACACAACATCGGGAGCGCACCCGAGTAGGCAGTGTTGGTGGGGTGATCATCCAAGCTGAAGGTCAAGTCGACCTTGGGTGCCGCCCAACTCGGAGGAGCTGGGCGGCGAGTCAGGGCGGCGCCAACCTGGCGGACGAACGGCTTGACGTGGCGACTCGTGGGTGGGGCTTGCGAGCCACCTAGGAGAGCCGCGGCGACCAGGAGTGCCAGCGCTGCGTGGTGGGCAAGGAAAAGGCTGCGCAGCTCCTCCCAGGAGACCACCGAAGACACTAGCAAGTGGAGCAGCCACATGCGCGGGGCGCTGGTGAGTGCCATGGGCAGCCAGTTGGCCATGACCCGGTCATCTCCCCCGGCCTTAAGGATGGCCTCCTCATATGCTAGCAGGAAAGCTAGCGGATCCGCCGCGCCGTCGTAGTGTGGCGGCATCTCTGGCTTGAACTTGTTTGGCCACAGCACCCATCGCAAGGCGGGGGTCAGAGCTCGGAGCCCCCAGGGCCCGGCGCCGGCCCCTGCAGCCGGAGTGGGTGGCGCGTTGCCTGCCCTGAGGGCGAAGCGCAGTGTTGATGGAGAACGGGCCGTCGGCAGGGAGAACTCCGGCGCACCCCTACCTGGCGCGCCAAATGTCGGATGTTGGGTTTTGGTAGACCCTTGAGGTTCGAACTTTGGGGTGCGCACGAAGATCTCTCCTCCACCGACCCACATCCCAAAGCCTCGCTAAGAATCTAGGCTAGCAAGATGAACAACACAAGGGACATGGAGTTTATACTGGTTCAGGCCACCATTGTGGTGTAATACCCTACTCCAGTGTGTGGTGTGTGGATTGCCTCAGGGGCTGATGATGAACAATACAAAGGAAGAACAACCTCGCGAGGGATGTTCTTGTGGATGTGTGGTGTGGCTTTGCTTGGGAAGGATTGGATCCAAGATTGCTCTCTCCCCCTGCCTACTGTGGTGGCTAGCCCTATATATAGAGGCCCTGGCCCTCTTCCCAAATATTGAGCGGGAAGGGAACCAACAATGGCCATTTTGAAGAGGAACATCTAGTACACTTATCCTGACTAAAGTTGGTCTTCGACTGCCAAAGACTCTGACGATGACGCCGTCTTGGGCTCCATGGTGACCTCCATCCTGCCGCTCTGCTGGTCTTGGTCTTGTTGCACCGAAATGGTAGCCTTTGCCTGATGCCTTGGTCTGTGCTTGCTCCCTTTGCACCAAAGAGGAAACAAGGACACTACGCAGGCCGGCGCCCGCCTGGCCCCGATCGTCATGGCTTGTGTCACGAGCACCTCGCGAGGTACCCTCGCCTTGATCTCTCTGCCTCCTCACGAGCCTGCCTAGCGAGGCCGCTCCTGAGGAAGCTTCCTGTCGTCCGCCCCGCGAGGCTTGGCTCCTCGCGAGGGTCTTGAGCTTGAGTCGATGAAGTTGGGTCGTACTGGGCCACTGCTCGAGCCACGCCGCAGGCAAGCAAGTCTGGGAACCCCCGTTCCCAGAAGCCGACAACCGCCCATGCCGCCACCGGCCCAGCAGGGAATGAGCAGCAGGCGTCGTCATTGCATCCCTCGGTGCGGCGGGAAGGCCGCACCACCACCCCATCGCTGACTCCAGCAGACTCATCCTCGCACGCCCGTCGCGCTCCTGCGGACGCGCACGCCGCGTTGCTCCTGGCACGTGAGCTCCTGCACTACCGTCCTGTCGACGACCTCTATGAAGAGTGGCTCGCTCACATCACCGAGCTCGTCAGCGCCGCAGGGGACTCCCCTGCACCGTCCCTCTTGCTGCCTCGCCCTCCGTCCTGCGCGGGTAACGCAGCTTCGGAGGCGCCTCTGCTGCTTCCTCCCCAAGAAGGCGCCCTGGCTCCAAGGCGTGTGGCCCCTGGGTGAGACCCACCACGCCCAGTCCCCGCGCAGCAAGAGAGGAGCTGCCAAGAAGTCCCTCGCCCGCAAGAAGGCGCTCGCATGCTCCCTGCATCGGTGCGCCATGATCGCATTCCTGCTCCAGCGCGCCAAGACCCCGCGCTGCTCCTAGCGGCAGCGCGTGGAGACCCCCAGGATCAAGCCCCGCGTCAGCAAAGGCCACGAGTGGCTACCACAGGCTGCTGCGCCTTCACCACCGAGCTGCGCAGTGTGGCCTGGCCGGGCAAGTTCAAGCCAGATCTGCCTCCTCACAACAACGGCATCGCCGACCCCGCGGAGTTCCTCCATCTCTACGAGCTGGGCATCGAAGTGGCCAACAGAGACGAAAAAGTCATGGAAAATTGGTTCCCCATGGCGCTCAAGGACGGTGCCTGCACCTGGCTCCTGAACCTGCCTCTCAGCACGATCTCCTCATGGGACGAGATGCGCACCCATTTCATCGCCAACTTCCAGGGCACTCGTGACCGGCCCCCGGCCATGAGTGACCTGCGGCGCATCAAGCAGCAGCCAGGGGAGACCCTGCAGAAGTACATCCAGCGCTTCAATAACGCTCACCTCAAGATTCCCAAGGTGACTGAGGAGGCCATCATCTCAGCCTTCTCTGATGGAGTCCGCGACATCAAGATGAAGGAGGAACTGGCGATCCACGAAGATCTGTGCATGTCTCTGGAGCTGTTCAACCTAGCGACCAAGTGCGCAAGAGCTGAGGAGGGACGCCTCTCCCTCCTCGAGCTCCCAGCCGCTAATCCTGAAGAGAAGAAGTCCAAGGCTAAGGATGTGAAGCGCAAGGGAGCAGTTGTGCTCGCGGCAGAGCCAGACACGAAGCATGGCAGAGATCAGCCGGAGTCGTCCAAGGGCAGCCGGTACTGTGTGTACCACGACCTCCACACCCACAACACCAACGAATGTCAAGAGCTCAGGGCTGTACGAGAAGGACGTGTCGTACGACGCCCCGAGCGCAGCGATCGGGGCTATGGCCGAGGAGGAGGAAGAGGTGGAGGACAATGGGAAGATCGTGGCCCTCGCCAAGGGTGGCGTGACCGGCCTCACGAGGATCACTGGCAAGACCAGCCTCGTGAGGGGGCTTGGAGGGATCAGCCTTGTGAGGATCGCCCACAAGGCAACGCAGGCCTCCCTCCTCTGCCACCGCCACCAAGGAGGAATGAAGACAGGCATCAGGACGTGGGGGCTGGGGGCTTCCAGGAGCCCCGTGCTATCGCTTGCATCTTGGGCAGAGCTCAGGCCCCTGCCTCTCAGCGTATCTTCAAGCAGTTTGCTCGCGAGGTGAATGCAGTCCTCCCAAAGCTCGAGGCCTCACGCCCTTGTAGGTGGTCCACGTGTGCCATCACGTTCAGCTCAGCGGATCAGCTCAAGTGTGCAGCGACAACTGGGGTCCTTCCAATGCTCTGTTCCCCCGTCATCAGCAATGTGCAGGTCACTAGTACCCTCATCGATGGTGGCGCAGGGCTCAACGTTCTATCTGTCGAGACATTCAACAATATCCAAGTGCCTTATGATTAGCTTCAGCTAACCAAGCCTTTCTCAGGAGTCACTGATGGTTCTACCACCCAGATAGGGCAAGTCCGCCTCCCTGTCACCTTTGGACAACGCAAGAACTACCGCCCTGAGATCATCGACTTCAACGTCACCCACATTCGCCTGCCGTACAACGCCATCCTCGGGTATCCAGCCCTAGCCAAGTTCATGGCAGTGACTCACCATGGCTACACTGTCCTCAAGATGCCAGGAAGCGGTGGAGTCATCACAGTCCCCTGTGAGGAGAAAGATGCAGTGCGCTCTCTCGAGCGCGCCTTCCAAGCCGCATCAATCAAAGACCCAGATCGCAAGAGCCGGAGCCTTCCCGAGGTAGTTCCAAAGAAGAAGAATACATCACCTGGCCCGAGACCTCAGGAGGCAGGCACCTCCGGTGGCACGGCGCTAAGGATCCGCGCCCATCCAAGGGGCACCTCCCTCCGTCACATAGGAAGGCGCGCCCGGCGCCCTCCACTGACTCTACCAAGATCACGAGGGAGGCACTCGGGAACCACTTGGAGGCATGCTTCGCGGCACGTTTCCCGCAGGGAGGCATAAGGCAAGAAGGACCCAACCCTCAGGAGTTCATCAGTAAAGTCACTCAGGAGCTTTAGGAATTGAGAGTCATGCGCGGTAGCCGCCGCTTACCCAGTGTAGCTCCCCATCTAGGCGAGGATGGTGGGCTACGCGTCTGCATCAATGTACCAGGGCTCAACAGAGCCATGTCTCAGGAGCGCTTCTGGCCTTCACGTGTGGGACGTTGTGAGGGCCCACCTCACAGTTACGTTCGCATGCCTCTCGGCCTGCCTAACACGGCCGCTGCTCATCAGCGCCTGGTGCGGAGCATTCTGGAAGCTCAGGAGGTCAGGCGCTATGCGGTCTTGACAGAGATGGAGATGGTCCTTGAGGAGCCGCCCGGACCCCCGGAGCCTCCCGAGGCTCAGGGCCCTGGGGGCTCGTGAGGATCGGCTTCCTCATCACGCGTCGTCTGCTACTCCAGCATTCCTTCATCTTCAACGGTATCAGATGACATCTTTCAACTTCCATTTCAGCTGGGAGCGCCCACAGGGCTGCATCATTCCCAGATCGTGTGGGTCCGTCCCTGCGGCATGTATCTCTTTTGCTCATGTCTTTAGTTTACCTTGCTGGGGGCGCCGCTCAGGCTGCATCATCCCCAAGCCGCTCGGGCCTGACCCAGTGGCATGTATCTTTCCCGCATCTATCTAGGTCGTGTGCCTTGCATATTTGACCCTCTATGATTGTCGTCCGCTGCCTACCACAGGCCCTTTCCTCCTTCATGTTGATCACTTGCACATTAAAAGGGGGGCGCTTGAGCATCGCGACTCATGGTCTCTTAGTGGCTCTCCAGCCCTCACCTCCTAGCCTTGTCCACGACATCGCGACCTGGCATACCAGCGACGGCTGAGATCGCTCGAGGGCCGAGACCTGAGGACGTAGAGCATTTGCATCTAACCATCTTGCAGGAACGTACCACCAAGAAAGGCCTAGAGCCAGGCGCAACCCGCCTTGAGGTAGGGCCCCGCGAGTCCCGCACTAGCTCATGGATGCCCAGATACACCTCGTCTAGCCCTACCGTGCCAGCCACGTGTCAGGGCGGGGTTGTACACGCCCCGGGGGCTCCTCCCGGAGGGGCCCCCCCTCCCACGTACCAGTGGAAGCACCATGCTCCGTGCTAGCTGACGACACTGCCGAGGAGCAGCTATGCCCGTACACATACGGAAGCGCTATGCTCTGCGCTGGTGATAAACAACTGAGGGCGGCCCACGGCTGCATCAACCTCAGGGAGTCCAGAGCTCAGTGTCTGGCCTTGCTGCAACGCCTCCCCTCGGGAGCGCCACGCGAGGGGGCTGGACACGGGGGCTGCGTCAGGGCCATGCCCGAGCACACGCCACCCAGCCAGGTCCCCTGGACCTGGTCGTCGCTCGCCTCTCCCTGAGCGGAGCCAAGGTATGAAGATCGTTTGAACGTCAAGGGGGACCCCTGAGCATCTCGACTCAGGAGCCTAACTGGTCACGTAGCCCCTCATCCCTTAGTTCCGAAAGGCTAACGGCGGTTGAGGTATGCGCGGGGCCGGGCCCTGCCGACGTAGAACAACAAATCCACTCCTATACCCCCTTCCCTATTTGCTGTTCGCGCGTCAAGGGGGACTCCTGAGCATCGCGACTCGGGAGCCTAACTGGTCACGTAGCCCCTCACTCCTTGGTTCCGTCTTGGTTTCTGGTCAGGGCTAACAGCGGTTGAGGTATGCGCGGGGCCGGGCCCTGCCGACGTAGAACACAAGGCAAATAGGAAGGAAAACTGCAAATTCTTGGAAATTCAGAAGCAAATATTACAGACCATAGATTGTTCTCACAGTGCCAAACATAAGTTTAAATGCCTCCACGAGGCATGGTGCATGTTGCAGGAATTAAAACAGGATAGAAGCCGTGAAGAGATCACTCCTGGACAGCGCCGTTGCTTGTGGTGGGGTTGCGCTTGACAGCTCCACCTCCTGAAGCCGCAGAGCTGGCAGCACCTTGCTTGGGCCTGGTGCAGAAGGCGCGGAGCTTTGCCAGCAGGGCCTCAGCTCGGCCCTTCACAGCCTCGGCAGCAGCAGTGGCAAACTCGCCGCTCACAGGCTCCAGCAGACTATCCAGGTCGGCGTTGGGGTCGTGAAGGTAGACATGGTTGAGGACACGCGTCAGCGCTGCAGAAGAAAGGACGCGAGCTTCGGCCTCGGCCGTGGGGCCGATGCCGTCCGCGACATCTTTGAGTGCCTGGACCAAGAAGGGAAGCAGTTGGGCGGGGCCGTCCTCGGCGCCAGCCAGTGGCTTCTCTAAACCGCCGTCATAGAGCATCTTCAGCGTGGTGCGAGCTTTCTTCTCCAGCTTCGCGAAGGCCACCCGATCCTCAGCCAAGACCTTCGCCTTGGCATCCAGCTCAACCCTCTCCGCCTTCAGCGCCTGCTCCAGCATCTCCAACCGGCAGTGATCGTCCAAGAGCTCAGCGTCGCGATCCCTGACGGCAGCCTCCCGAGCCTTCATCTCCTTCTCCTTCTCCTGGCGGTCGCGGACCTCCTTGGCAAGCTCGTCACGCAGGCCTTGTAGCTCGTCCTCCAGTGCCTTGCAGCGGCTTTGCGCATTCGTAGCATCACCCAAAGCCGAGTCGCGAGCGACCTTGGCCTGGGAGGTGGCTTGCTTCTCCTCGTCGAAGGCCGACACATCCTGGCTCAGCGCCACTCGGACGGAGGCGTCAGAGCGGACCCAGCCAGAGACCAACTCCAGGCGCCCGGCCACCAGGCGGGGGTCGGCGCCCTGGAGATCTTCTCGCAGCCGACCCAGCTCGGCAGTGGCATGATCCAAGACAGTGGAAGGAGTGGGGAAGACAGCAGTCGATGGAGTAGGAGGAGAAGACGGCAGCATGATCACGGCATCAAGCATTGGGGCCTTCTGAGCCTTGGTGGCCTCGGCAACAGCGTCAAGCGCGGGCGCCTCCAGAGCCAGCAGGGCCTCGGGGGCTGGATCCACGCCAGTGTGCCCCTCCTGGCCTCGCGAGGATGACCGGGCAGGGGAGGCGCAAGCCTCGCTGCCTCCTTTTCCCGCGGATGAAGGCGCAGCCCCAGCAGGCGAGGTCACCCCAAGCAGGGCCGCTGAGGCCCCTTTCAGCCTCTTTGTCGCAGGCACCGGCCTAGCCAAAAGAATACAGACGTCAAGTCTTGGCGACAGAAACGGGAAGCATAGCAGAAGTCAACACTTAGTGGTCGGCAGTCGCGGGCTCAAGCGGCCTCAGGCAAAGCTTGAAGCCTGAAAGCTTCCTGCGGGGATCAGCCTCGGGAGGTCCAGAAGCGGAAGGCACATCAGAGGGGCTGGAGCTGGCTTCAGGCAGCCCTAGGGCTGGAGTAGACCCTCGGGAGATCAGCCCCGTCCTGTCCTTCCTTGGGACCAAGGGCGGGTCCTCTCCCCCTCGCCTGGCACCGGCCTCGTCATCGTCCGGCATGGAACGGAGGGCGCTGGACCTACGCCAAGGGGAGGTCTCCCCCGTCCCCTCGGCGGTCGCTTCGGAGTCGTGCTCTTCCTCCTCCCCCTTGTAGGAGTCGTCGGAGGACAAGTCCACCGTTGCCATCGCCGCCAGATCCTCGGGAGCTTCCACCGGCACCAGTCTGTCCCCGTTGAAGGTGGGCATGGCGCTCACTACCAGCTCCCAGTCATCACGAAGGAACAAGGGGACTGGAGCGCCCTCCGGGCTTGCCACATCTTCCCCGACCAAGGAGCGGAGGGCCGCGGCCAGATCCTCGTCGGCCAGGGCCTCAGAGCTCAGGCGAAGGACGGCGTCCGCGTTCCCGAGCCTCCACAACGGGCGTGAGTGTGCCCGAAGTGGAGCCACCCGATGCACCAAGAACTCCCTCAGGAGCATGTCCCCGATCAGCTTCGCCTCCCTCAGGCTGCCCGACCTTAGGTCTGTATTCATCTTCTCCAGCACCAGCTTCGCCCGACGGTCGTCGAGCTTCACACGGGATCACCATCGACGGCCTTGGGCTGCCCCGTGGGAAGCGCCAGTCGGGGGTGGATGCGCCCGACGTCCATCATGACCCACTTGCTCCAGAAGCTGTCGATCCTCTTCCTAGTCTTCGATATGGCATTGGCTTTGGAGTATGCAACAAAGCCCGCACATGCTGAGATGTGGGCATCAGAAACTTGAAGGGAGAAGAAATGGCGCAGCAAGGCCACTCAGGGCATCACCCCGACGTGTGCCTCATAGTAGTAGGCGAAAATCGCCAGGAGAAGGACAGAGTTGGGGTGGAGATGCAATGCATGCAGACTGTATTGGCGGAGAACAACAAGAAAGAACTCAGAGAAAGGATGCACCAGACCAGCGATGATGGCGCTCATGAAGAACCGATAGAAAGTGCTCCCCTTGCCCTCTGGCTGAGCGGAGCCGGGTCGGAGCACAGTCTCCCCCACCTCGCTGCCCTGCACCACCGTCATCAGGCGCGCGAGGGCGAGATTCTTCTCTGTCATGTTTGGGTGATCCAGAGCTGGCGAGTACCAGGCCAATGGAGCCCCGACCGGGGTCTTGCGAGGCGCCATCACTCGCCGGAGGTGAGAGATTGAGGCGGATCTGGAAGATTTAGGAAGCAAGGGGGTGAAGGGCAAGAAAGGGGATCTGAAGCGAGACAGATGAGGGCAAAGAAAGTAAGCCTGACCTAGACCAGCCCTTTTGACAGTCGGGCAGTTGTCGAGGCATCGTGGGAAGCGGAGACGCCCGCGTCCAATCAACTACCACGCGGCGCCCAAGGCCACAGGCTGTTGGGGCCTGCGGCACTCCGCACTTGCCCCTTCGCTCCTCTGCTAAGCCAAGTCTGAGCGCGCCTTGGGCCCGGAGGCTACTATCGGCGTTCTGGGAATGTGGGTCCCCAGACTTGCCTGCCTGCGGCCTGCGGCGTAGCTCAAGTGGTTTCCCAGTGCGGCCCATCTTCATCGACTCAAGCTCAAGACCCTCGTGAGGGGCCGAGCCTCGTGGGGCGGACGACAGGAAGCTTCCTCAGGAGCGACCTCGCTAGGTAGGATCGCGAGGAGGCGGAGAGATCAAGGCAGGGGTACCTCGCGAGGTGCCCGTGACGCAAGCCATGACGATCGAGACCAGGCGGGCGCCGGCCTGTGCAGTGTCCTCGTTTCCTCTTTGGTGCAAAGGGGGCAAGCGCAGGCGTGGAGTACCGAGGCATCAAGTAAAGGTTGCCATTTCAGTGCAACGAGACCAAGAGCAGCAGAGCGGCAGGATGGAGGTCACCATGGAGCCCAAGACGGCGTCATCGCCAATGCCTTTGGCAGTCAAAGACCAACTTTAGTCATGATAAGTGTACTAGATGTTCCCCTTCAAAATGGCCATTGTTGGCGCCCTTCCCGCTCAATATTTGGGAAGAGGACCAGGGCCTCTATATATAGGGCTAGCCACCACAGTAGGGAGACAACTCGACCGGTCAGAGGGGACGGCTCATCCAGAGCAGGCATCTTAGATCGAATCCTTCCCAAGCAGAACACCACCACAAGAACACCCCTCGCGAGGTTGTTCTTCCTTTGTACTATTCAACATCAGCCCCTGAGGCAATCCACACACCACACACTAGAGTAGGGTATTACACCACAATGGTGGCCTGAACGAGTATAAACTCCGTGTCCTTTTTGTTGTTCATCTTGCTAGTCTAGATTCTCAGCGAGGCATTGGGACGTGGGTTGGTAGAGGAAAGATCTTCGCGCGCACCCCAGAGTTTGAACCTTAAGGGTTTGCCAGAACCCCACATCCGACATCCTGCGGTAGCGTCGATGATTGATCAATGCGGGGGAGGGGGAAGGGATCCTTGGGGCAAGCCTTATTGAGGTCCTTGAAATCGACACATAGGCGCCAGGATTTGTCCTTCTTTGGTACCATCACCAGGTTTGCTAGCCAATCCGGATGTTTTATGTCTCCGATGAATCCGGCCTCGAGTAACTTGGCTAGCTCTTCTCCCATGGCTTGTCGCTTAGGTTCTGAGAAGCACCGAAGAGTCTACTTGACCGGCTTGTATCCCTTCAGTATGTTTATGTTATGTTCGGCCAGCCTGCATGGGATGCCTGGCATGTCTGAAGGATGCCAGGAAAACATGTCCCAATTCTCGCGCAGGAACTCTCGTAGTGCGGCGTCTGTTGTGGGGTTCAGTTGTGCCCCAATGGATGCTGTTTTTGTAGGGTCCGTTGGGTGGACCTGGAATTTGACTATTTCGTCCGCTGGTTTGAAAGAGGTGGACTTGGGTCGTTTGTCGAGTATCACGTCGTCCCTGTCCACTATGGAACACAGCATGGTTAGATCTTCAGCCGCTAGGGCTTCAGATAGTGCCTCAAGGGCCAGTGCGGCGGTTTTGTTTTCGGCACGGAGTGCTAAGTCCGGATCACTAGCTAGAGTGATGATTCCATTGGGCCCGAGCATTTTGAGCTTCATGTACCCGTAGTGGGGGATAGCTTGAAAGCTCGTGAACGCGTCCCGCCCTAAAAGGGCGTGGTATCCGCTACTAAACGGGGCCACTTGGAATGTGATTTCTTCGGACCTATAATTCTCTGGCGTGCCGAATACCACATCTAGTGTGATTTTGTCAGGACCCCGACTCGATGTCACATCGATCTAGCTGGTAACACCTCATATCACTTTGCGGCCTCACGCACGGTATCCCCACGGGTGTCGTCTTACCTTTTTCCCGGGACCGTTTGCGCCTTTTGGCTCACGTATATGATAGTGTCGCTAGCATCCATATGATAAAGAGCCCGGGCTGACATGACTAGTCGTAAACCCAAAGTGGCACAGACTTACAGGGACAGGCATCCATGACCCAGCTTCGAACGTGTCGGTCATCAGCAAGTGGGTCCGGGCTGTAGCACTGGGCTAGCAGGACTCCGGTAAACCGGGCTGTAGCGGGCTAACAGGACTCCGGTACTCAAAGCGTGACATTTCCCCGAAGGGACAGACACAGGAACGAAGAAGGACACATGCCGGCCAGCCTAAGTGTTCCAGAGCAGTAGCAAGCTACCATGGCTCAGCGGTAACACTAGGAGACATTTCCCGGTAAGAGAGGCTACTAAAGATAAACAACTAGATAGTCAGATCCCACACATACCAAGCATTTCAATCATACACACATTATGCTCGATATGTGCAAATACAACGAAGCATCACAACATGACTCTACGACACAAGTACTTTATTTAAGGCTCAGGGAGCCATACATATTATACACACAAAGTTACGGGTCTCACGACCCAACATACAACTTATACAATCATACAAGCCAACAGCGGAAGTAACTTGTCTGAGTACAGACAACTAGTAAAATAAAAGAGGCTTGGAAAGCCTGGCTATACTATGTGGTCCTCCACAAGCTCAGGGTCACCACCTGGGTCTTTAGCCTACTCGTTGATGTCAACGTCTACATAGAACCCATCAGAAGGGGTTGCAACGTCTTCTGTAAAAATGTAGATTATAGCAACATGAGTACAAAGGTACTCAGCAAGACTTACATCAGATCCTACGTACATGCATAGTATCAAGAAGGGTTGGTGGAGTTATTGCAGCAAGCCAGCTTTGACTCTTGGCTAGACTATCCTACGATTACTCCATTTGAAATAGTTTTGCGCACACGAGTCCACTATTCACCACTTCAATACGCTACCGAGGATCCACCTCCGTCTTCCTACGGAAGAGCCATCCTCGGCACTCACACTTATCTTGAGGCTTTTAATAGTTTCCATTTACTTGTCTATGAACTGTATAGGCAACCAAGTAGTCCTTTACCGCGGACGCGGCTATTCGAATAGATCATGTTAACCCTGCAGGGGTGTACTTCTTCATACACGCTCTCACCACTTATCGTCGTTTACACGACATGTACTCGGCAACCTTCAAGCGGAAGCCCAACGTGGGTGTCGGCCACGACCTACCTAATCACCTAAGCTTCCAGTCCAGGTTTATCGCCTATTCGGGTTCCATCCGCAGGGAGTCCGGCCGAGGTTTCCCATACGGCCCCGAACGATGTGAACAGGGTTCCCGAGATACCTAACGGGTATTCGGTACACCCGGCCACGTACCTACCGCATCACAGCCCACCCCTACGGTCAGCGCTGTCCACGGCCTCCAGTAGGCTACAAACACCAGAAACTACTTGCAACTCCTGGACGGAGAACTAGGGTGAATAAGAAGTCGAGAGGGTCCATTGGTTTCGGGCCCAATGCATGGTAGTAGCTGATTCTTAAATCACACATACAGATCTCAGTGCTTAAGGTCGGCTTCAATGAAACAACCCACCATGTACTCCTACATGGCCTCTCATCGATACCTTTACCAAATCGTGTTCACCACACCACTCCCATTACTGACATAATCATTTCACTCTAGCCCATCACCCAGATGAACCAGACCTGACGCAACTCTAAGCATAGCAGGCATAGCAAGGTAGGAACAACACATACATATGGCTCAATCAACTCCTACACATGCTAGTGGGTTTCATCTAGTTACTGTGGCAATGACAGGTCATGCAGAGGAAATGGGTTCAACTACCGTAGCACACAGCAGTTTGAATCGCGTTGTCTTAATGCAGTAAAAGAGAGCAGGAGCGAGAACATGGGATTGTATCGATATGATCAAATGGTTGGTTGCTTGCCTGATGGTTCGTTGCACGGATACGATTCCTCGTTAGGGTAATCACGGTACTCCTCGGGGACAGATCCTGTCGCAAGGATAACGATACACAGGCATCACCAAACAATGTGCAACAATATGATGCATGCACGAAACATGGCAATATGAGTGTGTTGGGCTAATGCAACTAAAACCAGATGTGTTTGAGCAAATTTGAATCAAAGATTCAAATTCCAAATTCAAATATGGCCTTTTAAAGTGCCTTTTCTTGTTCTGATTGAAACATCAAGTTAACTTGTTTGATCATGCATGAAAATAGTACAGATGGATAGATTGGATTTTTCTGATCATTTTTCATATATTATTTGTCCAATTTGGAGTTACAGAATAAAAGTTATGAATTTTTGAAGTTTAAATAATATTCTGGAATTTCCTGATTTAAATTAAATCCAGAAATATCATTTACTGCGTCAGCCTGACATCACAGTGACATCAGCAGGTCAACAGGGCTGGCTCGGGTCAAACCTGACGTGTGGGGTCCACACGTCAGTGACCAGGGGCTAAGCCCGCGTTGACCCCGGGCTGGTTAGCTTTGACTAACCCCTGGGGCCCACTTGTCAGCGTCAGTAGGTGGTGGATTAGTGGCTAATTAACTAGGCCACGTCAGCTCGCCGGAGTTCTGGCCGGCGGCGACCAACAGTGCGGCGACGATAGTGGTTTTGGTCGTTTCGGCCACCAAATGGAACGTGGCGACCACCGGAGTGAAGCTGAGGACGACCCGCGGCTCTTGGCGGAGTCCGTTGGGGTCGGGGTGGCCGGAGTTGACGGCGGTGAGCTCGGCTGCGGCCGCCGGGGTTCGGTCGTGCGCGGGATTGGTGCTGGAGCTCGAAGTCGAGCAAAGTGAGGCGCTAGGGATGCTCTACGGGTTCTTGCGAACGTGTTGGACTCGCCGGGGTGACCAAATGGTCACCGGAGCTGCGTCGACGGCGAGCTCGGCGACGGCGGAGGTTCGGCCGAGGTGGGGATGCAGCTACGGTGAGGGAACGAGGGGAAGGAGAGGGGGAAACGGTGGCGTAGCTCACCGCGGTTGCAGTGGGCGTCGAAGCGGGCTCGGGGACGCGCTGGAGACGGCGAATTCGTCGGCGACGGTGGTCGGAGCCCGAAGAGGGGAACGGCGACGTGGCGGCGATGCAGGGCTTCCGGGGACTCGTGGAGCGGTGGGGAGGAAGAGGGAGTTGTGGCGGAGCTTCTGAGCTACTCAGGGGAGCGAGGGGTGGCCGGAGGCAGTGGCTAAGGCGAACGGCGGCGACGGTGTGCTTCGGCCGAGAGCGAGAGAGAGCGAGGGAGAAACGGGGGAGAGTGAGCGAGAGCAGGGGGGATCGGGACGGGCTGCGGGCGTCGTCCACGCGGCCAGGAGGGCGTCGGCAAGCAGGAGGTGGCCGCGCGGCCGCGCGCGCGCGAGCACGCAGCAGCTTCGGGGCGTGGGGAGGAAGACGACGGGGAGCTACAGTGCTGGGCTGGCTAGCTGGGCCGGGCTGAACAGGGAGGAGCCCAGGTAAGCTTCTCCCTTTTAGTTTTTTTCTGTTTTCTGTTTTATTTAATATAACTGCAACTTTGTTGAATTAAATAAAATACCTAGGCAACTCCAAAATTCACCAAACTACTCCTGGCTCATAGTTGGATTATTTCCAACATGAAACATTTTAGTTTGGAGATATTTGAGCATTTAAATATTTTATATTATTTTAAATGCCCAAATTCAAATAGTTATGATTTAACTCAAGAACCCTAGGATGGCCTAGAAAAGTGTGCACCATTTTTGGCAGAGGTTCTGAACCAAGGCAAAAATGATGGGCATTTTAGAAGGGCATTTCAGGTTCATTGAAAATTTGTTTTAGTAACCCTAGTTGGTTTCAGAGGGGACTGGGGGTTCTGTCATCCCCATTTCAAGTTTCTGATGAAATAGTAAACATGATGCAACACTCTAATGCATGACTAGCTAGGGTGTGACAACTCACCCCCACTCAAAAGAATCTCATCCCGAGATTTGGGTTCCTCCGAGAAGAAGGCGGGATACTCGAGTCGAAGACGATCCTCCCTTTCCCAAGTTGCTTCATCTTCAGAATGGTGCGACCATTGAACCTTGAGAAACTTGATATTATGACGTCGCGTGGTACGCTCGGCTTGATCGAGGATACGGATGGGGTACTCTCGATATGTAAGATTATCTTGGAGATCAAGCGTTTCGTGGTCCACTTCACGGATAGGATCCGAGAAGCAACGCCTGAGTTGAGAAACGTGGAAGACATCGTGAACTCTGGAGAGGTGCGGAGGTAGTTCCAATTGGTAGGCAACTTCTCCTCGTTTGGCAAGAATGCGAAAAGGTCCAATGTAACGAGGAGCCAATTTGCCTTTGATACCGAAACGATGGGTTCCCTTCAGAGGGGTGACCCGAAGATAAGCCTTCTCGTCAACCTCGAAAGTCATAGCCTTATGTTTTCGGTCATATTGACTCTTTTGACGTGATTGGGCTGTTTTCAACTTTTCACGAACGATACGAACTTGTTCTTCTGCTTCCTGAATCATATCCGGGCCAAAGAATTGTCTTTCTCCGGTCTCTGACCAGTTAAGGGGTGTTCGACATCGTCGTCCATAGAGAACTTCAAAAGGGGCTTTACCCAAGCTAGATTGATAGCTGTTGTTGTAAGCGAATTCGGCAAATGGAAGGCACTTCTCCCAGTCCATTCCGAACGAGATAACAGAGGCTCGAAGCATGTCTTCTAGAATTTGGTTGACGCGTTCCACTTGACCACTTGACTGAGGGTGGAAAGCGGTGCTAAAGAAGAGACGAGTTCCCATAGCGTTTTGGAAACTTTCCCAAAATCGAGAGGTGAAAAGACTTCCTCGATCCGAATTGATTTCCAAAGGAACACCATGGAGGGACACTATTCGGGAGATGTATAAGTCTGCCAGCTGACTAGCGGTTATACTCTCACGAACAGGTAAGAAATGAGCTACTTTGGAAAGACGATCGACCACGACGAAGATAGCATTATTCCCTCTCTTGGTCCTGGGAAAACCGGTAATGAAATCCATACCAATTTTATCCCATTTCCATTCAGGAATAGCTAAGGGTTGAAGGGTGCCAGCAGGCCGTTGATGCTCTGCTTTTACACGACGGCAGACGTCGCAATTGGCAATATACTGAGCAATTTCTCTCTTCATCCTAGTCCACCAGAACCTCTGGCGTAGGTCCTGATACATCTTAGTACTACCGGGATGAATGGTGAGAGGAGATTCATGAGCTTCCTTAAGGATCAATCGCCTCAGGTTGCGCACCTTGGGAACCACTAGTCGATCCCCGAAGTATACGACTCCTTGATCATTAACGGAGAAACAATTCGCAATTCCTTTCTGAATGTTTCTCTTGATGCGGGAGATTCCCGGATCTACCTTCTGTGCTTTGATAATTTGATCCGTAAGGGTAGGTTTTGCCACCAAGGTGGAGAGAAAACCTTGAGGTACAATGTGAAGGTTAAGCTTCCGAAATTCCTCATGGAGAAGCGGTTGACTTTGTTGTAACATTAGGTTGTTACAATAAGATTTACGACTTAGCGCATCAGCCATGACGTTGGCTTTCCCTGGGGTGTAGGTTATTCCTAAGTCGAAGTCTGTGATCAACTCAACCCAACGTCTTTGCCTAAGATTCAAATCCGGTTGGGTGAAGATGTACTTCAGACTTTGGTGATCAGTGAATATTTCGCAACGATTACCGAGGAGGTAATGTCGCCAGGTCTTAAGTGCATAGACTACGGCTGCAAGTTCTAGATCATGAGTAGGGTAATTCTCCTCATGTGGGTGCAATTGCCGTGAAGCGTAAGCAATTACATGTCGATCTTGCATGAGGATGCAACCTAGTCCTTGTCGCGAGGCGTCGCAGTAGATAACAAAGTCCTTGGAGAAGTCCGGCGGTACCAGTACAGGAGCAGAGGTCAGGCGTCTTTTCAGTTCCTGAAAGCTGTGCTCACATTGTGGAGTCCATTCGAACTTCTTATCTTTCTTGAGGAGTTCGGTTAGAGGTTTAGCAACTTTGGAGAAGTTCTCGACAAAGCGACGGCAATAGCTCGCTAAGCCTAGAAAACTCCGAACTTGCTTGACCGATTCGGGTGGAGTCCAATCAAGGACGGCTTGAACTCGCTCAGGGTTAACAGCAATACCTTTACCAGATATTACATGACCCAGATAGGTCACTTCTGGCAACCAGAATTCACATTTAGAAAATTTGGCATAAAGGCGATGCTCTCGAAGTTTCTTCAACACTAGCCTTAGATGTTCGGCATGTTCTTCCTCGTTCTTAGAGTAGATGAGTATATCATCGAGATAAACTACGACGAATTTATCCAAATACTCCATGAAGATTGAGTTCATTAACCGAGAAAAAGTGGCTGGAGCGTTGGTTAAACCGAAGGACATGACGGTGTACTCGTATTGGCCGTAACGAGTAACAAAGGCCGTTTTAGGAATGTCCCCGTTTCTGATTTTGATTTGATGGTAGCCCAACCTCAAATCCATCTTGGAGAAGACTGAGGATCCAGCGAGCTGATCATACAGATCGTTGATCCTGGGAAGCGGGTATTTGTTCTTGATTGTGACCAAGTTGACAGGTCGGTAATCTACAACCATTCGGTCCGTACCATCCTTTTTCTTAACGAATAGGACGGGGCAAGCCCACGGAGATGAACTAGGGCGGATGAAACCCTTTTTCAAGGATTCATCGAGTTGTTTCTTAAGCTCGGCTAGTTCTAGGGGTGCCATCTTGTAAGGTCTTCTAGCAATCGGAACGGTTCCGGGGATGAGGTCTATTACGAACTCAACATCCCTGTCAGGTGGAACCCCTGGCAATTCCTCTGGAAAGACATCCGGAAAATCACGGACTACCGGAACGTCCTCAAGGTCTGGCAAAGGGCTGGCGTTAAGAGAATATAACTGTCGCTTGGCTATTCGGGTCAAGACGTTGACTATCTTTCCCGAAGGATGGGTGAGTTGAACAGTCCTAGAGAAGCAATCAATTTTGGCATGATGAGCTGACATCCAGTCCATACTCAAAATGATATTAATGTCTGAAGATTTAAGGGCTATCAAAGATGCAAGGAAGACAAGTCTATCGACTTGGATTTCATTCCCATAACTTACCCTAGAGGTCTGCCATCTAGACCCAGGGGTAGAGATTTCCATAGTGGACGGCAGATCACAGAATGCAACGTTATGCAAACGAGCATAATTTTCAGATATAAAGGAATGAGAGGCTCCTGTATCGAAAAGAACAGATGCCGGGTGGCAATTAACAAGAAGCGTACCGAGAACGACGTTGGGATCTTCTTGAGCTTCTTCGGCAGAGACACAGTTGACATGGCCACGTGAAGCGGTGACCGGTTTAGCATGGAACACTTTTCCTGTCGGCTTGCCACGGCCAACAGCTTTAGCAGATTGATTGGGGTTGGTCTGGGGGCACTCACGCATATAGTGACCAGATTCCCCACACTTGAAACAGGTCACGGAACTGGTACGTGGAGGAGCATTATTGATTGGACCCCCATAGGGCTTGGCTGGAGCAGACTGTTGAGCAGGGCGAGGCGTCTGGAAAGATGGCCTCGGTGTGAACCTGGGTGGCAAGGCGGTGTTGGGTACCCACACGCGGCGCTTCTGAGGACCAGCACCGGATGAGGAACCCATGTCACGTCCATGCTTGTGTGTTGCGTCATAATCAGTCTGACCAGTTTCAGCACTGATGGCTTTGTTGACAAGTTTCGAAAAAGATGTGCACTCATGCAGGCGGAGGTCGCGGCGAAGCTCAGGACTAAGGCCCTTACGGAACCTTGCTTGCTTCTTGGCGTCAGTAGACACTTCCTTAGCTGCATATCGGGCGAGCTTACCAAACTCTCTGCTATAGGCATCCACAGAAAGTCGGCCTTGGGTGAAATTGCAAAATTCTTCACGCTTACGGTCCATGAAACCCTCCGGAATGTGATGTTCACGGAAAGCCTCGCTGAACTCAGCCCAAGTAGTGACATGGCCCGCTGGGCGCATAGCTCCATAATTCTCCCACCAAAGACTGGCGGGGCCTTCAAGATGATATGCGGCAAAGGTGACCTTGTCAGCCTCCGCTACCAGCGCGGAACGCAGCTTGTGAGAAATACTGCGAAGCCAGTCATCAGCGTCGAGAGGCTCGACGGAGTGGTGGAACGTGGGTGGATGCAATTTGATAAAATCGCTGAGTGACACCACGTTAGCCCTCTGATGGTGTGCTGTATTCTGTTCAATACGCTCCAACAAACGGTTTGTCTCCCGCTTGTTTCTCTCAGCTTCCATCATCACCTCGGCTAGTGAAGGAGGATGAGGCAGATTTTCATTCCTGGCTTCACTGCCTTCGGCCTGCTCTTGAGAAGCAGGGTTGGCGCGCGTGTTGACCATCCTAGGTAAACAAGCCAATGATTTAGTCAGAATGATAAAATTCCGACATAGGATACATAATGCAAGGAATAACTCGGAATGCAAGATGATCATCCGTATGACATGGTAGATACAGAAACTGCTTCTTTTATTCCATCGTCATACACACCATACAAGGTTTAGTACAAGACCAAACAAAGTACTATTACGGTGAAAAGGGATTACATCTCATCGGAGGCATTCCAAACTCCTATACATTATTTTTCTACAACTCCGGAAAGAGTACAACTAGGTCATATCCCACGAGTCACGCGGGACGACAGACGACACAGCTAGTGCGAACTAGGGATACTATCACTAACTCAGACCGATCCGTAGTAGTCCTCGTAGAAGTCACCTCCATAGCCCGGAAGTTCAACATGATCATCCGGAAACAGACGGTCTCGCGGAGCTTGTGGACCATAGGTGCTAGGATGAGGTCTTGGACCAGCAAACGGTGGCCTGCGGGGACCGCGAGGTGGGGTGATGCCTCCTACATCACGCCAAACCATCACGTCTGGCAGAGCAGATCTCACTGGATAGAGATCGCGCATATCTGAAAATCCAGCTTGCACCGCCGGTGCGAACCGAGTCAAAGTGGCCCAGTGGTCGGCACGGGTATTGAAGAGCTCTAGCCTTAAGGCCCGATTTTCACGGTCCTTATCCTCGAGCATCTCAGCAGTGGTGCGAGTCCGTGAATCCTCCTGAGTGGAGTCAGCATAGATAGCCTGGAGATACCCTTGTGCTCCCGGAAGTGATCCTGGCATATACCGGAAGTCAGAGTCCCGAAATAACCCAGATCTGACTCGCATAATGGTCATCATGGAGTAGGCGGCATCCTGCACAGCCATCTCGATAGTAACCCCGAGTCCATAGGAGCAGTGAAGAGGCTCAGTGGATCCAGGATAAGATGGAAATATCCTGACAGTGCAGAGATACTGGCTTTGATTAAAGTCTCGGAATTGCTCTTCGACCGTGTACTCAGGATACCAGCGGTATCCAGCCTCAGTCATTACCCTGACCAACTTAGCAGTATGGCCGGGTACATCTAGGCATCGAGTCAGGCGAACCACTTGATTGAGGTCGCGAGTGGCCATCTGAAAGCACAGTTATAATGCAAAGGCATTAGAATTTCTAGCAAAATTTCGGCAGCATAACAGCTGTAAATGCTCAAAAAGGATATTGAGACATTTGACAAAGGATTTCGTACACACCCAACATCATCATATCAAGTTCTGAATCCATTCTAACAACATAATGTGGTAGTAGAACTGAACTAGGCTTGTATCCATCAAACTTATAAGGTACTACTGATTAGTAACACGTGATCCTGATAGAGAGAACAGATCCTAATTCCTTAACCCCCGTGGAAGAATGGACTGACTCAGATCAGAATGTCATAAGGTATAAGGAGTAAAAAGAGCCTTACGTTCCATCCCACAAGCAATTCCCCTACATATAACTAAGAATTTCTAGACTCAACATCGACCAGTTTGGCTTGGAGAACCTACAGGCAGTCCGGCTCTAATGCCAACGCTGTCAGGACCCCGACTCGATGTCACATCGATCTAGCCGGTAACACTTCATATCACTTTGCGGCCTCACGCACGGTATTCCCACGGGTGTCGCCTTACCTTTACCCGGGACCGTTTGCGCCTTTTGGCTCACGTATATGATAGTGTCGCTAGCATCCATATGATAAAGAGCCCGGGCTGACATGACTAGTCGTAAACCCAAAGTGGCACAGACTTACAGGGACAGGCATCCATGACCCAGCTTCGAACGTGTCGGTCATCAGCAAGTGGGTCCGGGCTGTAGCACTGGGCTAGCAGGACTCCGGTAAACCGGGCTGTAGCGGGCTAACAGGACTCCGGTACTCAAAGCGTGACATTTCCCCGAAGGGACAGACACAGGAACGAAGAAGGACACATGCCGGCCAGCCTAAGTGTTCCAGAGCAGTAGCAAGCTACCATGGCTCAGCGGTAACACTAGGAGACATTTCCCGGTAAGAGAGGCTACTAAAGATAAACAACTAGATAGTCAGATCCCACACATACCAAGCATTTCAATCATACACACATTATGCTCGATATGTGCAAATACAACGAAGCATCACAACATGACTCTACGACACAAGTACTTTATTTAAGGCTCAGGGAGCCATACATATTATACACACAAAGTTACGGGTCTCACGACCCAACATACAAGTTATACAATCATACAAGCCAACAGCGGAAGTAACTTGTCTAAGTACAGACAACTAGTAAAATAAAAGAGGCTTGGAAAGCCTGGCTATACTATGTGGTCCTCCACAAGCTCAGGGTCACCACCTGGGTCTTTAGCCTACTCGTTGATGTCAACGTCTACATAGAACCCATCAGAAGGGGTTGCAGCGTCTTCTGTAAAAATGTAGATTATAGCAACATGAGTACAAAGGTACTCAGCAAGACATACATCAGATCCTACGTACATGAATAGTATCAAGAAGGGTTGGTGGAGTTATTGCAGCAAGCCAGCTTTGACTCTTGGCTAGACTATCCTACGATTACTCCATTTGAAATAGTTTTGCGCACATGAGTCCACTATTCACCACTTCAATACGCTACCGAGGATCCACCTCCGTCTTCCTACGGAAGAGCCATCCTCGGCACTCACACTTATCTTGAGGCTTTTAATAGTTTCCATTTACTTGTCTATGAACTGTATAGGCAACCAAGTAGTCCTTTACCGCGGACGCGGCTATTCGAATAGATCATGTTAACCCTGCAGGGGTGTACTTCTTCATACACGCTCTCACCACTTATCGTCGTTTACACGACATGTACTCGGCAACCTTCAAGCGGAAGCCCAACGTGGGTGTCGGCCACGACCTACCTAATCACCTAAGCTTCCAGTCCAGGTTTATCGCCTATTCGGGTTCCATCCGCAGGGAGTCCGGCCGAGGTTTCCCATACGGCCCCGAACGATGTGAACAGGGTTCCCGAGATACCTAACGGGTATTCGGTACACCCGGCCACGTACCTACCGCATCACAGCCCACCCCTACGGTCAGCGCTGTCCACGGCCTCCAGTAGGCTACAAACACCAGAAACTACTTGCAACTCCTGGACGGAGAACTAGGGTGAATAAGAAGTCGAGAGGGTCCATTGGTTTCGGGCCCAATGCATGGTAGTAGCTGATTCTTAAATCACACATACAGATCTCAGTGCTTAAGGTCGGCTTCAATGAAACAACCCACCATGTACTCCTACATGGCCTCTCATCGATACCTTTACCAAATCGTGTTCACCACACCACTCCCATTACTGACATAATCATTTCACTCTAGCCCATCACCCAGATGAACCAGACCTGACGCAACTCTAAGCATAGCAGGCATAGCAAGGTAGGAACAACACATACATATGGCTCAATCAACTCCTACACATGCTAGTGGGTTTCATCTAGTTACTGTGGCAATGACAGGTCATGCAGAGGAAATGGGTTCAACTACCGTAGCACACAGCAGTTTGAATCGCGTTGTCTTAATGCAGTAAAAGAGAGCAGGAGCGAGAACATGGGATTGTATCGATATGATCAAATGGTTGGTTGCTTGCCTGATGGTTCGTTGCACGGATACGATTCCTCGTTAGGGTAATCACGGTACTCCTCGGGGACAGATCCTGTCGCAAGGATAACGATACACAGGCATCACCAAACAATGTGCAACAATATGATGCATGCACGAAACATGGCAATATGAGTGTGTTGGGCTAATGCAACTAAAACCAGATGTGTTTGAGCAAATTTGAATCAAAGATTCAAATTCCAAATTCAAATATGGCCTTTTAAAGTGCCTTTTCTTGTTCTGATTGAAACATCAAGTTAACTTGTTTGATCATGCATGAAAATAGTACAGATGGATAGATTGGATTTTTCTGATCATTTTTCATATATTATTTGTCCAATTTGGAGTTACAGAATAAAAGTTATGAATTTTTGAAGTTTAAATAATATTCTGGAATTTCCTGATTTAAATTAAATCCAGAAATATCATTTACTGCGTCAGCCTGACATCACAGTGACATCAGCAGGTTAACAGGGCTGGCTCGGGTCAAACCTGACGTGTGGGGTCCACACGTCAGTGACCAGGGGCTAAGCCCGCGTTGACCCCGGGCTGGTTAGCTTTGACTAACCCTTGGGGCCCACTTGTCAGCGTCAGTAGGTGGTGGATTAGTGGCTAATTAACTAGGCCACGTCAGCTCGCCGGAGTTCTGGCCGGCGGCGACCAACAGTGCGGCGGCGATAGTGGTTTTGGTCGTTTCGGCCACCAAATGGAACGTGGCGACCACCGGAGTGAAGCTGAGGACGACCCGCGGCTCTTGGCGGAGTCCGTTGGGGTCGGGGTGGCCGGAGTTGACGGCGGTGAGCTCGGCTGCGGCCGCCGGGGTTTGGTCGTGCGCGGGATTGGTGCTGGAGCTCGAAGTCGAGCAAAGTGAGGCGCTAGGGATGCTCTACGGGTTCTTGCGAACGTGTTGGACTCGCCGGGGTGACCAAATGGTCACCGGAGCTGCGTCGACGGCGAGCTCGGCGACGGCGGAGGTTCGGCCGAGGTGGGGATGCAGCTACGGTGAGGGAACGAGGGGAAGGAGAGGGGGAAACGGTGGCGTAGCTCACCGCGGTTGCAGTGGGCGTCGAAGCGGGCTCGGGGACGCGCTGGAGACGGCGAATTCGTCGGCGACGGTGGTCGGAGCCCGAAGAGGGGAACGGCGACGTGGCGGCGATGCAGGGTTTCCGGGGACTCGTGGAGCGGTGGGGAGGAAGAGGGAGTTGTGGCGGAGCTTCTGAGCTACTCAGGGGAGCGAGGGGTGGCCGGAGGCAGTGGCTAAGGCGAACGGCGGCGACGGTGTGCTTCGGCCGAGAGCGAGAGAGAGCGAGGGAGAAACGAGGGAGAGTGAGCGAGAGCAGGGGGGATCGGGACGGGCTGCGGGCGTCGTCCATGCGGCCAGGAGGGCGTCGGCAAGCAGGAGGTGGCCGCGCGGCCGCGCGCGCGCGAGCACGCAGCAGCTTCGGGGCGTGGGGAGGAAGACGACGGGGAGCTACAGTGCTGGGCTGGCTAGCTGGGCCGGGCTGAACAGGGAGGAGCCCAGGTAAGCTTCTCCCTTTTAGTTTTTTTCTGTTTTCTGTTTTATTTAATATAACTGCAACTTTGTTGAATTAAATAAAATACCTAGGCAACTCCAAAATTCACCAAACTACTCCTGGCTCATAGTTGGATTATTTCCAACATGAAACATTTTAGTTTGGAGATATTTGAGCATTTAAATATTTTATATTATTTTAAATGCCCAAATTCAAATAGTTATGATTTAACTCAAGAACCCTAGGATGGCCTAGAAAAGTGTGCACCATTTTTGGCAGAGGTTCTGAACCAAGGCAAAAATGATGGGCATTTTAGAAGGGCATTTCAGGTTCATTGAAAATTTGTTTTAGTAACCCTAGTTGGTTTCAGAGGGGACTGGGGGTTCTGTCATCCCCATTTCAAGTTTCTGATGAAAGAGTAAATATGATGCAACACTCTAATGCATGACTAGCTAGGGTGTGACAGATTTTTCCCACGCATCGTGCCTCTCGACTAGGGATGATTCCCCTGAAGGTCGTGCTGCTTCGCTCAATGCGGCTCTTGTCTATTTCCATCTTGTTGAGGGTCTCCTCATAGATGAGGTTTAATCCCCTGCCGCCGTCCATGAGCACTTTAGTAAGCCTGAAGCCGTCCACGATTGGACTAAGGACCAAAGCGGCTGGTGCCTGAACTGTTCGGAATTGAGGTTCGTCACTGGCATTGAAAGTTATAGCCGTGTCGTTCCATGGATTTATTGCTGCAACGTGGCAGACTTCTGCGAGGGTGTGGAGTGCTCGCTTGCGCCTATTTTTTGAGGCGAAAGTCTCGAAGACTGTCAGTATCGTATTATTATCTTCGGCTGGATGTTGCTCTACGGTATGGTTGATGAGGAGATCCTCGCCGCTCTTTGCTACCTGCCGGCGTATCCAACATGCTCTAAGGCTATGTGTTGGTATGGTATCTGGTGTGCTGTGAATTTTCCATGGCCCATTGAGCCATTCCTCCAATACGGTTCCACACCCTGCAGCGGGCCTTGGTTTTTTGGTAATTGAATCGGGTGACTTGCGAGAGTTTACCCTTTTAGTTCGGATGAAGGGTTTAGCGAGAGCCGGAGGATCCCAGAATTTTGTTTGGGTTTTCCAGGAGCTTTCCATCGCACAGTACTTCTGTATTATGGCCGCCAAGTCAGCAAAGTGTACTATGTCACGGCGACTTATGGCGTTGAGGATTCCCTTGTCCGTGCAATTTTTGCAAAAGAATGAGATTGCCTCTTCCTCGCGACAGTCCTTAACCTTATTCATTACAAGGAGGAATCTGGCCCAGAAGTGATGTACTATCTCTTGGGGCTCTTGTCTGATGTGGGAAAGATTGCTTGTATCTTGGTGGGTGGGTAGATTTAAGTCCAAACCCTAACCCGATCTGAGATCCAGGGCAGAGAAGCTTCCGAGCTTGGGAGCCCGGGATCCGGGGTGTTGCCCAATTTTTTTGGCCCGCTGTCCGATTCTAAGTTCGGAGCCTAGGGCCTATCCTCCTGTAGACGGGTATCCAGCTTGGAGAGCTTGGGAATTCGGACATAGTTCATCCTCATAATAGAGGATGAATCAGCGCATTGCTCTTCCACTAACGCTATCTGATGAGTGGCCGGTGGAGAATTAATCTCCCTTTGGTCGGGTTTAAGCCCAATCCGATCATAGTCCGTAGCCACCCCCAGAGCGGCGATGCGATCCAAGAGGTCGTTCAAGGAGGAGAGCTCCATTGGATCCAACTGCTTGGCAAGTTCCGAGTTGACATGGAGGCTGTTTTTGATGACCTGAGAAGTCATCGTCGGCGCGACGGCCGATCAGGCGGTCATGACGAAGCTGCCTAGTCGGAGAGTTTGGCCTAGAGCCAGGGTTCCTAATGGTAACAGGAGGCAGGGGACACGATGTTTACTAGGTTCGGGCCCTCTCGATGGAGGTAATACCCTACTTCCTGCTTGATTGATCTTGATGATATGAGTATTACAAGAGTTGATCTACCACGAGATCGTAGAGGCTAAACCCTAGAAGCTAGCCTATGATTATGATTGTTGTTGTCCTATGGACTAAACCCTCCGGTTTATATAGACACCGGAGGGGGATAGGGTTACACAGAGTCGGTTACAGAGAAGGAGATCTACACATCCGAATCGCCAAGCTTGCCTTCCACGCAAAGGAGAGTCCCATCCGGACACGGGACGAAGTCTTCAATCTTGTATCTTCATAGTCCAACAGTCCGGCCAAAGTATATAGTCCGGCTGTCCGAGGACCCCCTAATCCAGGACTCCCTCACCCGCCTCTCATGCATGCGACCGTGCCTCACATGCCTGCGATCGTGCCATGCAGGCAAAGGTAGAAGTCGGGTGCGCGGAGAGCGACAAGTTGGTGGCCGGCGGCTCCGTGTCCGCCGCGATCACCAAGGAGAAGTAGAACACGGGAGTACACCGCCGTTTGGGTCCCACAAAGGCCACCGCCTAGGCGACACCGGCGTACACAACCGCTGTCTTGCCCGGTTCTTCTCTTTTGAGGACCTCCGTCCATCCCATATGGGCTTCACAGAAGCGAAGGCACCACCTTCCCCTCTGGTGAAGCATTAGTCAGGGGTTTCACTCCGATGAGTGGCGGAAAGTGAGCCACCCTTTGCGCTGAAGCATATACCTCCGGGGCTCCCGACAGTCCGGTGATCGGGCTGCCGGACATGAGGAAGACAAAGGGATCTGCGGGCGGCGATTTAGATTAGGTATTACTTATACGTTTCCTCGCAAAAATGGTATTAATTATACCTTCAGAGCCGGACTAGCACCGTTGATGTAAATGTACTGAAATCCGTTATGTTTATATGAAAATCCGGCTTTTTATATGAAATCCGTCATGTTTGCATGAAATCCTACCATGTTTGCACGAATTTCGTCCGATTAGTTTTAGTAGTTGTGAAAATATATGCGACTAGTGTTGGATGGTTGCCTCCCGCATCCGTCTTCGCGGACTGGTCCCCCTGTTCGCAGGTGGTTTTTTGCGGGTTGCCATTGGAGGTGCTCTTAAAAAGGAAATTACATGCAAGTATAAAAGAAGAAACACTCTTTTAGTATTTTATCATAGTGACCTTTTTACGTGGGATGATCCTATTTACATTTTAAGTCCTATATAATCGACTAGTACTACATGTGCTTATTGAGTGAGAGATACAGAAAGATGGTGTACTTTTTATTTTTTTTAGTAAACCGTTGTTTCTTTAAGAACCATGTGATTGGTACTTGTAAGATGCTGTAGTATTTCAGTTTGTGCCAAGCCACTTGGTAGTAGTGCCTATCCATTGAAACTACAATATTTCCCCACTATTGTACTTGGAATATTACAATGGTTAATGGAAAGAGTAAGGCCATATTTCACGACTACTTATCTGAAGCATCATACTAGACACCACATTTTTTCCTTTCTGTATACATTGTATATCCGAGTGCCAAAACATCCAATGTAGTGAAGCAAACCAAGCTGTAAATTTTCATTTTTCTCATCCTCCATTTCCATCTCTATTCACCAAAGCAATTGCTATCCTGGTTTGGATACATGCCTTAGGGATGAGTGACATAGGGGAAAACAATGCATCAACTTCTTGAAAGAGCTCTAGAAAGAGGGACCAATACTGTAGCTTGGCAGCTGGTGGGACCTAGATGAGCATATGTTTCAGCATGATCGTCTCTATAAACCTACAAGGCAGATCTACTGGTCACTCGTTGAGGCCATCTACCATGGACGTGGCACTACCATGTGGGCCCATCTAGAGATGGAGCCAGGATTC
>NC_041381.1:393599838-393608932 GCF_002162155.2 Triticum dicoccoides
ATGTGTCGCCTTGGCGCAACTGAAACGTTGTTACAATTCTATTATCTTAATTTTACCTTGACTATTTCCAATATGTTCAAAAATTTATCAATAATTTTGCAGACCATAACTTAGTTTGTGGGTAATTCCCTTTTTGGTGCAGATTATCATGCAATTCTAAAGCAAGTCATCTCCCATTGGACTGGATTAATAACTTTGGGGGACGAATAGGGGCCTAGCGAGTGGGGGTGAGGGTGGGGGTGGGGCAACGCCCCTGCTCGTCCCCCAGGCTCCGCCACTGGGCCCATCTCTAGCCTGTAGGCCTTGGCTTCAGCTGCTACCGAAGCAAACCCTACTAATTCATAATCGCATAATTCATAAATCGGGAGCTCCTATTTGACGTATTTGACGCAGACAGAGACACCAAATTCATAACCGCATAATTCATAAATCGGGAGCTCCTATGTGATGCATTATGTGTCAAATAGCGACCGGACGCACGTAGAGACACCCGACTGGGCCAACCCTTGGTGTAGCGATCGTGTCTGTACTGTAGCGCAATAATTTGATTGTCTAAAAAGAGAAAACGACGTGTCCTAGCAAGGATTCGAACCATCTGTGTGGATTGATACACCACCGAATTTTATTGTAAATCTTTTATGGACGATGTAGTAGTCATTGATAAATAAAGCTAGCCGTGAAGGCCTTTCCTAAAAAAAGGATTCGAACCATATACCTATTGATCGCAACGAGAGTAGCTAAACCAGTCGACCTAACAAGCATTCAGGACTAAATACGAGTGTGTAAGTTTAAGAGCAAAGGTAAATACATAATCGGGGCATTTTTGGGTTCTTTTAATCTTTTCTTGGAAATTTTTGAAAAGCGAATAATGTTTCAACATCTGACAATTATATGAACAACTCGAACAAACTTTTAAAATTCAAACTTTTCAACAAAAGCATGAATTTTTACGATTTTTGAAAAATCCCAAACATTTTCTAAAATGCGAACATTTTTTTGAAGTTGAGAACAAAATTTGATACAAGAATATTTTTTAAAAAATTCAGAACAAATTTTCAAAAGTGCAAACTATTTTTTGAAATTCCCAAACATTTTTTTAAAATGAGAAGATTTTTTCAGTTTTCAGAACATTTTTCGAAAAAAATCAGAAAGGTGAACAAATCTTGAAATCCAAAATAGTTTTTTAAAACACAAACAATTTTTGGAAATTTTAACATTATTGAAAATACAAACAAAATTTTAAAACATGAACAATTTGGAAAACAAAGAACAATTTTAGAAAAAATTCGAACATTTTTTAATTGTTACAAAAATTAAAACTAAGAACAACATTTTCCGAAAGTCAGAAAAATATGGAAATGCGAACATTTTCAAACTTTTCAAACAAAAATTCATAAGACTGGAGCATTTTTAAAATCCAAAAGAAAGAGTTGAAAAGCACGAATGTTTTTTGAATAAATGTGAAGAAAATTTTAATTTGTGTTTTGTTTCAAAATGCGAACAAAAATCGAAATTTTTGAACATTTTTTAAACTAAATATTTTGAAAAAACGAGTCTTAATAAATTTATATGAAAAAAACAAAAAAAATGAAAACAAGAAAAAGAAACAGGAAAAAACATAATAAGAAATAGAAAAACAGGAAACAACGGATGGGAGAACCTTCTAGAAGGTTCCCAAGACTAGTAAAAACCGGACAGGAACCTGCTAGAAAGTTCCTAAGACCGAACGAATAGAATGGCCGACCGAGTGCACTCGATGCTCTGCATTTGGTCGACATTTTGACGTAGCGAGCATCATATAGGGATTTCCTCATAAATCATCGCATAATTCATAAATCCATCGCTACAGAATTGTGCATAAAAATTTCATCATGGTGATCGCAAAACAAATATGGGACTAATACCAAGCAAGGAGCAATGTGCACAAGAGGCATTCACATCGCAGACTACACATGCAATATATTTCAGAAAAGAAGAGTATAATGAATTATGAAACCTTTCTAAAAACAAGACCGCAATGAACCTATGCAGATACGCATGTAGAACTATTCTGATTCAACACAATGATGCAACTGCATAGCCCAGCTCATTTCATTTATGTAAAAATAACAGCTCCACGCACCCATGAGTGACATAAACTACAAGGACTGAGCCTTTTGAAAGAAAACAAATTACGCTTCTAATTCAAATTTGGATGTAGTGGATTACATCACACAATTGGACATAGAAGTGCAGAGCTTCGAGTACTCGGTCGGCTCACAGGATCATATATGTGTACTCTACAATGAAGCACTAACAAGGACCTATTCTTAGTTATTAAAGTTCTAAATATTCACCATGCTGATCATAAAATAGATGAGATTAATACCAAGCAAGGAGCAATATGTACATTAGGCATTCACATTGCAGGATCAATGAAATCGATTGGGTTATGCAACTGCAACACTAGCTCACTGAATTCTTCATCTTCGTTCTTCCCTCAACGGGTGACAACCATGACATGCATATAACTGTAGTTAGTTTTGAGAAAAAAAACATGGTCAAAGAAGGGTGTTTGCATTTGCACTTGAACATGAAAAAAAATGCCAAATGAATCCGCCGTCACCACCATTCACAAGCAATTTCAAACGAAAAAGATGATTCACGATAGAACTATTGATGATTTGACAAGGATGTCGAAAAGGAGACTACATGCAAGTATAATAGAAGAAACACTCTTTTAGCATTTTGACCATGGTGACCTTTTTTTGTGGGAGGATCCTATTTACATTTGAAGTCATATAACCGACTAGTAATACATGTGCTTATTGAGTATGAGATAATGAAAGATGATGTACTTGTTTAATTTTCAGAAACCCTTGTTTCTTTAAGAACCATGTGCTTGGTACTTGTTAGATATTGCAAGATTTCAGTATATACCAAGCCACTTGATAGTAGTACATATCCATTGAAACTGCATTATTTCCCCACTATTGTACTAGGAATATTGCAATGGTTGATGCAAAGAGTAAGGCCATATTCCACGCCTACATATATGAAGTATCGTACTAGACATAGCATGGTTTCCTTTCTATACACATCATATATCAGAGTGCTGAAACATCCCATGTAGTGAAGCATACAATGCTGTAAATTGTCATTTTTCTCATCTTCCATTTCCATCTCTATTCACCAAAGCAATTGCCATCCTGGTTTGGATATCTTCCTTAGGGATGAGCGACATAGGGAAAAAGAATGCATCAACTTCTTCACAAACCTCTAGACGGAGAAATAAATCATGTAGCCTGGTAATTGGTGGAACCTAGAAGAGACTCTGTTTCTGGAATGGTCGCCTCTATAAACCAATAGGGCATGGATGGGTAGTAGGGTAGTGTGTGGCATCGAGAACTGAGTAGATCAACCAAGGGGCGCGGACCGGCGGCAAACAAGACGGATAGGACGAGCGATTTGGGCCATGATTCCTTAATGTCACGGAGAGGGAAGAGCGACGTGAACCCTTGCGCAAATCTAGACGATCAAGGCATGGAAAACGAGGAAGTCAGTGTCGCTTACCAAGAGTGAAGGAAGGGATCAAGGCAACCCCGTCGGGCGGTGCAGTGCGGTACAGCAGCAGTAGCAGGCCTCACCATCACATCATAGTCACAGAGGAGGAGTGAGCGTGAGAGCTAGGGAAGGATTGGATTGGAATAGTGAGATTCAGAATCGCAGGGGGTTGCTGCTTTTGGACTCAGGGTTTATTCAGTCGAGCACGGAGTTTATTCAGTGCACGTACTATAAATTACTAGTAGTACTACTACCTTCATCTCGATGAATAAGTCATTCGTGTAATTCTAGATCGACTATTTAACTATCTAAATATGTATTATATATGACAAAAAATATATATTTAGAAACTATATCCGTGTAGAAATCTAGTGATATACTTTTCATGACATATAACACATATTTAATTCCTCAAATCGATGACCTAGAACTACGCGAATGGCTTATTCACCTAGACGGAGGTAGTACTAAAAGTGCAGAGGTTCGCGCACTCAGTATGCTCACGGGGTGATATATGTGTAATCTATAACAAAACACTAAGATTGGCCACAGTGAGAGTAACTTCAAGAGTAACATCGTGTCCAACTCATCAAATTTACCTATGTGGCAATGAGTTAATGAGGGAGAGGTAAATTGAGTAACTTAGTTAGTTACTCATTCTATGAGTAACGTCACACATACCAAGACAAAATGAGTCTATAACCGAATAAATGAATCATTGCATGACACTACATATATGTTACTACCCACTATGAAGGTAGTAACATAGTCTAGGATAGCGTGTATGTTACTAGTGTAAGTTACTCTCCACTATGACTAGTCTAACAAGGACATATTTTTGGATATTAAAGCTCCAAATATTCATCATGGGGATCATAAAAAAGATGGCATTAATACCAAGAAAGCAACAGTATGCACAAGAGGCATTCACATTGCAAACTACACATGTAGAATATTATTTTAAAAAAAGAAGAGTACACTGAATTATGAATCCTTCAAAAACCAAGAGTGAACATGGGCAGATACACATGCAGAGCCATTTTGATTCAATCTTGCGGTGCGGCTGCATAGCCCAACTCATTTCATTTATGTACACAACAGTTCCATGCACTCACGAGTGACATAAACTACAAGGGCAGTGTGGGCGTTCTGGATATGGGGTTATCCAAACTTGCCTGCCTGCGGTCCATTACGTGGCTCCATCAACAGCCTGGTACGGCCCAACTTCAGCATTAACAACGCAAGACCCTCGCGAGGGGCCAAGCCTCACGAGGAGGACGACACCTAGACCCCCGAGGGGATCATCCACTTCAGGCTGGCTCCCGAGGGGCAGAGAGTTCTATGCAAGGTGCACCTCACTAGGCTCAGCTGACATGAGCCATGACGACCAAGGCCAGGCGGGCGCCAATTTCCTCTTCCGTGCAAGCGAGGCAAGTCATAGGCGCGGAGTCCCGAGGAATCAGCCAACGGTTTCCATTCTGGTGCAACAAGATCAAGACCACCAGGATGGCAGGACGGAGGTCATCATCGAGCCCACCGCAGCGTCATGACCACGGGCTTTTCGCACGCGAAGACCATTTTAGTCAGGATAAGCTGTACTACTTGTCCCCTTTCAAATCTGGCCGTTGTGGGATCCCTTCCCACCAAAATTTGGGAAGAGGATCTAGGCCACTATAAATAGGACTTAGCCACCACCATAGAGCGGGATCAGATGGAGCTCAGAGCAAGGGCATCGGATCCACTCTCACCCGACCACCTCATCACCTCTCTTGAGCTCAAGAACACCTCACCTCCTGAGGCCAATGCATCCACTATACTAGTTCATCCTCATCCCTTCGAGGCAATCCACCAAAACGCGGGAGTAGGGTATTACACCGCAAGGTGGCCCGAACCAGGATAAACTGTTGTGTCTCTTTGTCTCTTCGAGCCCATCGCGCTAGGCTTAGGAGGATTGCAAGTAGGCAAGCTGGGTAGGTTGAGATCTCTGCACACACCCCATAGTTCGAACCTTTCAAGGGTTTGCGGAACCCGTAATCCGACATTTGGCGCGCCAGGTAGGGGTGCGTCGGATCTCCTCTTCCGTCGATCGATCCACCGTCACTCCGACACCTCCATGGCTGAAGCATGCCGGGCTCGCGTCGAGTGTCGAGCCGTAGTCACCGCTCGCGTTGCTCAGACGGCTCCGGCGGGCGATGGTTGTGCTCGTCGTGCTCCGTCTCTGATGGCCAACGCCACCACGGGCCTTGCCGGCCACGAGCAGCAAGCTTCTTTGCTGCACCCTTCGGTGCGCCGCGACGGGCGCACCGCCACTCTGTTACTGACCCCGGCAGCTTCATCCTCCCACGCACGTCATGGTCCGGCGAACGTGCATGCCGTTGTGCTCATGGCGCGAGAGCTCCTTCGCTACCGCTCGGTCGACAACTTCTACGAGGAATGGCTCGAGCGGATCGCTGAGCTCGTCATCGCGGCTGGGGGCTCCACTGCACCAGCCCGCTCACTACGTCAGCAACCGCCTGCCGCGGTCTACGTGGCTCACGGGGCTCCTCCACCACCTCCGGCCCAGGGCATCATCGTCGAGCCAAGGCATGTGGCACCATGGCGCAACCCGCTGTGCTAGGCGCCTACACGGGAAGAGGTGAGCTGCCAGGTGGTGTAGCAGCCTCAAGGGGAAGCACGCGTGCTTCCTGCACCCCCACATCAAGCCCGCGTGCCGCCACAGGAGGTGGCGGCACGCGTGCATCAGGACCAGGTTCCACCTCCTCGCCGGCCCCCCGTGGCCACAACAGGATGTCGCACGTTCACCTCGGAGCTTCGCAACGTCATCTGGCCGAGCAAGTTCAAACCTGACCTGCCCCCACGCTACGATGGCACCGCCGACCCCGCCGAGTTCCTGCAGCTCTACGAGCTGAGCATCGAAGCGGCCAACAGCGACGAGAAGATCATGGCAAACTGGTTCCCCATGGCCCTCAAGGATGGCGCGCGTTCTTGGCTCCTGAATCTCCCCGTGGGATCGGTCTCATCCTAGGAGGAGATGCGCGGATGCTTCATCGCCAACTTCCAGGGCACTCGCGACGTCCGCCGGCCGCGGGTAACCTACATTGCATCAAGCAGCAGCCAGGAGAGACCCTGCAGAAGTATATACAATGCTTCAACAACGTTCGCCTCAAGATCCCCAAGGTGTCGTACGAGGCCATCATTTCGGCGTTCACTACTGGCGTCCACAATGTCAAGATGAAGGAGGAGCTCGCCATCCACGAGGACCTCTACACAGCCTTGGAGATATTCAATATGGCGAACAAGTGTGCAAGGGCTGAGGAGGGGCGCCTCTCCCTCTTCGAGCTCCCCGATGCTGACCCTGAAGACAAAATGCCAAGGCCAAGGATGTAAAGTGCAAAGGACCGGCCGTGCTCGCGGCTGAGCCAGAGATGAAGCGCCGCTGCGACCACCCCGAGTCGTCCAAAAGCAACCGACCATTCTGCGTCTTCCACAACGTCCATAGCCACAACACCAATGACTACCAGGAGCTCAGAGCCCTCCGTGACGGGCGCCTCGGTCGACGCCCCAAGCGCAATGATCGAGGCTACGACCGTGGAGGTGGACGAGGTGGAGGATGCTGGGACGGACGCGATCATCTCCAGGAGTGGCGTGACCATCCTCTGGAGGACCGTTGGCAGGGCCAACCTCACGAGGGCGCCTGGAGGGAGCAGCCTCGTGAGGAACGACCTTAGGGCAATGCCGGTCATCCTCCACTGCCTCCACCACCGAGAAGGAACAAAGATCACCATTAGGACGAGGGGGCTAGGGGCTTCCAGGAGCCTCGAGCCATTGCCTGCATCCTGGGCGGCTCACAGGCCCCGGCTTCTCACCGCATCTTCAAGCAGTTTGCGCGCGAGGTGAATGCAGCGCTCCCCAAGCCCGAAGCAACTCGCCTGCTCAGGTGGTCCAAATGCGCCATCACCTTCATCTCCTCAGACCAACTCAAGTGTGCGGCCACTGCCGGCGTGCTCCCCATGCTCTGCTCACCCGTCATCAACAACGTGGTCGTCACCAAGACTCTCATTGATGGTGGAGCAGGGTTCAATGTCCTATCTGTTCAAATGTTTGACAGGCTCCAAGTGCCGTACTACCAACTTCAGCCAACCAAGCCATTCTCAGGAGTGACCGACAGTTCCACACACCCGATAGGGCAGGTCCACCTCCCTGTCACCTTCGGTGAACGCAACAACTACCACACCGAGCTCATCAACTTCGACGTCGCTGACATTCGCCTGTCGTACAACGCCATCCTAGGGTACGCAGCACTGGCCAAGTTCATGGCAGCAACGCACCATGGCTATAAGGTCCTCAATATGCTAGGAAGCGGCGGTGTCATCCTGGTCACATGCCAGGAAAAGGACGCGGTGTGCTCCCAAGAGTGCGTCTACCAGGCTGTAGCAGTCGAGAACCCTAAAGATGAGGGTGGTGCCCTCCCTCCCGAGGTCGCCCCCAAGACAAAGAAGCTGCAGCTGGGTCAGGGATCTCGCGAGGAAGAATCGCCCGAGGACACCACGCTGAGCCTCGCGTCCCTGGACGGGGCGCCTTCACCTATCACATATGAAGGCGCACCCGGTGCCCCTCTCAGGCTGGGCTCAGGGGCTCTCCTCGAGAGGGCCTCAGACCTAGCCAGAGTCACGAGGGAGGCGCTCGGGCATCGTGTGGAGGCATGCTTCATAGTGCGCTTCCTAGGAGAAGGCATCAGGCAGAAGGCGCCAGGCGTTCATCAGCAAGGCAATCGAGGAGATTCAAGAGGCAAGGGTTCTGCAAGGCGATCGCCGCCTACCGCGAAGCGCGGCTCACTGCTCTAGCGAGTGTAAGGAGTTCCGCGTCTGCATCGACATCCTAGGGCTCAACAGGGCCGCGTCTCGGCAGCTCTTTTGGCGCGTCTCATGTCGGCCGATGCAAGGGATCACCCCACAGCTACGTCTGCATGCCTTTTGGCCTATCAGGCGCAGCTGTGGCGTTCTAACACTGCACAAGGGACACCCTGGCGGCTCGCGAGGCCAGGCACCAGGCGACCCTGGCGGAGATGGAGGTGCATCTTCAGGAGCCTCCCGGGCCCCCTGAGCCTCTCGAGGCTCGGGGCCAGGGCAACTCGTGGAACGACTCCAGCAGCGCGCGTCTTCTGCTACCCCGACATCTCTTCGGCGACGATACCAGGTGACATCTCTCTAGTTCGTTCAGTTTGGGGGCGCCCCTCAGGCAGCATCATCCCCAAGCCGTGTGGGTCCGTCCTTGCGGCGTGTATCATTTTGCATTCACCAGGATTGTCTAACCATCTTCTATGAGTTTACCTATGATCGTCACTCTGCGGCCTCAAGTCTTAAACCGCCTCGCGGTCTCCCTACATTTGCTGGCTTGTCCCTCGCTCGCCTTGCTGCATGGCTACTCACGTCGGCACGGCACTTGTGCTCGGGTCCGCCCCTGCAACGCTGACAAACCCTAGGACCGATCTCTGGCTCGCGACCGGCCTCGCGCATGCCACCTCACCAGGTCCTCAGTGCCTTCGTCTTTC
>NC_041381.1:393609054-393620636 GCF_002162155.2 Triticum dicoccoides
TCGCTCCACAGGGGTTCGCGCCCTCTCCAGTTATCTAACATGTGGGTCCACCTGATGATGATTCACGGGCCGGTTTGGACGACCGCCATCTTACCTCGCGAGTTGGTTGCACATTAAAGGGGGAGGTCCCGAGCATCGCGTCTCGGGAGCTCCTACTGGCTCTCCAGCCCTCACCCCCGGCCTTGACCACGGCATCGCGACCTCGCATACCAGCGGTGGCTAAGCTTGCTCGAGGGCCAGGACCCGAGGACGTAGAGCACATGAGTAAGCGAGGCGAGAGGGTGGTCATTACGGGCCGCGCCTAATGACACCACCACAGGCGCAAGAGCAGGCACCCCCCAACGGATGGCAATAAGACTACAAAAAGATAAGTCGCATGCGCTATGATACCGGTCACACATCCCGCTCACCTCGACCTCGCAGTCCCACTCCGGCGGCTTCACTCCCCTTTTTCGTTCCTTGGGTAGCTGCTTGCATGCCAAGGGGGACCTCGTGAGCATCGCGTCTCATGAGCTCTCGCCGGACCTCGGGCCGCTCACCTCCTAGCCTTGACCACGGCATCGTGACATGGCATACTAGCAACAGATGAAGCCTACCTGGGGACTAGGTCCCGTCGGCGTAGATCATCATGCTGTCTAAGGGAAAGAAAAGGGGGTAGTCGAGCCGAACTGGGATACGTGGTTTCATCACAGAATCAAGAAAGCAACATTGGTATTAAACACACTTCGGTCCTTACAAACCCCACAGGGGCTGGTTTTCATTCCGCGCAGGGAAAGAAAAAGAAGGAAGGCTGCTACTGAGCCATCGAGCATCGCCAGCGATGCTGGGCGGCAACCGCTGCTGTGCTCCGACAACGGCGGGAGCTTGCGGCACGTAGCTGTCGTCGCTAGACTCCAGAGACTTGCTGGGTTCAGGAGAGTCGCTGGATTCCCAGGAGTCGTTGTTTTTGCTAGAAGAGGCACCGAAGGGGACGGAAGCAGGTCCAGCACCCACGGCTGCACCCTGCGGGCTGCTTCCTCCGGGGCAGCACTCCAGCCGTTGGCCCTCCTCATCAAAGACCTTGAAGAACAAGGTGGATGCGCCATAGTACTCGAAGTAAATCGCAAGGGCCCCCTCGGTGCGGTAGGCTCGGGCGACCTCACCCCATCCGCGGGTCATGAAGATGTATCCAGGGGCACCTCCTCGACCTCAGCTCCAGTGGCCAAGCTGCAACATCCGGCATGCTGCAGCCATAGCTCAAGTGGCCCCCTCAGAGGCAGATCGTTGGCGAAGAACCTCGGGAGCCGGATCCATGAGCCGGGTGGCATCACCACCCACACCACGAACTCTCGCGAACTGCCATCGGCGTGAGTCCATGGCACGGTCGGCAAGGAAATGGCGACCCATCCCCATCTCTGGGGCCGCTCGATGGTGCACATCTTCATCCTGGGCGCGGGCGTACAGGGGAAAGGGGAAGCCAGGTGGAGGCATCGATTTCCAAGGCCTGGTCAGCTCTTGCCCCATGTTGGCGTCGTGAGGGAGGCGGAGTCGCTTCTTCGGTGGGAGAGGATTAGGCCCCTCCCTAGGGGCCTTCCCCTTTTCGGACGCCGAGAACCTCCTGATCGGCGCCATGGAAGCAAGACGAAGAAGGAGAAGAAGCGGGCGGCAAGAAGACGAAGGAGAGATGAGCGAGGGGGCTCTGCCCCTCCCCCACATTTATAGCCAAGGAAGGCCAATCACCGGCCTACACGAGCTTGTGCCATGATGATCTTCTGCATACCGCATTGTTCCGTCAAGTCAAACAGTTGCCGAGGCAGCATGGGGAAGTGGAGACGCCCACGTCCCATCAATCGCCACGCGTCATCAAGGCCGCAGGCAGTTAGGGGCCGCGGTGCTCCGCACTTGCCCTTTGGCTTCGCCTGGAAGCCAAATTCGAGCATGCCTTGGGCCCGGGGGCTACTGCCAGTGTTCTGGATATGGGGGTATCCAGATTTGCATGCCTGCAGCCCACCACGTGGCTCTATCAATGGCCTGGTACGACCCAGCTTCAGCATCAACGACTCAAGACCCTCGCGAAGGGCCAAGCCTCGCTAGGAGGACGACACCAAGACCCCTAAGGGGATCGGCCTCTTCAGGCTGGCTCCCGAGGGGCGGAGAGTTCTATGCAAGGTGCCCCTCACGAGGCTCAGCTGACGTGAGCCATGACGACCAAGGCCAGGAGGGCGCCAGCGGGTGCAGAGTGCCAGTTTGCTCTTCGGTGCAAGGGAGGCAAGCCACAGACGTGGAGTCCCGAGGAATCAGCCAAAGGTTTCCATTCTGCTGCAACAAGACCAAGACCACTAGGGCGGCAGGATGGACGTCATCACCGAGCCCACCGCAGCATCACAACCATGGGCTTTTCGCATGCGAAGACCACTTTAGTCAGGATAAGTTGTACTACTTGTCCCCTTTCAAATCCGTCCATTGTGGGATCCCTTCCCGCCAACATTTGGAAAGAGGACCAAGGCCACTATAAATAGGACTTAGCCACCACCATAGAGGGGGATCAGATGGAGCTCAGAGCAAGGGCATCAGATCCACTCTCACCCGACCACCTCATCAGCTGTCTTGAGCTCAAGAACACCTTACGTCCTGAGGCCAGTTCATCCACTGTACTAGTTCATCCTCAGCCCTTCGAGGCAATCCACCAAAAATGCTGGAGTAGGGTATTACACCGCAAGGTGGCCCAAACCAGGATAAACTGCTATATCTCTTTGTCTTTTCGAGCCTGTCGTGCTAGGCTTAGGAGGATTGCGAGTAGGCAGGCTGGGTAGGTTGAGATCTCCGCACGCACCCTAGAGTTTGAACCTTTCAAGGGTTTGCGGAACCCGTAATCCAACAGGCAGAGCCTCCTGAAAGAAAAAATGCTTCAAATTCAAATTTAGATGTAGTGGATTACATTCGATCATTTGTTCATAAAAGTGCAGAGCTTCGACTACCCAGTCCCCTCAGAGGATCATATATGGGTACTCTACAATGAAACACTAACAAGGGACTATTCTAAGTTATTAAAGCTCTAAAATATTTATCATGGTGATCAGAAAATAGATGATATTAATACACACAAAGATCAGTATGTACATGAGGCATTCACATTGCATGTGCTCTATGATACTGTGCTCAGAGAAAGAATGAACAATAGACAACATATCATTAACTAAAGTAACTCCATGTTGCAGTGCAAAAGCAACTGGTGATTCCTTCATAGGTAGTCAGGACGATTTTGATATTTTATTTCGAGATAATGAGACTTTGAATCCAGACTTGAAGCCATGTTTTAATGCTATGTCCTTGTACTGCATGTCCTTCTTGAGTGCATGGAACCCATTCACACATCCACGAAATCAGTTGGGTTATGCAGCTGCATCACGAGGTCACTGAATTCTTCTTCTTTGTTCTTACTTCAACTCATCACTGCCACAACATGCATATAACTGTAGTTGGTTTTGAGAAAAAACTTGCTGAAAGAAGGGTGTTTGCATTTGCACTTGAACATAAAAAAATTCCAAATAAGTATGTTGTCACTGCCATTGACAAGCAATTTCAAACCACAAAGATGATTAACAATAGAACTATTGATGATTCAACAAGGATATTAAAAAGGAAATTGCATGCAAGTATAAAAGAAGAAACACTCTTTTAGCATTTGATCATAGTGACCTTTTTTCGTGGGATGATCCTATTTACATTTTAAGTCCTATAATTGACTAGTATTACATGTGCTTATTGAGTGAGAGATAGTGAAATACGGTGTACTTTTTTATCTTTTAGAAAACCCTTGTTTCTTTAAGAACCATGCGATTGGTACTTGTTAGATATTGTAGTATTTCAGTCTGTGCTAAGCCACTTGGTAGTAGTGCCTATCCATTGAAACTACAATATTTTCCCACTATTGTACTTGGAATATTACAATGATTAATGCAAAGAGTAAGGCCATATTTCACGACTACTTATATGAAGCATCATACTAGACATCACATGTTTTTCCTTGCTGTATACATCGTATATCTGAGTGCCAAAACATCCAATGTAGTGAAGCAAACCAAGCTGTAAATTGTCATTTTTCTCATCCTCCATTTCCATCACTATTCATCAAATCAATTGCTATCCTGGTTTGGATATACGCCTTAGGGATGAGCGCCATATGGAAAAACAATGCATCAACTTATTGAAAGAGCTCTAGAAAGAGGGACCGATACTGTAGCTTGGTAGCTGATGGGACCTAGATGAGAATCTTTTTTTGGAATGGCCATCTCTATAAACCTACAAGGGAGATCGACTGGTCACTCGTTAAGGCCATCTGCCTTTGACGTGTCACTACCATGTAGGCCCATCTCTTGCCTGCAGGCCTTGGTTTCAGGCGCTACCGAAGAAAACCCTACTCTTTCTGTTTCTATCGTCTTTTGCATGGTCGCTTCATCCCTTGTCCCCCGCATGCGCCGCTGCTCGATCTCCTCCCCACAAATGCACGGTCTGCGCTGGCGTTTCAAAAGAAGTTGATGGTGAACAAAAATTTCAGGACCTAGCGAGACATAGGTGGCATGAGCATCATGTGTAATAGATAATTAAGGAAGAGTTTACTTAAGGAAGAACATTTTTACCATCGCGAACATAGTGTACATATGCACCTTTCTAAATTAGTCTGTTCGCTGTTTTGGCACAAGAAAGTGAGAAAGAAGAGTGTACTTAAGGAAGGAAATCTTTACCATCAACACTAGTCATATGAAACTACTCCTTTACTTTTTCCACATATCAAACTAAAATTGCGTTTTTTATGTTTATGCCTTTATATTTTTCATGATATATATATATATATATATATATATATGTGTGTGTGTGTGTGTGTGTGTGTGTGTGTGTGTGTGTGTGTGTGTGTTATTTTGTTAAGGTTTATTGTTCCTCAATTGCACTAGGGCCTCCATAATGCTAGAGCCGGCCCTGCCCGCCAGCGTCTTCTGAGGCCCTATGGTAGAGCTCCTCACCGTCAAGTTCAATGTCGACAGTGGGTTCTGTCATTGGTCGCTGTCCGAACCAGATAGCATGACATCGTCCTCATGCACGGATGCAGAACTCGACGGAAGCGGTGTCTCAAGGCTGACGGGGCTAAGCTCTACGTCGAGAATCTGCATCCGCCGGTTACACACCCACAACCAGTAACACAAACACATGGTCAAACGATCCTTGAGCCCTTCGCCTAAATTGCAAGCAACAACGATCTTCGCCGATCCTTTGCCCATGGCGCTGGCCAGATCGTGCTCTTCTACACTACGAGGAGGGTGGCTCTCTGTGGCAAGCTAGGAAGAACGATGGGTGTGTGTTTGTGTAGAACCCTTGATTGGTTCACTTTTATAGGCTGACCAGATTGGGTGTTGGTTCCTCAACCTCGCCCGAGGGGGTGTGGGTGCAAGAGTAAGTGTGCACGAAGCAAAATGTTTCGCTAGCATGTGGATAACACACTTTTTATGTTTTATTGGTTCTCCCTGATTGTGTTTAGGTGTTTGATTTGGTTGCTTGATCTAGCTACTTATGCTTACAGTGTGGTCCACCGTGTGTTTGTTCTACAACGAAACATGCAACCGATACAACCAGAAGTTTGTGAGTAATTTAATGAATATATTGGTGTTTGAGTTGATTGGGGGGGTAACCGATGTGGTATCACACACTATAGGAAAAACTAGAAGTGGATGTGTGCTTTACCGTGCCTTCCTTCATCGTGGGACCTATTTTTTGTCATTTATTGTTGATAGCTGTTGGTTTTTTCTTAGTCTTTTTAAGCTAGGTGCGTCAATAGTTACGAGTGAGACATGGCAAGAAGGGATAAACTTTCCGTGACCATTCTAACTTTTGTAGGTGATCCATGAAATGAAACTAATAATCGCATAGCAATACAAGTTCATGTTTCAAGAATTAAACATTGCATCTACTCTATAATTTTGTGATCAACCAAAGAATCACAACTGAAGAACATATAACAAACAAGGTAGAATATCACTTGAATTGTATTTAAGACATGATTATTTCACACGCATATGAGACATGTTTTCAAGGACTATATATGTACGTCCTTTTAAGCAACACCTTGACATTCTTAACTTATACAGTAAGAGTGAAGAAAAATTAGACTCATTTAAGACAATAAAACTGAGCATGTTTCTGACTGTCTTTTTTTTTTTATTATTTGAACATTCTTGACCGTCAGATCTGTTGTGTACATTGGCCTTCACAACACGTTCTAGTTCCTATGCCAAAAATCCATAAACTGAGCCTTTTCTCTCAACCAAATTATCTAACCCATAGCTCTCCACGAGCTTTAGAAGAGATGTGATGCAATAACGACATACGCGCCTCTTATTGAGAATGACACGGGTGTGGTCCACCATGTGTTTGTTCTGCAGGGAAACATGCAACCGATACAACCAGAAGTTTGTGTGTAATTTGATGAATATATTGGTGTTTGAGTTGATTTGCGGTAATGGTTTAAGCAATGTGGTATCACACACTATAGGAAAAAGTAGAAGTAGACGCGTGCTTTGCCGTGCCATCCTTCATCATGGGACCTATTTTGTATTAGTCTTTTTAAGCTAGGCGCAACCTTATGTTTGGCATTTTTGTTCCTTTTCCAGTAAAAATTTGGAGGGAGCGAGGGAGGGAGGGAGGGAGGGGGAGGAGAGAGAGAGAGAGAGAGAGAGCATTGGTTGGGATGTGGCTCTAATACACGATGAAAGTTTTGCGACACATATCAGCCGATGCATAACACATGAACGAAACCACACATCACAAGGCCGGTGGAGTCATGCCACAGGAAAGTGTTAATCACAGGGCCGGTGGAAGTCCCCTTGCCCCATGCAAGGGTTGAATGGGTTCAGGAAGCAGAAAAATGAATCATGGGCTGACAAAGCGGGCCCACCTGCCTTCCAAACCATGGAGAAAAGAAGAATACTCTGTTTCTAGGAAGCTTTAATTTCTTTTAGAGACATAGTTAATTTATTTGAAAGGCTATAAAGCATTTTTTTTCTAATATGTATCAGATAATATCTCATACAGGTAATCTGATTTCAAATTAAATCAACATGTACTACAAAGGACACCATTAGTTGCAACCATCAAATGACGCTAGTTTTACTTTCCACGAGGAACAACATGCACACACGTGAGACACATTATGACATTAACAAGCAGAGCAAACCACCATGATAGCACATCATATCATCTACCTATTTTTTGGTCCATGAGCACTTCACTAAACATAAGAGTATCAACTGAATATTGCATGATCTGAGATACTTGAATGTCAAAGTACTCAACACATAACCACCATGAGAAGAATACATATTTGGAGGAGCCACACCGGCATGGCATTTCCATGGGAACCCAACACCATCTCTCTACAACATGTTCTTTAGGGAGTCTCTCTACAACATGGTATCCACATCCAGAACCCTTGTTCCTCATAGACATTTTTCCTCATCACAAATTTGCGGCTTAGCCTCATGCAGCCCCTTTGTTGCTCACCACAGCCCCAACTAGGATAACTACCGATTGTTGAGTACACCATACTGGTGAGAGGTGCAAGAGGATGTCAAGTCACCTAATGAGGCAAGAGTCAGGGGGCAACGACCGGACGGTGAGTGAGATAAGATATACATCGGATCAAGTTTAGCAAAGAAGGACCATCAATCAATCACCCAGGCTGTCCGCTGCATCGATGCCGGCAGTGTCAATCGCCATCGACTTCCTAGCTCCCCACTTATCACTTGTCATTATTACCTTAGGTCTATAACAGTGAAACCAGCAATGATGAAAGCCATTTCCATGTCAATTAACAGTAAAAACCAAGAGATTGTGCTACTCTTTATCTATCACATTCTAATAATCGTCATCTAATCAACAATGACATCATGTTAAGTAATTTTCAATATGTACACTGTAGATGACGTTGCTATTACGGAGTTCACATCTAGCAAATCATGTCAAAATAGATCATATACATGCAAGCAGCAGAATCATGCTTCATATATATGCAAGCAAGTGGACTAAAGTCCACATGTACTAATCAGATCATACATAGTAGACAACAGGAATGTTGCTTTGCTCTATGTTAATGATCACTAATACAAATAAGTTCACACATAGCAGATAATAAAATTATATGTGCTCCTGATCATAACATGTACAGAGAAGTACATGATAACATATCTACTTATCTAATCATAGCTATTCAAACCCACATACATTCAGCCAAAATTGAAGAGGAATACCAGCACAACTTCTATTAGGGAAGTGCACCATGTCTACCAACCTCTGTTCCCAGTCTCTGTTCGTCTTTGCTCGCCTTCAGTCACGCTCAAAGCTGATGCAAAAAAATACCAACAAAATATCAAACAATGAAACAAAAAGGAGAACAATGGGCAATGAAAAATAGTGCACAATATACTATTCTAAAGCAAGGAAATCAACCTTGCCTTGAAAACATGTGTCGTGAGCAGCATCATGCAATTTGAGCTCGTAGCAAAGAAGGGGTACTAATCCTCCATAGCTTTCAACTGAAGGCCAACACTCCAGTCCATTCATATTACAATCTGGAATGTTTATAACAAAATTTGAACAACGGTCCAAAACCTTAGTAAAATACATTTGGAACAAAAGGAATAACCATTACTAGTAAATATCATAGATGTTTTGTGATTGTATAGCTTACTGTGAGCTCAAAGATAAATATAGGTGCGGCTCTTTGTGAATGCCTAAATGCATCAATACAGGTATCTCAACTCATTTATCATTGCTTTGGGCAAAAATTAAAGAAGCCAAAAAAGCATTTTTATCTGAATGTGTGTAGAAATCTCTAGGAATCTCTTTACATATAGCTTGCTTTATGGCCGAAACCTTGAATTAGTATGGAGATTCCTAAGTGCATTGCCACATAATCAATATGACACTAACTCAGGCCATTACCATACTTTAGGAATAGGAACAAGATAGAACTTTTTTAACAAAACATCTATCTTGGAGAAGATTCCTGATATAAAACATGACAGTTAGCACAAATTCATACCATAACAGTATGGGGACCAATGATGCAAGGGGCAGTCTAGCCATCAAAGTAAAGTTATAAGATTACCGCTTGAAGAACTCACACTATTTGCACCAGCAACACAGAGACACAGTGGTATAGTAGCTTCTCTCCACTTCACCAGCAGACTAGTATCCATTCCTAAAACAACACAGTAAAGAGATAATAAATGTAACAATAGAAGAAAACTACAGCACAAATGAAAATCTAGATACCATCGAGCATGCCTGATTGATAAAGAAATGTTGTCAACCATAAAAAAATAAAGGTACATTCTGTAAAGTATGGATGGTGTCTGAACTAATTCTCACACTATGAAGAAAGTAATGAGAAATTTCGTAAACTAAGAATTCAACCAACAAGTAAGAGGAAACTAAACTTACAAATAATCTATGTTCATTCCTTTGCATAATATGTTGCACTTATCATCTGCAATATAGACACCAATCCATTGAAATTTCTCACCTGTACCTGAAAGTTATTGAAGGGAGGAGCTAACTTACCAATACTGTACCTAAAAGTACGTGAAAGCTAAGGAAACTAAACTGCACCTGAAAAGTTAACTTCTCACATGTACATGAAAGTACCTGATATACTCCTCCTCGTCCGCTGAATGTACCTAAAAGTTAAGGAAACTAAACTCGCCATAGTTTGTGGATTAAAATGGATGACTATTTGGAATAAAGGATTGTGGATTAGAGCATACCAAGCGAGCTGCCAATTAGAAGTCAATTTGTAGTGTGATACCATTTCATTCGAATATGTTCTCTCAAAGCCACTAGTGAAAGAACATGCAATGCTCCCATGTTTGGTTTTGGTAATTTATGAAAATCTCTATGGACTAATGGTTGCCTTGAGTTATATTTGAAGGATTCGTCCATAGGCTTGTCTTGAAGTCCATGTGTTGGTTCAAGGATTTTATGTGTTGGCCAAGGTGCTATTCAAGGAATTAACCAAAGATTGGTCTTGTGAGAGTTGAGCTTATTGCAAGCATGTCTTGAAGAATAAGATTGTGTGATCATTCATGTTTACCTTCAAGGAGTCATACAAATAAAGAGAGTTGGAAAGATCAATGTTGATCAAGACTAAGTCAAGAGTGAATCAAGTTGATAAACACACAAAGCGTACAAGATGTACTGAGAGGGATCAAGTGATCCCATGGTATGGTAAGCATTGTCCATTACGCTTTGTGTACTAACCCATGATCTACGTGTGAGTTCTATGTGGGGTTAGGTTTGTTTCCATGGGTTTGCATCAAGAGGAAGATCTCATACAACCCATGGAGGATGACATGAAGTGGTGATCGTCATCAAGATTGCCGTGTGCAAGTTTAAGTGGAGCATCACGAAGAGATCAAGTGCTTGAAGCTTGTTGTCCATTGTGGTGACAATGGACTTGTGAAGATGTGCAGAAGAGTGGATCACCCATAGTGGATTATGGTGGAGAAATCAATTGGTCTTCATCAACCCAACACAATCAAGAAAGGTGGTCCATCTTGAGGAGGATAAGATCATCACCATCTAGCTCAAGTGGATCATGCGCAAGGCAAAGGTTTGCCCTTGATAGGTTTTCTATTTTACTGGTCTCATGGTGGTAGTAGGGAGACCGGGTTATAGGATCGATTGCCGTACTATCAAAGGGGATCTCAAGTTGGTATCTTGATCCTATCGTTCATAGAGAGCTCAAACCATTGCATCCTTGCATCATATTTCTTGGTTCTTGTTTGGTTCTTCTCCTTGTGAGATTTGGAGCTTATGGTCATTTTAATGACAAGCTCGAGTTCATCGAAAACAGAGTTCACATGTATCTTCTATGATGTTTTTGATGTTCGGGTTTTTGCATGTTCTCTTTATGAGTCTTAGAGCTTATAGTCATCTTGATGGCAAGCTCAAGTTCACCGAAAACGGAGTTCACATGCATCTGCTATGATGTTTTAGATGTTGGGGGTTATGCCATTTCTTCTCTGTTGGAGGTTTCACTCATCTATATGTTAGGCATACCTCCCCTGCCTCTTCTTACTATAACCAGTTGTTGTTGGATAGTTCTGGGCTCATATGCAGAAGTTATGGCAGTTCTGTGCTTTCTTCTTACACCTGCGGTAGTACCATGCCTTGGAGCAGTAGTACCGCCTAGAGAAACAGGCGGTAGTACCGCCCAGAGCTTCACGCGGTGGTTCTGCTCCAGTGCCGCTCTAGTACCGCCTCAATTCGAGACTTGCTTTTCTCGTGTCGGGTTCAGCGGCAGTAGCAGCGACAGTAGGAGCGGTAGTACCGCTCATAAGCGGTAGTACCGCACCTACCACCGCTACTAGTGCCGCTCTAGGTCTCTCTTCTTCCCTCTTGCTCTCTCCTGTGTGCTCTGACCCCAGCGGTAGTACCACTAGGGCAGGCGATAGTACCGCCTGTAGCGGCAGGCGGTAGTACCGCTCACTTGAGCGGTAGTACTGCTCGTGTGCGGGCTGAGCATAACGGTTAGATATTTTCCCCGCCTATAA
>NC_041381.1:393620991-393640307 GCF_002162155.2 Triticum dicoccoides
TCCACATTTCCATCAATCACTTTCTTCTCTATGTGAGGGGAACCCCTTGGATCTAGATCTTGGAGTTCTTGGTGTTCTCCTTCTTGTTCTTCCTCTCATTTTCCTCGCTTGCATTAGTTGCTTTGGTGGGACTTGAGAGAGAAGGACTTGGGCACTCCGTGTTCCCTTGCCATTGCATTTGGTGCATCGGTTTGAGTTCTCCATGGTGGTACGTGGAAGTTACAAGTTGAGAAGCTTATTACTCTTGGGTGCTTGGTACCCTTGAGCTTGTCCTCTTAGGTGCTTGGGCACCCTAGACTGTTGGTGGTGTTCGGAGCTCAATCATTGTGGTGTAAAGCTACGAGCAAGTGTCGGGGTCTCCAATTAGGTTGTGGAGACCGCCCCCAAGGATTGCCAAAGTGTACGGGTTCGATGACCGCACCCAAGGGTTGCCATTTGTACGGGTTCGGTGAACACCCTCAAGGATCCCTTAGTGGAATCACGACACCTTGCATTGTGCGAGGGCGTGAGGAGATTACAGTGGCCTTAGTGGCTTCTTGGGGAGCATTGTGCCTCCACACTACTAGGGAAAACCTTATACACAGAAACTTAGCAGTAGCGCTGGTCAAAATGGGGTGCTACTGCTAATTAGCAGTAGCGCATGCAGCTAACAAGCGCTACTGCTACCAGCTTAGCAGCAGCGCGTCTCGGCAAAACCACGCTACTACTAAAATTGGCCGACCGTTCCCGTCACGCTAGGTTTAGCAGTAGCGCGCCCATGGAAACCATGCTACTGCTAATTAGATAGTAGTAGTGTGCTTTTTCTGCAAGTTGCTACTGCTAATTTTGAACCCGGCCACATGGCGGGCCCCGCTTAGCAGTAGCGCGTCCGCCAGGAGCGCACTACTGCTATCATTTTAGCAGCAACGCGTTTTCCGACCAGCACTACTGCTAAACCGCAGCCGTACCACCTTTTCCCTCCCCCTCTCCCCCTCCCCCATCCTCTCTTCCTTCACTTTCCCCTCCACCTCCTCTCTCCCTCACTTTGCTTCTTCCTCACTACTTCTCCCACCCATTACTCTCCTTCTTCTACCTATCTTTCTCTCTCCTTATTGCTCCTAGCTAACTACACTACCTCCATTAATGCATCTCCTTTCTCTTTTTCCTTCCCCCTCCACTAGTTGAACTTGTCTCCTCCCAAACTAGCTAGCTAGGTAGATCTAGCTAGCATTTAGTGAAGTGACCTATGTACCTCCCTAACTAGATATATAGCCTTGTCAAGAAGAGCTTTGTCCACTTTTGATCATTCCATAGGTGTGTGTGGCGACACGACAACATCGTCACCATGCTCGATCTCGAGATAGTTGATTTAAAAGTTATGCTTTTGCAAGAATGGAAATATGTGTATGTGTGCGATATGACATAATCGAGCGATATGATGGAAATTGTGTGTGTGGCATGAGTTGCCGCTGAATTGTGCTTGTGAGTTGCCTATATTTTTCTGAAATGTCGATTTATTTCCGTTTCATCGAATTCCAGGCAAACTCTATATGTCCTATTTTTAGGGAAGGTCATGCCGAATTTTTGTATGACTTTGATGCATGCATGCATTTTTATAATCAATTTGTTTATTATTACCATGCATGCGTTCATGATGGTCAGTGGAACGGTGGTGGACAGGTGGTTGTGGTCGGCGGTGCAGGACATGAAAGAAAATAACCTGACAGAGGTTTTATGCCCTTGTCAAAGATGCAAAGGAGGAGTTTGGTTTGACCCCTATGATGTGATGGCACAACTGCTCATGAGTGGTTTCATGGATGGCTATACTCGATGGATAATTGAAGATGAGGATGATGATGCTGAGGAGGCCGACGGGGCAGACAATGACGACATGGGGCAAGACGAAGAGATCATCGATAATGGTGGCGGAGAAGGGGCCGGACATGGTGGCGGGGAAGAGGCCGGACATGGTGGCAGAGAAGGGGCCGGACATGGTGGCGGAGAAAACATGGACTCCACACTGCAAACTTCATCGGTACTAAGTTCAATTGTGCGGGACCTCATGTTCAAGCACTGCTTCGCAAGGAGACGAGTATTGAGAGAGCTTCTTCTAGAGAGGAGGCCAAGCTATAACAACTGGTGGTAGACTCAAACACTCCATTGTATGATGGTTGCAATCCCCGGGTGACCCGCTTGAGTTTCACGCTCGAACTCCTGAAGACGAAGGCTAAAAACAAATGGACTGACACTAGCCTCGATGAGCTTCTCAAGTACCTAAAGGATGTTCTTTCCGCAGGGAATCTATGTCCTACTATGTGGATGAGGCCAAGAAGATCATGTGCCCTCTTGATCTGCCGCACGTTAGATACCATGCATGCATCAACGGTTGCATCATTTATCAGAAGGAGAACGCGGAAAAAACAAGTTGTCTATTGTGCAATGCTTCTCGATACAAGAAGGCCAAGAAGAAATCTCCCTAGAAAGTTGTATGGTACTTACCGATCACTCCCCGTCTACAGTGGTATTTCGTAGATCCCAAGGAAGCAAAGCTCATGCGCTAGCACGTGGAGAGGAAGAAGCCCGGTGATGGAGATGATGCGAAGCTGAGACACATTGTAGATGGAAGCCAGTGGAAAGCGTTCAACAGCGAATATTGGTATTTTGCATGTGATGCAAGGAACATCATGCTCGGCGCGTGTACTGATGGCATGCATCCGTTTGGCAACCAGAATACCAATCATAGCACATGGCCCGTGTTTGTATGGATGTATAACCTCCCCCTAGTTGTGCATGAAGTCGAAGTACATACACATGAGCATGCCAATTCAAGGGCCGAAACAACCAGGAAATAATATTAATCTATATCTAGGGCTACTTCAAGAGGAGTTAGACATGTTATGGAAAATACCGGCCAAGACATGGGACGCCAGCAAAGGCAAGTATTTCTATATGAGAGCCACGTTGATCACGACGGTGCACGACTATCTCGGTTATGAATGTCACATGCTAGGTGTGCCATGGATATTGCGGATGCACGCGGTGCATGGATGATACGACATCTTAGCAGCTGACGTCAAGGAAAGATGGAGGGTCTGGGAAAATTGTGTACATGGGGCATCAAAGATGGCTCGGGAAGGACGACCCATGGAGAAACCGTGGAGATCTATTCAATGGTGAGGCTGAGCATCGAGGACCTCCACGTAAGCGGAGCGGCGCCGAAATCAATGAGCTGTTGAAAAACTCGGAACAGTGCCCCGTGCCGGGAAAGACAATGAAAAAGGCACCAGAGCCACTACTGAAGGTATGTAAGACAAGGTCTGTTTTCTAGGACTTGGAGTTCTGGCACAAACTCGACATGCCTCATTGCCTTGATCAAATGCATATCTATAAGAATGTCCTTGAGAGCTTGCTTGCGACATTGATGAACATGCCGGATAAGACCAAGGATGGGCCGAAGGTAAGAAAAGACTTGCAAGATTTGGAAATCAGGGAAGATCTGCACATGCCGCCCCGTAAAAAGTCAGAGGAGACAGAGACGGAGACAGAGGCGCGGGATAAGAAGGGCAAAAAAGTAAAGGAATAGGATTATTGCCCCCCTTCTTGCTTCACTTTAAGTCCGGTTGAGATCGATTAATTCTTCAAGTGCCTTACCGGAATCAAAGTTAGTTTCGGTTACTGTGGCAAGATAAGCAGATATCTAGACACGAAGAAGAAAAGGTTCAGCGAGATGAAGTCCCATGACTGTCATGTGATGATGACGCAGATACTGATGTTACCCTTAGAGGGATAATGGACAAGCACGTCCGTGACATGCTTATTGGTCTCTGCAACTTTTTCGATGTCATCTCTCAAAAGTCGATCAGTGTGAAACAGCTCTGAAGGCTACATGAAGAGATCGTTGTGATACTAAATGAGCTTGAGATGTAGTTCCCGCCCGCGTTCTTTGACGTCATGGTGCATCTGTGTGTACATATCATGGACGACATAATAGACCTGGGGCCGTCATTCCTGCACAACATGATGCCATTTGAGAGGATTCGTTCGTAACATGTCCCGTCCGGATGGAAGCATCATCCAGGGCTATCTAACACAAGAGTGCATCTCTTTCTGCGAGAATTTTCTATATGGTGCAGACCGACCGCCTGGTGTTGGTTTTCCAGTTAACAAGCACGATGGGAGGCTCAAAGGAGAAGGTCATTCCAACGGTCGCAGGAAACTGCATGTGGCCTACTTAGATCGATGCAATGACTTTGACAGAGCAAACTTGGTAGTGCTACAACACATAGACCAGTAGATCCTTTCGTGGCACTGCACAAAGAAACTATCGCAAAGAAGTATCATCACTGGGGGGATGCAGGACGGACGTCGAAGTTACTAGAGAGCACAACTCCACTTTCATGCATTGGGTCAAAGAGCATATTATTGCTAATCCCCCGGAAGAGGGCTCTAAGGACGGATTGCTCATATATGCCTTAGCACATGGCCCCTCACCCAACCTCGTCACCTATCAGGCATACGATATCAACGGATACACGTTCTACACGGAGGCCAAAGATATGGACAGTGATGATCAAAACTCATGGGTTACGATGGAATGCATGACTGGCAGCGACAACGGCGCAACTGAGAGATTTTACGGAAGGGTCGAGGAGATCTGGGAGCTTGACTACTATGGACTGCACAACGCGATGATGTTCCATGTCAGATAGGCTAAGAATTTCAAAAGAGAAAACCGATATTTCACTACCATGACTATACCTGACGCTAAGATTGCTACTGTGAATGCTATCGCAAAAAACGAGCCATGGATACATGCTAAGCACATGACACAATGCTTCTTCATAACCGACCCGTACAATCCCAGCCGTGTTGTCATGAGGAGAGGCAAAAGGAACATCATTGGAATGGATGGAGTCGCCACGAGGAAGACTACGACCAGTACGGTGATGTCTACTACACAACATTCTTCTTGTAGACGTTGTTGGGCCTCCAAGTGCAGAGGTTTGTAGGACAGTAGCAAATTTCTTTCAAGTGGATGACCTAAGGTTTATCAATCCGTGGGAGGCGTAGGATGAAGATGGTCTCACTCAAACAACCCTGCACCCAAATAGCAAAGAGTCTCTTGTGTCCCCAACACACCCAATACAATGGTAAATTGTATAGGTGCACTAGTTCGACGAAGAGGTGGTGATACAAGTGCAATATGGACGGTAGATAAAGGTATTTGTAATCTGAAATTATAAAAACAGCAAGGTAACAAATGGTAAAAGTGAGCGTAAAGGGTATTGCAATGCTAGGAAACAAGGCCTAAGGTTCATACTTTCACTAGTGCTAGTTCTCTCAACAATAATTGAAGGAAATATGCCCTAGAGGCAATAATAAAGTTATTATTTATTTCCTTATATCACGATGAATGTTTATTATTCATGCTAGAATTGTATTAACCAGAAACATGATACATGTGTGAATACATAGACAAACTAAGTGTCACTAGTATGCCTGTACTTGACTAACTCGTTTATCAAAGATGGTTATGTTTCCTAGCCATGGACAAAGAATTGTCATTTGATTAACGGGATAACATCATTAGAAGAATGATGTGATTGACTTGACCCATCCCGTTAGTTTAGCACTTGATCATTTAGTATGTTGCTACTGCTTTCTTCATGACTTATACATGTTCCTGTGACTATGAGATTATGCAACTCCCGTTTATCGGAGGAACACTTTGTGTGCTACCAAATGTCACAACGTAACTGTGTGATTATAAAGGTGCTCTACAGGTGTCTCCAAAGGTACTTGTTGGTTTGGCGTATTTTGAGATTATGATTTGTCACTCCGATTGTCGGAGAGGTATCTCTGGGCCCACTCGGTAATGCACATCACTATAAGCCTTGCAAGCATTGCAACTAATTAGTTGGTTGCGGGATGATGTATTACAGAACGAGTAAAGAGACTTTCCAGTAACGAGATTGAACTAGGTATTGAGATATCGACGATCGAATCTCAGGCAAGTAACATACCGATGAAAAGGGAACAACGTATGTTGTTATGCGGTTTGATCGATAAAGATCTTCGTAGAATATGTGGGAGCCAATATGAGCATCCAGGTTCCGCTATTGGTTATTCACCGGAGACGTGTCTCGGTCATGTCTACATAGTTCTCGAACCCGTAGGGTCCGCACGCTTAAAGTTCGATGACGGTTATATTATGAGTTTATGTGTTTTGATGTATCGAAGGAGTTCGGAGTCCCGGATGAGATCGGGGACATGATGAGGACTCTCAAAATGGTCGAGACGTAAAGATCGATATATTGGATGACCATATTCAGACTTCGGAAAGGTTCCGAATGATTCGGGTATTTTTCGGAGTACCGGAGAGTTACGGAAATTCGTATTGGGCCTTAATGGGCCATACAGGAAAGGAGAGAAAGGCACCAAAGGGTGGCCGCACCCCTCCCCATGGACTAGTCCGAATTGGACTAGGGAGGTGGGGCGCCCCCTTCCTTCCTTCTCCTTCTCCCTTCCCTTTCTCCTACTCCAACTTGGGAGGGGGGGGGGGGAATCCTACTCCCGGTGGGAGTAGGACTCCCCTATGGCGCGCCCAAGAGAGAGGGCCGACCCTCCCCTCCTCCACTCCTTTATATACGGAGGAGGGGGGCACCCCATAGACACAACAATTGATCCCTTGGATCTCTTAGCCGTCCGCGGTGCCCCCCTCCACCGTAGTCCACCTCGATAATATCGTAGCGGTGCTTAGGCGAAGCCCTGCGTCGGTAGAACATCATCATCGTCACCACGCCGTCGTGCTGACGGAACTCTCCCTCGACACTCGGCTGGATCGGAGTTCGAGGGACATCATCGAGCTGTACGTGTGCAAGAACTCAGAGGTGTCATGCTTTTGGTGCTTGATCGGTCGGGCCATGAAGACGTACGACTACATCAACCGCGTTGTGCTAACGCTTCCGCTTTCGGTCTACGAGGGTACGTGGACAACACTGTCCCCTTTCATTGCTATGCATCACCATGATCTTGCGTGTGCGTAGGATTTTTTTTTGAAATTACTATGTTACCCAACAACAGCATCCGAGCCTAGGTTTTATGCGTTGATGTTATATGCACGAGTAGAACACACGTCAGTTGTGGGCGATACAAGTCATACTACTTACCAGCATGTCATACTTTGGTTCGGCGGTATTGTTGGATGAATCGGACCGGACTGACATTACGCGTACGCTTACGCGAGATTGGTTTTACCGCCGTGCTTTGCACACAGGTGACTAGCGGGTGTCAGTTTCTCCAACTTTAGTTGAACCGAGTATGGCTACGCCCGGTACTTGAGAAGGTTAAAACAACACTAACTTGACGAACTATCATTGTGGTTTTGATGCGTAGGTAAGAACGGTTCTTGCTCAGCCCGTAGCAGCCACATAAAATTTGCAACAACAAAGTAGAGGACGTCTAACTTGTTTTTGCAGGGCATGTTGTGATGTGATATGGTCAAGATGCGATGCTATATTTTATTGTATGAGATGATCATGTTTTGTAACCGAGTTATCGGCAACTGATAGGAGCCATATGGTTGTCGCTTTATTGTATGAAATGCAAGCACCCTGTAATTGCTTTACTTTATCACTAAGCGGTAGCGATAGTTGTAGAAGCAATAGATGGCGAAAAGACAATGATGCTATGATGGAGATCAACGTGTCACGCAGGTGACGATGGTGATCACGACGGTGCTTCGGAGATGGAGATCACAAGCACAAGATGATGATGGCCATATCATATCACTTATATTGATTGCATGTGATGTTTATCCTTTATGCATCTTATCTTGCTTTGATTAACGGTAGCATTTTAAGATGATCTCTCACTAATTATCAAGAAGTGTTCTCCCTGAGTATGCACCGTTGTGAAAGTTCTTCGTGCTGAGACACCACGTGATGATCGGGTGTGATAGGCTCTACGTTCAAATACAACGGGTGCAAAACAGTTGCATACGCGGAATACTCGGGTTAAACTTGACGAGCCTAGCATGTACAGATATGGCCTCGGAACACGGAGACCGAAAGGTCGAACGTGAATCATATAGTAGATATGATCAACATAGTGATGTTCACCATTGAAAACTACATCTCACCTGATGATCGGACATGGTTTAGTTGATTTGGATCACGTGATCACTTAGATGACTAGAGAGATGTCTGTCTAAGTGGGAATTCTTAAGTAATATGATTAATTGAACTTTAATTTATCAGGAACTTAGTCCTGGTAGTATTTTTCAAATTATGGTGTAGATCAATAGCTCGCGTTGTTGCTTCCCTATGTTTTATATGCGTTCCTAGAGAAAACTAAGTTGAAAGATGTTAGTAGCAATGATGCGGACTTGGTCCATGATCTGAGGTTTATCCTCATTGCTGCACAGAAGAATTATGTCCTTTATGCATCGCTAGGTAACAGACCTATTGCAAGAGCAGATGCAGATGTTATGAACGTTTGGCTAGCTCAATATGATGACTACTTGATAGTTTTGTGCACCATGCTTTATGGCTTAGAACCGGGACTACAAAAATGTTTTTGAAACGTCATGGAACATATAAGATGTTTCAAGAGATGAAGTTGGTATTTCAGACTCATGCCCGTGTCAAGAGGTATGAGACCTTTGACAACTACTTCGCCTAAAAGATGGAGGAGAATTTCTCAACTAGTGAGCAAGTACTTAGATTGTCTGAGTACTACAATCGCTTGAATCAAGTGGGAGTTAATCTTCCAGATAAGAGAGTGATTGGCAGAGTTCTCTAGTCACCATCACCAAGTTACTGGAACTTCGTGATGAACTATAATGCAATGGATGACGAAAACGATTCCCGAGCTCTTCGTGATGCTGAAATCGACGAAGGTAGAAATCAAGAAAGAGCATCAAGTGTTGATGATTGACAAGACCACTAGTTTCAAGAAAAGGGCAAAGGGAAAGAAAGGGAACTTCAAGTAGAATCACAAGCAAGTTGTCACTCCCGCGAAGAAGCCCAAAGCTGGACCAAAGCCTGAAACTGAGTCTCAGCTTGTGCTACTAACTCTATTTCTTGTGAAGCATCCATATTGAAGGATAATGTTGAGCTAAAGTCTCAACTTGAGTTGCTATCTAGCAATTATGGGAAATTGGAAGAAAGTCATGAAAAGCTTTCTAGCACTCATGGCGATCTTCTAGTATCCCATAATGTGCTAAAGTTAGCTCATGTAACATCTATTAAGCCTCATGCGGATACTAGCACTATTTCAATTCAAAATGCTATATTTCCATGTGCTAGTCCTTGTAATTCATCTACTCATAATGTGGCTACATCTTGTGATGAATTAATTTCCTTGCCTTGTTGCTCTAACGATGAATCATATATGTCCTCTAGTACTTGAGCTGATACTAACCATGTAGAGGAAAAGACTTGGAAAAGGGTCATGAAGGGAAGTCCACACTTGACAATATTTTGAGTGGACGAAATCCCCCAATGACAAGGGTGGACTTAGATTCAACTCCAATAAGAAGAAAAAGTCCAAGAACAACAAGAAGAAGAGCCAATAACAAGTCAAGAATTCAGCCAAGATTATTTGCTTCAAGTGTAAAATTGAAGGACATCATGTTATATCTTTCCCATTGAAGAATATGCCCATTAGTTTCAAGCAACAAGGAAAGAAGCCTCAAGTCCGAACTCAAGTTGAAGAACGTCCACTTCCCAAGAAGACTCAAGTTAATTCTTCTCAAGTTGAGAAATCAAGTGAGAATAAAGTGAAGAGTATATGTTGCTACTTATGTTGTGAGAAGGGTCACCTTGCTTCTTCATGCACTAATGGTACCGTATCCAACCCTATTATGATTGATGATATTCTCTTTGAAAGGATAAGGTTGGCAATGTGTTTGCCAAGTTTTTTGGTACTCAAAGTGGTATCAAGGAAAGAACCATTTAGGTTGCCAAGCTTATTGTGACTAACCTCTTAGGACCCAACTTGGTTAGGGACCAACAAGCTCAAACTTGATCAATAGGTGATTTTGGAGGGCATTGGAGACTTGGCTACATTATGGAGAATCAAGGGATCTTTATCATTCATATTGTCTCATTTGGATTATCAAGTTTCTATCTTATATCGAATGTGCCTCCTTGCGGTAACTTGTACTTAAATTGTTTACATTGAAACTTACTTGCCCCTTTGCATGTTTTGGTTTTGTAGCTTGCATGTGTTTGTATATGTTAGCTTCCAATTTGCTTATCTTGAGTAATCAAGTATGTGTATGTGAAGGAAATATGCCCTAGAGGCAATAATAAAGTTATTACTTATTTCCTTATATCATGATAAATGTTTATTATTCATGCTAGAATTGTATTAACCGGAAACATAATACATGTGTGAATACATAGACAAACAGAGTGTCACTAGTATGCCTCTACTTGACTAGCTCATTAATCAAATATGGTTATGTTTCCTAGCCATGGACAAAGAGTTGTCATTTGATTAACAGGATCACATCATTAAGAGAATGATGTGATTGGCATGACCCATTCCGTTAGCTTAGCACATGATCGTTTAGTATGTTGTTGTTGCTTTCTTCATGACTTATACATGTTCCTATGACTATGAGATTATGCAACTCCCGTTTACCAGAGGAACACTTTGTGTGGTACAAAACGTCACAACGTAACTGGGTGATTATAAAGGTGCTCTACAGGTGTCTCCGAAGGTACATGTTGGGTTGGCGTATTTCGAGATTAGGATTTGTCACTCCAATTGTCGGAGAGGTATCTCTGCCCCCTCTCGGTAATACACATCACTTAAGCCTTCCAAGCATTGCAACTAATGAGTTAGTTGCGGGATGATGTATTACGGAACGAGTAAAGAGACTTGCCTGTAACGATATTGAACTAGGTATTGAGATACCGACGATCGAATCTCGGGCAAGTAACATACCGATGACAAAGGGAACAACGTATGTCGTTATGCGGTCTGACCGATAAAGATCTTCGTAGAATATGTGGGAGCCAATATGAGCATCCAGGTTCCGCTATTGGTTATTGACCGGAGACGTGTCTCGGTCATGTCTACATAGTTCTCGAACCCGTAGGGTCCGCACGCTTAAGGTTTCGATGACAGTTATATTATGAGTTTATGTATTTCGATGTACCTAAGGAGTTCGGAGTCCCGGATGAGATCGGGGATATGACGAGGAGTCTCGAAATGGTCGAGACGTAAAGATCGATATATTGGACGACTATATTCGGACTTCGAAAAGGTTCCGAATGATTCGGGTATTTTTCGGAGTACCAGAGAGTTACGGGAATTCGCCGGGGAGTATATGGGCCTTATTGGGCCATACGGGAATAGAGGAGAGAGGCCAAAAGGAAGGAGGCCTGCGCCCCCCCTCTGGTCTGAATTGGACAAGGGGCGCAGCCCCCTTTTCCTTCTTCCTCTCCCCCTCTTTCCCCTTCTCCTACTCCAACAAGGAAGGAGGGAGTCCTACTCCCGGTGGGAGTAGGACTCCCCTTGGTGCGCCCCCTCCTAGGCCGGCCGCCCCCTCCCCCTTGCTCCTTTATATACGGGGGCAGGGGGGCACCTCTAGGCACAACAACAACAATTGATCCCTTGGATCTCTTAGCCGTGTGCGGTGTCCCCCTCCACCATAGTCCACCTCGATAATACTGTAGCGATGCTTAGGTGAAGCCCTGCAACGGTAGAACATCAAGATCGTCACCACGCCATCATGTTGACAGAACTCTTACCCGACACTTTGCTGGATCGGAGTCCGGGGATCGTTATCGAGCTGAACATGTGCTAGAACTTGGAGGTGCCGTAGTTTCGGTGCTTGATTGGTCGGGCCGTGAAGACGTATGACTGCATCAACCGCGTTGTTATAACGCTTCCGCTTTCGGTCTATGAGGGTACGTGGACACACTCTCCCCTCTTGTTGCTATGCATCACCATGATCTTGCGTGTGCGTAGGAAATTTTTGAAATTACTACGTTCCCCAACGGTGGCATCCGAGCCTGGGTTTTATGCGTTGATGTTATATGCACGAGTAGAACACAAGTGAGTTGTGGGCGATACAAGTCATATTGCTTACCAGCATGTCGTACTTTGGTTCGGCGGTACTGTTGGATGAAGCGGCCCGGACCGACATTACGCGTACGGTTACGCGAGACTGGTTCTACCGATGTTCTTTGCACACAGGTGGCTGGCGGGTGTTAGTTTCTATAACTTTAGTTGAACCGGGTGTGGCTACGCCCGGTCCTTGTGAAGGTTAAAACAGCACTAACTTGACGAACTATCATTGTGGTTTTGATGCGTAGGTAAGAACGGTTCTTGCTCAGCCCGTAGCAGCCATGTAAAACTTGCAACAACAAAGTAGAGGACGTCTAACTTGTTTTTGCAGGGCATGTTGTGATGCGATATGGTCAAGATGTGATGCTATATTTTATTGTATAAGATGATCATGTTTTGTAACCGAGTTATCGGCAACTGGCAGGAGCCATATGGTTGACGCTTTATTGTATGAAATGCAAGCGCCCTGTAATTGCTTTACTTTATCACTAAGCGGTAGCGATAGTCGTAGAAGCAATAGATGGCGAAACAACAACGATGCTAGGATGGAGATCAAGGTGTCGCGCCGGTGACGATGGTGATCACGACGGTGCTTCGGAGATGGAGATCACAAGCACAAGATGATGATGGCCATATCATATCACTTATATTGATTGCATGTGATGTTTATCCTTTATGCATCTTATCTTGCTTTGACTGACAGTAGCATTTTAAGATGATCTCTCACTAATTATCAAGAAGTGTTCTCCCTGAGTATGCACCGTTGTGAAAGTTCTTCGAGTTGAGACACCACGTGATGATCGGGTGTGATAGGCTCTACGTTCAAATACAACGGGTGCAAAACAGTTGCACACGCGGAATACTCAGGTTAAACTTGACAAGCCTAGCATATACAGATATGGCCTCGGAACACAGAGACCGAAAGGTCGAACGTGAATCATATAGTAGATATGATCAACATAGTGATGTTCACCATTGAAAACTACTCCATCTCACGTGATGATCGGACATGGTTTAGTCGATTTGGATCACGTGATCACTTAGATGACTAGAGAGATGTCTGTCTAACTGGGAGTTCTTAAGTAATATGATTAATTGAACTTTAATTTATTATGAACTTAGTCCTGGTAGTATTTTGCAAATTATGTTGTAGATCAATAGCTCGCGTTGTTGCTTCCCTATGTTTTTGCTTCCCTATGTTTTTATATGTGTTCCTAGAGAAAACTAAGTTGAAAGATGTTAGTAGCAATGATGCGGACTTGGTCCGTGATCCGAGGTTTATCCTCATTGCTGCACAGAAGAATTATGTCCTTTATGCACCCCTAGGTGACAGACCTATTGCAGGAGCAGATGCAGACGTTATGAATGTTTGGCTAGCTCAATATGATGACTACTTGATAGTTTTGTGCAACATGCTTTATGGCTTGGAACCGGGACTACAAAAAACGTTTTTGAAACGTCATGGAACATATAAGATGTTTCAAGAGATGAAATTGGTATTTCAGACTCATGCCCGTGTCAAGAGGTATGAGACCTTTGACAAATACTTCGCCTAAAAGATGGAGGAGAATTGCTCAACTAGTGAGCAAGTGCTTAGATTGTCTGAGTACTACAATCGCTTGAATCAAGTGGGAGTTAATCTTCCAGATAAGATAGTGATTGACAGAGTTCTCTAGTCACCATCACCAAGTTACTGGAACTTCGTGATGAACTATAATGCAAGGGATGACGAAAACGATTCCCGAGCTCTTCGTGATGCTGAAATCGACGAAGGTAGAAATCAAGAAAGAGCATCAAGTGTTGATGATTGACAAGATCACTAGTTTCAAGAAAAGAGCAAAGGGAAAGAAAGGGAACTTCAACTAGAATGACAAGCAAGTTGTCACTCCCGCGAAGAAGCCCAAAGCTTGACCAAAGCCTAAAACTGAGTGCTTACACTGCAAAGGAAATGGTCACTGGAAGCGGAAATGCCCTGAATATTTGGTGGATAAGAAGGATGGCAAAGTGAACAAGGGTATATTTGATATACAGGTTATTGATGTGTACCTTACTAGTGTTTCTAGTAGCCCTTGAGTATTTGATACTTGTTCGGTTGCTAAAAATTAGTAACTCGAAACAGGAGTTACAGAATAAACAGAGACTAGTTGAGGGTGAAGTGACGATGAGTGTTGGAAGTAGTTCCAAGATTGATATGATCATCATCGCACACTCCCAATACTTTTGGGATTAGTGTTAAACCTTAAAAAATGTTATTTGGCGTTTGCGTTGAGCATAAATATGATTTGAGCATGTTTATTGCAATACGGTTATTCATTTAAAGTCAGAGAATAATTGTTGTTCTGTTTACATGAATAAAACCTTCGATGGTCATACGCCCAATGAAAATAGTTTATTGGATCTCGATCGTAGTGATACACATATTCATAATATTGATGCCAAAAAGATGCAAAGTTTATAATGATAGTGCAACTTATTGGTGGCAATGCCGTTTGGGTCATATCGGTGTAAAGCGCGTGAAGAAACTCCATAAAGATGGATTTTTGGAATCAGTTGGTTATGAATCATTTGATGCTTGCGAACCGTGCCTTTTGGGAAAGATGACTAAAACTCCGTTCTCCGGAACAATGAAACGAGCTAGTGACTTATTGGAAATAATACATACTGATGTATGCGGTCCAATGAGTATTGATGCTCATGGCGGGTATCGTTATTTTCAGATCTTCACAAGATGATTTGAGCAGATATGAGTATATCTACTTAATAAAACACAAGTCTGAAACATTTGAAAAGTTCAAAGAATTTCAGAGTGAAGTGGAGAATCATCATAACAAGAAAATAAAGTTTCTACGATCTAATCGTGGAGGAGAATATTTGAGTTACCAGTTTGGCTTTCATATAAAACAATGTGGAATAGTTTCACAGTTCACGCCACCTGGAACACCACAGCATAGTGGTGTGTTCGAACATTGTAACTACACTTTATTGGATATGGTGCGATCTATGATGTCTCTTACTGATTTACCAATATTGTTTTGGGGCTATGCATTAGAGACAGTTGCATTCACGTTAAAATAGGGCACCATCTAAATCCGTTGAGACGACACCATATGAACTATGGTTTAGCAATAAACCTAAGCTGTCGTTTCTTAAAGTTTGGGGCTGCGATGCTTATGAGAAAAAATTTCAACCTGATAAGCTCAAACTCAAATCGGAGAAGTGCGTCTTCATAGAATACCCAAAGGAAATTGTTGGGTACACCTTCTATCATAGATCCGAAGGCAAAATATTTGTTACTAAGATGGATCCTTTCTAGAGAAGGAGTTTCTCTCGAAAGAAGTGAGTGGGAGGAAAGTAGAGCTTCATAAGGTAATTGTACCTTCTCCCAAATTGGAAAGTAGTTCATCACAGAAATCAGTTCTAGTTGTTCCTACACCACTTAGTGAGGAAGCTAATGATGATGATCATGGAACTTCAGATTAAGTTACTACAGAACCTCGTAGGTCTTCCAGAGTAAGATCCGCACCAGATTGGTACGGTAATCCTATTCTGGAGGTCATGTTACTAGACCATGATGAATCTACAAACTATGAGGAAGCGATGATGAGCCCAAATTCCGCGAAATGGCTTGAGGCCATAAAATCTGAGATGGGATCCATGTATGAGAACAAAGTGTGGACTTTGGTGGACTTGCCCGATGATCGGCAAGCCATGGAAAATAAATGGATCTTCAAGAGGAAGACAGACGCTGGTAGTAGTGTTACTATCTACAAAGCTCGACTTGTCGCAAAAAGTTTTTTGACAAGTTCAAGGTGTTGAATACGATGAGATTTTCTCACTCATATCGATGCTTTAAGTGTGTCCGAATCATGTTAGCAATTGCCACATTTTGTGAAATCTGGCAAATGGATGTCAAAATTGCATTCCTTAATGGATTTATTAAAGAAGAGTTGTATATGATGCAACTAGAAGGTTTTGTCAATCCTAAAGGTGCTAACAAATTGTGCAAGCTCCAGCGATCCATCTATGGACTGGTGCAAGCATCTCGGAGTTGGAATATACGCTCTGATAAGTTGATCAAAGCATATAGTTTTATACAGACTTGCAGTGAAGCCTGTATTTACAATAAAGTGAGTGGGAGCACTATAGCCTTTCTGATAAGTATATGTGAGTGACATATTGTTGATCAGAAATGATGTAAAAAATTTCTGGAAAGCATAAAGAAGGGTTTGAAAGGAGTTCTTTAAAAGAAATACCTCAGTAAAGCTACTTACATATTGAGCATCAAGATCTATTGAGATAGATCAAGACGCTTGATAAGATTTTCAATGAGTACATACCTTGACAAGATTTTGAAGTAGTTCAAAATGGAACAGTCAAAGAAAGAGTTCTTGCCTGTGTTGCAAAGTATGAAATTGAGTAAGACTCAAATCCCGACCACGGAAGAAAATAGAAAGAGAATGAAAGTCATTCCCCATGCATCAGTCATAGGTTCTATAAAAGTATGTCATGCTATGGACCAGACCTGTTGTATACTCTGCCTTGGTTTGGCAAGGGAGTACAATAGTGATCTACGAGTAGATCACTGGACATTGGTCAAAATTATCCTTAGTGGAATAAGGATATGTTTCTCGATTATGGAGGTGACAAAAGGTTCATCGTAAAGGGTTACGTCGAGACAAGTTTTGGCACTGATCCAGATGACTCTAAGTCTTAATCTGGATACATATTGAAAGTGGGAGCAATTAGCTAGAGTAGCTCCGTGCAGAGCATTGTAGACATAGAATATTTGCAAAATACATACGGCTCTGAATGTGACAAACCCGTTGACTAAAGTTCTCTCACAAGCAAAACATGATCATACCTTAGTACTCTTTGGGTGTTAATCACATAGCAATGTGAACTAGATTATTGACTCTAGTAAACCCTTTGGGTGTTGATCACATGACAATGTGAACTATTGGGTATTAATCACATAAAGATGTGAATATTGGTGTTAAATCACATGGTAATGTGAACTAGATTATTGACTCTAGTGCAAGTGGGAGACTGGAGGAAATATGCCCTAGAGGCAATAATAAAGTTATTATTTATTTCCTTATATCATGATGAATGTTTATTATTCATGCTAGAATTGTATTAACCGGAAACATGATACATGTGTGAATACATAGACAAACTAAGTGTCACTAGTATGCCTCTACTTGACTAGCTCGTTTATCAAAGATGGTTATGTTTCCTAGCCATGGACAAAGAGTTGTCATTTGATTAACGGGATCACATCATTAGGAGAATGATGTGATTGACTTGACCCTTTCCGTTAGTTTAGCACTTGATCGTTTAGTATGTTGCTACTGCTTTCTTCATGACTTATACATGTTCCTGTGACTATGAGATTATGCAACTCTCGTTTATCAGAGGAACACTTTGTGTGCTACCAAACGTCACAATGTAACTGGGTGATTATAAAGGTGCTCTACAGGTGTCTCCAAAGGTACTTGTTGGGTTGGCATATTTCAAGTTTATGATTTGTCACTCCGATTGTCGGAGGGGTATCTCTAGGCCCACTCGGTAATGCACATCACTATAAGCCTTGCAAGCATTGTAACTAATTAGTTGGTTGCGGGATGATGTATTACAGAGCGAGTAAAGAGACTTGCCGGTAACGAGATTGAACTAGGTATTGAGATACCGACGATCGAATCTCGGGCAAGTAACATACCGATGACAAAAGGAACAACGTATGTTGTTATGCGGTTTGACCGATAAAGATCTTCGTAGAATATGTGGGAGCCAGTATGAGCATCCAGGTTCCGCTATTGGTTATTCACCGAAGACGTGTCTCAGTCATGTCTACATAGTTCTCGAACCCGTAGGGTCTGCACGCTTAAAGTTCGATGACGGTTATATTATGAGTTTATGTGTTTTGATATATCGAAAGAGTTCAGAGTCCCGGATGAGATCGGGGACATGACGAGGAGCCTCAAAATGGTCGAGACATAAAGATTGATATATTGGACGACTATATTCAGACTTCAAAAAGGTTCCGAGTGATTCGGTTATTTTTCGGAGTACCGGAGAGTTACGCGAATTCGTATTGGGCCTTAATGCGCCATACGGGAAAGGAGAGAAAGGCACCAAAGGGTGGCCGCACCCCTCCCCATGGACTAGTCTGAATTGGACTAGGGTGGGAGGGGCCTTCCTTCCTTCTCCTTCTCCCTTCCATTTCTCCTACTCCAACTTGAAGGGGGGGGGGGATCCTACTCCCGGTGGGAGTAGGACTCCCCTATGGCGCGCCCAAGAGAGAGGGCCGGCCCTCCCCTCCTCTACTCCTTTATATACGGAGGAGGGGGGCACCCCATAGACACAACAATTGATCCCTTGGATCTCTTAGCCGTGTGCGGTGCCCCCTCCACCATAGTCCACCTCGATAATATCATAGCGGTGCTTAGGCGAAGCCCTGCGTCGGTAGAACATCATCATCGTCACCACGCTGTCGTGCTGACGGAACTCTCCCTCGACACTCGGCTGGATCTATAACATTCCAAATTTTACACTAGATCATCAATGCATATCATATTTTATTTGTTTTGGTTTGATCCTAGAAATTCTACGCAACTCAAGGACCCTCGGAGAGAGTTGGGGATTTTGTTATTTTCATATTTGAGTTTTCGCGAATTTTGAAAATAAGATCATTTGATTTTATTTATTTTATCTTCAATTATTTCGATTGTAAAAATAAGAGAGAGGGAATAAAATGACTTTCCCAAAATGAAGAAATATTGAGGATTTAATAAAAAAATCAGATAAGGTTTATTTTGGAGTTTTTGCTATTTTATTTGAATTTAGAAAAAATTGCACGTGTTTCAGAACTGCATATTAGGGCCAAGAAAATGTTCATCTTGTTCTAAATATTTTATTTAGACGGTGAAAATTTGTTTTGACATTTTTAGATTTTTATTTATTTTTCTGAATTTATTTTTCTGTTCGGCAGAATTATTATTTGAAAGAAAAACGTGCGCGCCTGACTGGGCCGAAGCCCAGCCGAGCCTGGCCGGCTCGCCTGCCGCCACCGTCTCCCGCGCGCCGCCGCACCGCGCCGCCGCCGACCCGGACACGGAGTACGAGCCGGACTCCTCCCCGTCGCCGCTGCCTTGCCCCCTCCCCCAAGCCACCGCACCCCCTCCCCCTTTAAATACCGAGCCCGGGGCCCCCCTTGGAGCCCCAAGCCGCCGCCGCCGCCATCCACCGCCGCC
>NC_041381.1:393640819-393678053 GCF_002162155.2 Triticum dicoccoides
CCGCCACTCCCCACCGCCCCGCCGACCCACAGCCCCGCCAGAGTCTCGCCGGAGCCCGAGCCGAGGTAGCCGCCGCCCCGTCCCGGTTTTCTAATAAAACCAATCCGGTTTTTTTAGAAAACCTAGATCCGTTTTTAGATCAGTTTTTTAGGGTTTATTTTATTTAGCGAGCGTTCGCCCATTCGTTCGTTTTAACGAACGTTTTCGCCGTTTAGTTTCAGTTAACGAAGGTCCGTTCGTTAATATGTTCGTCAGTTTTCTTTTTATCGGATTATTCCGCGACTATTTCTGATCGCGATTTCTAATCCAATTTTCTTTTTAGTTTAACTTTTCGCTCGTTTATCGGAATCCGGCGATTCAAGCGTTTAGAGTTTCGCCTCGAAACCCTCTTTCCGTTTAATCAACTCAAACAAGTTTTTGCTTCTGGAAAATTTGACCTAGGTCCAGATTAGTAAATGAAGCTTGTTTCTTTCGCCTTTTGATTTTCGTTGCTTCGTTCGATTTGATTCTTTTGCCAACCGGAGTTCTTAAGTTGAACTTTCTGGTTAGATCTCTTATTTGAGTTTTACATGTGCATTAGATGAGTACTTATTGTATGCTTGTTTGTTTGTTTGTTGTGATAGAGTATCCGGATTGCACCGCTTGCTACTTCGAATCCCTAGGTTTCACGGATCATCAGCAAGGCAAGTAACACTTTGACCATATCTCTTTACTACCCAGTTTTATTGCATTAGATCAATCCCCAAACAATTGCATGATTAGGATCTGATTTTAATATGTGGGTTTTGGGAAGTAGATGAGGTAGTACCTATTACCTGTTTATTATCAAACCTTTGGGAGTTACTTCTACGTTTGCTTATTACCATGCTATGCTAGTATACGTGGATTGGGTGAGTGTATCCATGACAGATGTGATATTGTTAAATTAATGGTTTATTTAAGGTGGCAACTTTAATACACATCTGGGTGGATTGAGGCACCTAGGTATTCCAGGATTGCCTATTTGTTTTTGGACCGCCACCCAGGCTCAAAGGGATCATGAGATTATTCATGCTAGAAACTTCCGTGTGCAGCCGCAAGCTACTATGGGCTCTAGCATAGTTGATTAAGTCGTGTGAACTCTTACAGTGGTAGACTAGCAGATGTAGGGGAAAGTAGGTGTAACGGTCTACCCATCGTAAGGTGCTAGCGCTTCTGAAAGACTATGTCTCGGTCATCCGCTTCTCAAACACCATGTAGTGCGAGAAAACCGACGGAGGAGATCGAGTCTTGTGGGGAAAAGTGTGCAAACCTCTGCAGAGTGTACAAACTAATCATGATTAGCTGTGTCCCCGGTTATGGACGTTTTGAGTATCTAGTACTTGTATTATCATGTGAATCTCATCATGTTACTCTAATTAATGTTGTTGGGTTTTTAATGATGATGCTTAATTGGGATTGAGGATGCTGTCAACCATTCTCAATGTTTAACAACCACCATGATAGTTAAATAAAATTTATTCCTTTGCAGTAGGGAAAAATTGGCTTTATGCAAAACTGTAACCATAGAGCTTTCCACCAGCCATATATGCATGTAGTGTAGCCTTATTCTTTCATTACTCTGTATGTGTTACATTGCCAGCATATTCCATGTCCTGACCTGTTTCGGGCTGCAACCTTTCATGTTGCAGACTTTTCAGACGACGAGTAAGATGCCTTAGGATCATGGTCCTATACTCAGTGATGTCGTTGGAGTTGATGGACTCACTTATCTTCCAAGCCTTCCACTGTCATCGTTGTTAGATGGCCTTAAGCCATATTTATTGTAATGAGTTCTCTTTTGAGACATTCAATGTAATAAGTGTGTGATTGCCACTCTGTTATAAATCCTTCAAGTATTGTGCGCGTCGGCATTACTGATCCAGGGATGACACTGATGCACAGAGATCAGACTGTTTGAGGTCTGGTCGCTACAAGATGGTATCAGGGCACACGCTGACTGTAGGACATGACCATTAAGCTAAAGCCCTAGATCACTACTCACTCTTCTCATTTCTGACTCCTCATCTTTTCTACTCTCTTTTAGGATGGCGGATGCAAGGAACAAGTTCACGCAACCGGATGAAGATACACCCTTTGGACGACACCTGAAGGAAGTCACTAAGTATCTGAACATCGGAGTACCAAGCTTCACCGGGACCTACAACGCCACTTCACCTGAAGAGGAGCACTGGATGATTCAAGTTCAAGTTCCAGGAAGGACGTTCATGCCCGTCACTGAGCCCATAGAGTTTTCCTTTGATGCACCAACCTAGAGTCTAGGAAAGAGCATGGCAACCCACATCACAATGGGACGTATTGGAGAGGTTTACCACAAGGAGCTTAAGGATACTATCTACCAAATTTGTGGGCGCCGAGATGAGCAATGGGAGATGATCAGCACTAGGAAGGATAATCAATTGCAGCTTTCATCCAGGAGTTAAACCAGCACATTCGACGCCAGGAGAACCAGATGTGCGCACGCATGATAGATCTGAAGAAGGCCATGACCAAGATCACAGAACTGGAGGAAGAACTCAAGTCTACACGCGATGGATATGAGCAGGAAATAGCAACACTAGTGGAGAAGAGCGATGATCTGAAGAAGAAGCTAAAAGTATTCATGGGATTTCCCGCAACTGTAGGAGAAGAGGAAGATTGCACCTGTCCAGAGAACTACATCATCATCGACGACACCGACTCGGACCTAGACAATAGCGATGATGACTATATTGATGAAGCTGGAGCAGATATCATGGAGTCTTCATCGGAGCAGTTTTTCTAGTCGACCACCATAATAGTAGTAGTATTCCCCCATGTATCTAGTATAGTCCAAGCACTTTTTGTAACGATAGATAGACCGTTGTATGCCCTTGTTTGATTGAATGAAGCGCTTTTGTTTGCTTTTGTCTCATATGCATATGGGTAGTGTTTTCTCTCTAGACCTCATTCTATTCTATATTCTCATCTTTTCTAAACCCTCAGATGCCTCCGAGACATGACAATGGATTTACTTTCCCGTCGGAGCTCACTCAATTGATCCAGCAGCAAAATGCCTTGATGCAGTTTCTAGTCCAGAATCAGAACCAGGGGAACAACAACAACAACCCACCACCACCACCACCACATGTTGATCACTTAACCCGTTTTCTTATGCTGAATCCGCCGGTGTTTTCCAGTAGCACCGAGCCGATAGTTGCACATGATTGGCTCCACAAAACAGCCAGGGAGTTGACCACTACAGGATGCACAGATGCGGAGAAGGTGTGATTTGCCGCACATCAGCTTGAAGGACCCGCAGCATCATGGTGGGAGAATTTCACAGCCACCTATCCAGTAGACACTATCACATGTGATCAGTTTCAGCAGGCTTTCCGTACTGCCCATGTTTCAACAGGATCTATGGCCATGAAGAAGTGTGAGTTTCGCAACTTACGCCAAGGAGGACATACAGTTGGTCAATATGTGGATGACTTTAGTAAGTTAGCACGTTATGCCCCAGATGACGTTGCTACTGATGCAGCTAAGCAGGAGAAGTTTCTGGAAGGACTGAATGATGAGCTGAGTGATACGTGTCCAACGTATCTATAATTTTTGGTTGCTCCATGCTACTTTATCTACTGTTTTAGGCAATATTGGGCTTTATTATCCACTTTATATTATTTTTGGGACTAACCTGTTAACCGGAGGTCCAGCCCAGATTTGCTGTTTTATGCCTATTTTAGTGTTTTGAGGAAAAGGAATATCAGACTGAGTATAACCGGAACGAAATCAACTGGAGAAGTTATTTTTGGAAGGGAAAGCAACCCAGAGAACTTGGAGTGCATGTCAGGGGAGATACAGGCTGCCCACGAGGGTGGGGTGCGCCCCCTGGGCGTGCCCCCTGCCTCGTGGGGCCCCCGTAGCTCCTCCGACGTACCCCCTGTACCCATATATACCTACATACCCTAAAACTTCTAGAACAGAAGATAGATTGGGAGTTCCGCCGCCGCAAGCCTCTGTAGCCACCAAAAACCAATCGGGACCCTGTTCTGGCACCCTGCCGGAGGGGGATCCCATCACCGGAGGCCATCTTCATCATCCTGGCGCTATCCATGACGAGGAGGGAGTAGTTCACCCTCGGGGCTGAGGGTATGTACCAGTAGCTATGTGTTTGATCTCTCTCTCTCGTGTTGTCTCTCGTGTCCCCTCTATGGCACGATCTTGATGTATCCCGAGCTTTGCTATTGTAGTTGGATCTTATGATGTTTCTCCCCCTCTACTCTCTTGTGATGAATTGAGTTTCCCCTTTGAAGTTATCTTATCGGATTGAGTCTTTTATGAGAACACTTGATGTATGTCTTGCCGTGATTATCTGTGGTGACAGTGGGATATCATGTGCCACTTGATGTATGTTTTGGCGATCAACTTGCAGGTTTCGTGACATTGGGAACCTATGCATAGGGGTTGGCACACGTTCTTGACTCTCCGGTAGTAGCTTTGGGGCACTCTTTGAAGTACTTTTATGTTGTTTGGATGAATCTGAGATTGTGTGATGCATATCATATAATCATGCCCACGGATACTTGAGGTGACAATGGAGTATCTAGGTGACATTAGGGTTTTGGTTGATTTGTGTCTTAAGGTGTTATTCTAGCACAAACTCTTTTATAGATCGATCCGAAAGAATAACTTTGAGGTGGTTTCGTACCCTACCATAATCTCTGCGTTTGTTCTCCGCTATTAGTGGCTTTGGAGTGACTCTTTGTTGCATGTTGAGGGCTTGTTATATGATCTATCTATGTTATTATTGTTGAGAGAACTTGCACTAGTGAAAGTATGAACCCTAGGCCTTGTTTCCTATCATTGCAATACCATTTACGCTCACTTTTATCATTAGTTACCTTGCTGTTTTTATTATTTCAGATTACAAAAACATATATCTACTATCTATTTTGCACTTGTATCTTCATCTCTTCGCCGAACTAGTGCACCTATACAATTTACCATTGTATTGGGTGTGTTGGGGACACAAGAGACTCTTTGTTATTTGGTTGCACGGTTGTTTGAGAGAGACCATCTTCATCCTACGCCTCCTACGGATTGATAAACCTTAGGCCATCCACTTGAGGGAAATTTGCTACTGTCCTACAAACCTGTGCACTTGTAGGCCCAACAACGTCTACAAGAAGAAGGTTGTGTAGTAGACATCACTGAGCATGCAGTTGTTCGTAGCAAGTTTCAACAACTACCAGGAGTTGGTAGACCGTGCTCTTATGATTGAAGGGAAGCAACAACAGATTGAAAACCGCAAGAGGAAGTATGGACAAGGGAAGTACAATTCTGGAGCTCAGCAGAAGCCACGTTTTACCCCGAAATCGGGAGGACATTTTCAGCATACCCATGGAGGAGGTAGCTCGCATAATCATAATGGCCCCAAGAATGGAAATGGAGGAAGCAATGGCTAGAACCGTACCAACCCATCAACCCCAACTAAGAAATACCTGAGCCAAGTCACTTGCTTTAAGTGTCAGAAGACTGGACATTATGCAAATGAATGTCCTGAAGCCCAGAATGGACATGGCAATGGAAGCTCGGGGAAGAAACCAAACCCTTTCAACAGGGGACAGGTGAACCATGTTAACATGGAGGAGGTTGAAGCCCAGCCAGATGCAGTAATAGGTAAGTTTTTGGTTAAGTCATTCAATGCAATCGTTCTTTTTGACACTGGTGCATCGCATTCATACATATCAAGGGGATTTGTGGATAAATATAAACTGCCCACCAAAGTTCTTAGAACACCTATGTTAGTAAGCTCACCAGGAGCGGAGTATATGGCCAGTCGAGGATGTTTTCAAGTGCCATTGAGTATAGGTAGGCATGTTTTCCCCTCGGATTTAACCATTTTGGAGTCTCAAGGTTTGGATGCGATTCTGGGTATGGATTGGCTATCGATGTATGGAGGGAACATCGATTGCGCCAGTAAGTCGATTTTGCTTACCACCCCAGAAGGGATAAGGGTCAAGTATGTATCAAGACATGAGCCGAAGAGGATGCAAGTAAATTCCTTATCAGGAGTTGTGCAGGAGGAAGTACCAGTGGTGAAGGATTTCCCTGATGTATTTCCGGAAGAGTTGCCAGGCATGCCACCGGATAGAGACATTGAGTTTTTGATTGCGCTTTTGCAAGAAACGCTAGATGTTTGTGCTGAAGATTTAAATTATCTTGGCCGTATTTGTGGACTTTGCAATGAAAGTGGTCATTTAGCTATCCGATGCAAATTGTTTCACGATCTAATCGTGTCCAAAAATTGTGATGAGTTGATTTCCCTTTCAAATTATAATGAACTTAGCTTGCTTATGGGTTATGAAGAAATGAAACGTTTAACTAATGATCTTCCAGAATTTGCCCGTTATAAACTTCTTGGCTTTGATCTAGAAGAAATTTACATGTACTGTGCGGTGAATTGCATTGAAAATCCTTGTATTGCCAATTACATAAAGAAAAGAAAACAAATAGAGGATGAAGAGAATACTAATGAAAGGGAAGAGACTTCCCAATATCCTCCTATTATTTCTTATGATGAATCAGGTAACGAGGGGGAGCCTTCTACTCAACCAATCTCATCAATAAGGAGCTCAAAGAGGAAGGTTGAACCCACACATAATGTGAAGAAGAAGAAGAAAAGAAGGAGCAACAAAGGTAGAAAGGTATCCCTCCCAAATGATGTTGCTCCTACTACTCATTGTGATGATGATAATTGCTATACTATTGGTGCTATCAATATTTTAAATGATGAGAGTGATTATGCTTATGATATGAAAGGGCCCAAGCTTGGGGAAGCTATGTTTGATTGGGATGAAATATTTGAGAATATATTTGCTGGAATTAATGTTTGTCCCAAGCTTGGGGATGATATGTTTAATGAAGATGATATTTTTAGCATCCCAAGTTTTGATATGCAAAGTTGTTATGATGATAGCATGCCTCCTACCTATGATGATTATATTGATGAAATTGGGTTCGGAAGAGAGTCAAATTTAGGAAGTAGTGATCCCACTATTTTGGAGGATGTTGAATTTTATTGTGATGAATACGAAAGTGGATTTGGAAGAGTGGCAACTTTATTTAGTGATTCCACTATCTGGGGAGAGGTTTCAATCGATTTTGATGAGAACAAAGTTGCTACTTATGATGATTATTGTGATGAAACTTATGCTATAAAAATTAGTGAGGATTATATTACAAATCTTGTCATGATTATGATTACCCTTTTTCTGAATATTACTCTTTTAATGTGGAAACAATTTTTAGTGTTCAAGTCTCTCATGATACTCCCACTACTATTCATGAGAAGAATCTTGCTTATGTGGAGAGTAGTAAATTTTCTATGCTTGTAGATCATGAAAAGAATGCTTTAGGTGCTGTTTATATTGTGGAATTCATTCATGATGCTACTGAAAATTATTATGAGAGAGGATCATATGCTTCTACATATTGCAATAATGTCAAGTTTCCTCTCTATGTGCTTAAAATCTTGAAGTTATGCTTGTTGTGCCATCCTATGCTAGTTGATTATTGTTCCCATAAGTTGTTTGCTCACAAAATCCCTATGCACAGGAAGTGGGTTATACTTAAACGTGCTAGTCATATGCTTCATGATGCTCCTGTTATGTTTCAATTCTTATCTTTTATGTGAGCATCATTGTCATCATCATGCCTAGCTAGAAAGGCATTAAAGAAAAGCGCTTGTTGGGAGACAACCCAATATTTATCCTTACTGTTTTTGTGTGTCCACATGATTATTCTACTGTAGTAATCATGTTTTATAGCTTTTGTTTCAATAAAGTGCCAAGTAGAACCTTTGGGAAGACTTGGGTGAAGTTTATATGATCTTGCTGTAGAAAACAGAAACTTTTGCGCTCACGAGAATAGCTGCCATTTTTTACTGAAGAGTGATTTTAGGTTGATTCCTTTTGAAGATGATTAATAGACAAATTGCTCAGGTCCAGAAATTTATTTCATAATTTTTGGGGTTCTAGAAGTATACGTTTGATACAGATTACTACAGACTGTTCTGTTTTTGACAGATTCTGTTTTCATTGTGTTGTTTGCTTATTTTGATGAATCTATGAGTAGTATCGGAGGGTATGAACCATAGATAAGTTGGAATAAAGTAGATATTACATCAATATGAATTTATAATGAGTTCATTGCAGTAACTAAGTGGTGGTTTTATTTTCTTATACTAACGGAGCTTACGAGTTTTTGTTTTGAGTTTTGTGTGGTTGAAGTTTTCAAGTTTTGGGTAAGGATTCGATGGACTATGGAATAAGGAGTGGAAAGAGCCTAAGCTTGGGGATTCCCAAGGCACCCCAAGGTAATATTCAAGGACAACCAAGAGCCTAAGCTTGGGGATGCCCCGGATGGCATCCCCTCTTTCGTCTTCGTTCATCGGTAAGTTTACTTGGAGCTATATTTTTATTAGCCACATGATATGTGTTTTGCTTGGAGCGTCATTTTATTTTTCTAGTTTTTGCTTGATGTTAGTTATAATAATGTTTTGCATCTTTAGTTTCAATAAAAAAGTCAAGGATATCCTTTGCCATGCTTATTTTGCTAGTATACATGTTGCTGTTTGAAAACAGAAAGTTTACCGCTGTTGCAAACATTCCCTAGAAAAGTCAGAGAATGGTATAACGTTGAATCTTTTTGAATGTTAAGCTCTGATAAATTTATTACAGTGGGAATTTTAGTTCATAATTTTTGGAGTCAGGGAAGTATTGTTACTCTTGCATTCTTTACAGACTACTGTTTTGGCAGATTGCTGTTATGTTTGCATTATTTGCATATGTTTGCTTGTTTAATGATTCTATTTGATGATAGGAGTATTAAATATGCAGAGGGCATTTAGTATGCAATTTTGAATAATAATTTAGTGATTTGTTACAGTAGAAAATGATAAGGTTTTGCATTGGTTTATACTAACCTATCTCACGAGTTCTTGTTGAGTTTGTTGTGAATGAAGCTTTTGATAAAAAGAGAAACCATGATATGAGAGGAATTAAGGAGACACAAAAGTTCAAGCTTGGGGATGCCCAAGGCACCCCAAAATAATATTTCAAGAAGTTTCAAGCATCTAAGCTTGGGGATGCCCCGGTAGGCATCCCACCTTTCTTCTTCGGTAATCATCGGTTAGTATCAGTTGAGCCTAAGTTTTTGCTTCTTCACATGAGTTGTGCTATCCTTGCATTGTCATTTATTTTGTTTTGCTTGCTGTTTGAATAAGATACCAAGATCTGAAATTCTTTAATGAGAGAGAGCCACACACAAATTGGAATTTGTTAGAATACTCTATGTACTTCACTTATATCTTTTGAGCATGATAATTTTTGCTCTAGTGCTTCACTTATATATATTTTAGAGCACGCTGGTGGATTTGTTTAAAAAGAAACTATTGATCTCTCATGCTTCACTTAGATTATTTTGAGAGTTTTTAATAGCATGGTAATTTTCTTAAAGATAATATACTTGGTATTCAAGATATGTGGAACTTTCTTTTGAGTGCGTTGAATACTAAGATAAGTTTGATGCTTGATAATTGTTTTGAGATATGGAGGTGATAATATCAAATCAATGCTAGTTGGGGTGAGTATGAATTTAAAGAATGCTTGTGTTGAAGTTTGTGATTCCCGTAGCATGCACGTATGGTGAACCGCTTTGTGATGAAGACGGAGCACAATTTTATTTATTGATTGTCTTCCTTATGAGTGGCAGTCAGGGACGAGCGATGGTCTTTTCCTGCCAATCTATCCCCCTAGGAGCATGCGCATAATGCTTTGGTTTTTGATGACTTCTAAATTTTTGCAACAAGTGCATGAGTTCTTATGACTAATGTTGAGTCCATGGATTATACGCACTCTCATCCTTCCACCATTGCTAGCCTTTCTAATACCGCACACTTTTCGCCGGTATCATACACCCACCATATACCTTCCTCAAAACAGCCACCATACCTACCTATCATGGCATTTCCATAGCCATTCCAAGATATATTGCCATGCAACTTTCCACCGTTCCGTTCATATGACACACATTACTTTTGTCATATTGCTTTTTGCATGAACATGTAGTTGACATTGTATTTTGGCAAGGCCACCTTCATAATTTTCATACATGTCACTCTTGATTCATTGCATATCCCGGTACACCGCCGGAGGCATTCATATAGAGTCATATTTTGTTCTAAGTATCGAGTTGTAATTGTTGAGTTGTAAGAAAAATAAAAGTGTGATGATCATCATTATTAGAGCATTGTCCCAGTGAGGAAAGGATGATGGAGACTATGATTCCCCCATAAGTCGCGATGAGACTCTGGACGAAATATAAAAAAAAAGTGGCCATAAAAAAAGAGAAAAGGCCCAAATAAAAAAATATGAGAGAAAAAGAGAGAAGGGACAATGCTACTATCCTTTTACCACACTTGTGCTTCAAAGTAGCACCATGATCTTCATGATAGAGAGTCTCATATGTTGTCACTTTCATATATTAGTGGGAACTTTTCATTATAGAACTTGGCTTGTATATTCCAATGACGGGCTTCCTCAAAAGTGCCCTAGGTCTTTGTGAGCAAGCAAGTTGGATGCACACCCACTTAGTTTCTTTTGTTGAACTTTCATATACTTATAGCTCTAGTGCATCCGTTGCATGGCAATCCCTACTCACTCACATCGATATCTATTGATGGGCATCTCCATAGCCCATTGATACGCCTAGTTGATGTGAGACTATCTTCTCCTTTTTTGTCTTCTCCACAACCACCATTCTACTCCACCTATAGTGCTATGTCCATGGCTCACGCTCATGTATTGCGTGAAAGTTGAAAAAGTTTGAGATTACTAAAGTATGAAACAATTGCTTGGCTCGTCATCGGGGTTCTGCATGATTAAATACTTTGTGTGATGAAGATAGAGCTTAGCCAGACTATATGATTTTGTAGGGATAACTTTCTTTGGCCATGCTATTTTGAGGAGACATGATTGCTTTAATTTGTATGCTTGAAGTATTATTACCTTTATGTTAATGTGAACCTTTGTCTTGAATCTTTCGGATCTGAATATTCATGCCACAATTAAGAAGATTTACATTGAAATTATGCCAAAGTATCACTCCGCATCAAAAATTCTTTTTTATCATTTACCTACTCGAGGACGAGCAGGAATTAAGCTTGCGGATGCTTGATATGTCTCCAACATATCCATAATTTTTTATTGTCCATGCTACTTTATCTACTGTTTTAGGCAATATTGGGCTTTATTATCCACTTTTATATTATTTTTGGGACTAACCTATTAACCGGAGGCCCAGCCCAGATTTGCTGTTTTATGCCTATTTCAGTGTTTCAAGGAAAAGGAATATCAGACGGAGTCCAAACGGAACGAAATCAACTGGAGAAGTTATTTTTGGAAGGAAAGCAACCCAGGGAACTTGGAGTGCACATCAGGGGAGATACAGGCTGCCCACGAGGGTGGGGTGTGCCCCCCTGGGCGCGCCACCTGCCTCGTGGGGCCCCTGTAGCTCCTCCGATGTACCCCCTGTACCCATATATACCTACGTACCCTAAAACTTCCAGAACAGAAGATAGATCGGGAGTTCCGCCGCCACAAGCCTTTGTAGCCACCAAAAACCAATCGGGACCCTGTTCCGGCACCCTGCCGGAGGGGGATCCCATCACCGGAGGCCATCTTCATCATCCCGGCGCTATCCATGACTAGGAGGGAGTAGTTCACCCTCGGGGCTGAGGGTAAGTACCAGTAGCTATGTGTTTGATCTCTCTCTCTCGTTTCCCCTCTATGGCACGATCTTGATGTATCCCGAGCTTTGCTATTGTAGTTGGATCTTATGATGTTTCTCCCTCTCTACTCTCTTGTGATGAATTGAGTTTCCCCTTTGAAGTTATCTTATCGGATTTAGTCTTTTATGAGAACACTTGATGTATGTCTTGCCGTGATTATCTGTGGTGACAATGGGATATCATGTGCCACTTGATGTATGTTTTGGTGATCAACTTGCGGGTTTCGTGACATTGGGAACCTATGCATAGGGGTTGGCACACGTTCTTGACTCTCCGGTAGTAGCTTTGGGGCACTCTTTGAAGTACTTTTATGTTGGTTGGATGAATCTGAGATTGTGTGATGCATATCGTATAATCATGCCCACGGATACTTGAGGTGACAATGGAGTATCTAGGTGACATTAGGGTTTTGGTTGATTTGTGCCTTAAGGTGTTATTCTAGTATGAACTCTTTTATAGATCGATCCGAAAGAATAACTTTGAGGTGGTTTCGTACCCTACCATAATCTCTACGTTTGTTCTCCGCTATTAGTGGCTTTGGAGTGACTCTTTGTTGCATGTTGAGGGCTTGTTATATGATCTATCTATGTTATTATTGTTGAGAGAACTTGCACTAGTGAAAGTATGAACCCTAGGCCTTGTTTCCTATCATTGCAACACCATTTACGCTCATTTTTATCATTAGTTACCTTGCTGTTTTTATTATTTCAGATTACAAAAACCTATATCTACTATCTATTTTGCACTTGTATCTTCATCTCTTCGCCGAACTAGTGCACCTATACAATTTACCATTGTATTGGGTGTGTTGGGGACACAAGAGACTCTTTGTTATTTGGTTGCACGGTTGTTTGAGAGAGACCATCTTCATCCTACGCCTCCTACGGATTGATAAACCTTAGGTCATCCACTTGAGGGAAATTTGCTGCTGTCCTAAAAACCTGTGCACTTGCAGGCCCAACAACGTCTACAAGAAGAAGGTTGTGTAGTAGACATCACTGAGCATGTAGTTGTTGGTATCAAGTTTCAACAACTACCAGGAGTTGGTAGACCATGCTCTTATGATTGAAGGGAAGCAACAACAGATTGAAAACCGCAAGAGGAAGTATGGACAAGGGAAGTACAATTCTAGAGCTCAGCAGAAGCCACGTTTTACCCCGAAATCGGGAGGACATTTTTAGCATACCCATGGAGGAGGTAGCTCACATAATCATAATGGCCCCAAGAATGGAAATGGAGGAAGCAATGGCTAGAACCGTACCAACCCATCAACCCCAGCTAAGAAAGACCTGAGCCAAGTCACTTGCTTTAAGTGTCAGAAGACTGGACATTATGCAAATGAATGTCCTGAAGCCCAGAATGGACATGGCAATGGAAGCTCGGGGAAGAAACCAAACCCTTTCAACAGGGGACAGGTGAACCACGTTAACATGGAGGAGGTTGAAGCCCAACCAGATGCAGTAATAGGTAAGTTTTTGGTTAAGTCATTCACTGCAATCGTTCTTTTTAACACTGGTGCATCGCATTCATACATATCAAGGGGATTTGTGGATAAATATAAACTGCCCACCAAAGTTCTTAGAACACTATGTTAGTAAGCTCACCAGGAGTGGAGTATATGGCCAGTCGAGGATGTTTTCAAGTGCCATTGAGTATAGGTAGGCATGTTTTCCCCTCGGATTTAATCATTTTGGAGTATCAAGGTTTGGATGTGATTCTGGGTATGGATTGGCTATCGATGTATGGAGGGAACATTGATTGCGCCAGTAAGTCGATTTTGCTTACCACCCCAGAAGGGAGAAGGATCAAGTATGTATCAAGACATGAGCCGAAGAGGATGCAAGTAAATTCCTTATCAGGAGTTGTGCAGGAGGAAGTACCAGTGGTGAAGGATTTCCCTGATGTATTTCCGGAAGAGTTGCCAGGCATGCCACCGGATAGAGACATTGAGTTTTTGATTGCGCTTTTGCGAGTCACAGGGCCGAATCTAAGAGACCGTACAGGATGCCCACTAAAGATTTGGAGGAAATTAAGAAGTAGATTAAGGAATTATTGGATAAAGGATATATTCGCCCAAGTTCTTCGCCTTGGGGATCGCTAGTATTTCTAGTGGAGAAGAAAGATGGATCATTGAGGATGGTTGTTGATTATCGAGGATTGAATGCAGTAACAATCAAGAACAAGTACCCGTTGCTGATGATCAATGATTTGTTTGACCGATTGCAAGGAGCTAAGGTATTTTCCAAGATTGATTTTCGATCAGGATACCATCAGTTGAAGATTCGAGAGCAGGATATACCCAAGACGGCTTTTACCACCAGGTATGGGCTGTACGAGTACACCGTTATGTCATTTGGTATGACTAACGCACCTGCCTATTTCATGAACATGATGAACAAGGTGTTTATGGAGTTTTTGGATAAGTTCGTCGTGGTGTTCATTGATGATATTTTGGTCTACTCGAAGAATGAAGAGGAGCATAAGGAGCATTTGCGTTTGGTACTGGAGAAGCTCAGCGAACATCAGTTATATGCCAAGTTCAGCAAATGTGAATTTTGGTTGAAGGATGTTGGATTCCTCGGACATGTTATATCCGGAGAAGTAATAGCAGTAGACCCCACCAAAGTTGTCACTGTGACAAACTGGGAAGCACCAACAACAGTTGGAGAGATCCGGAGTTTCCTTGGACTCGCAGGATACTACTAGAGATTTATTGAGAATTTCTCGAAGATTGCAAAACCTATGACGGAGTTGTTGAAGAAGGATACCAAGTTCATTTGGACTGAGGAGTGTGAGGCCAGTTTCCAGGAGTTGAAGAAACGTTTGGTTACCTCGCCAGTGTTGATTCTGCCAGATCAAAGCAAGGATTACGAGGTGTATTGCGACGCTTCACGTCAAGGACTTGGAGCAGTGCTTATCTAGGAGGGGAGAGTTTTTTCGTATGCTTCACGACAGCTTAAGCCTCATGAGTTAAATTATGCTACCCATGATTTGGAGTTAGCAGCCATAGTGCATGCATTGAAGACTTGGAGACATTTTCTCATCGAAAACCATTGTGAGGTGTACACGGATCACAAGAGTTTGAAGTACATTTTCACACAGAAGGAGTTGAATCTCAGGCAAAGGAGATGGTTGGAACTCATCAAAGATTATGATATGAGGTTGCATTACCATCCCGGAAAGGCTAACGTAGTAGATGATGCATTGAGCCGCAAGAGCCATGTTAACACCCTCATGAATGGAGAGTTACCAAAGGAGTTAGCCGAGGACCTTCGGGAGCTATGTTTGGAGATAGTTCTGAGAGGCTATGTAGCAACATTGGAGATTCAGTCGACTTTGATGGATAAGATCAGAGAAGCCCAGAAGACTGACAAGGAGATTGCCTCCATAAAGGAGAGGATGAGGAAAGGAAAAGCTAAGGGATTTCGTGAGAATGAGCACGATACCTTATGGTTTGAAGATCGTGTTTATGTGCCTAATGACCCGGAGATCAGGAAGTTGATTCTGCAAGAAGCCCATGATTCACCATATTCGATTCACCCAGGAAATACCAAGATGTATTTAGATTTAAAGGATACCTTCTGGTGGACCGGAATGAAGAAGGATATTGCAGAGTATGTAGCAGTTTGTGATGTATGTGAGAGACTAAAGGCAGAGCATCAGAAGCCAGCAGGATTGTTACAGCCATTGCCAATACCCGAATGGAAGTGGGATAAACTAGGCATGGATTTCATTACGGGATTGCCCAGGACTCGTCCAGGCTATGACTCGATTTGGGTTATAGTCGATTGTTTGACGAAGGTAGCTCATTTCATCCCAGTAAAGACCACTTACACCAGTGCTAAGTTGGCACAGATATACCTGACCAAGATCGTATGTCTGCATGGAGTTCCGAGGAGCATTGTATCAGATAGAGGAACCCAGTTTACCTCAAAGTTCTGGAATCAGTTGCACGAAACCTTGGGTACCACGCTAGAGTTCAGTACAGCTTTTCACCTGCAGACAGATGGACAGACGGAGAGAGTCAATCAGATTTTGGAGGATATGCTGAGAGCCTGTGCGCTAGATTATGGATCTAGTTGGGATAACAAATTCCCATATGCGGAGTTTTCTTACAACAACAGTTATCAATCCAGTTTGAAGATGGCCCCTTTCGAAGTCTTGTACGGAAGGAGGTGCAGGACCCCGTTGTCGTGGGATGAAGTTGGAGACCGCCAGTTGTTTGGACCGGATTTGATCAAGGAGTCTGAACAGAAGGTGAAATTGATTCGCGATAGGCTCAAAGTAGCCCAGTCCAAGCAGAAGAGCTACGCAGATTCAAAACGCAAGGGGACAGTTTACGAAGTCGGAGACAGAGTTTATCTTCGAGTATCTCCACTTCGAGGAGTTAAGTGTTTTGGTGTTAAAGGAAAGTTAGCGCCACGTTTTGTGGGACCATACAAAGTTTTGGAGCATATGGGAGAAGTTGCCTACAATTTGCAATTGCCCGAAGGATTGTCAGCAGTTCATGATGTATTCCATGTGTCCCAGTTGAAGAAGTGCCATGCAGAGATAGCTGATATACCGCTGAGAGATACAGTGCCGCTGGAAGTGATTCAGTTGGACAGTGATTTGACCTATTGAAAGTGCAACTATCCCTAGGTGGTTTTGGTAATTCATAACAACATATAGCTCATTGAGCTAATGCTATTCCAAGACTATTATTTCAGGAAAGCTCAATGAATGGCATGGCATGGATGATGGAAGTGGATCCCTCAAAATACTAAGGAAAAGGATTGGCTCAAGCTCAAAAGCTCAAGACTCTTCATTTTACATTTTAGTGATCCAAGATCACATTGAGTCTATAGGAAAAGCCAATACTATCAAGAAGGGATGAGGTGTTGCTTAATGAGCATCTTGCTTCATGTGCTTAGTGATATGCTCCAAAACCCTCAACTACTTTCCCACATCCACAAATGACCTAAACCTAAAGCCAAAATCGGTCACACCGATTCTTCCAATCCGGCGCCACCGATTCCAAAAGTCATAGCCACTGCCACAAACCCGAAGCAAATCGGTCTTACCGATAGGGATCTCGGTCTCACCGAGATGGGGTTGCAATCTCTCTGTTTCCCTTCGTAACGTTTCGGTCTAACCGAAGTGAGTGATCGGTCCCACCGAGATTGCAATGTAAACTCTCTGCTTCCTTTTTGTAACATTTGGGTGTCACCAAAAAGAGCAAATCGGTCCCACCGAGTTTACTTGACCAACTCTCTGGTTAGCTAATTACCAAAATCGGTCTCACCGAGTTTGTGTAATCGGTCTCACCGAGATTACGTTATGCCCTAACCCTAACCGAATCGGTCTCACCGAGATGCATGTCAGTCCCACCGAAAATCACTAACGGTCACTAGGTTTACTAAATCGGTCCGACCGAGTTTAACGATTCGGTCCCATCGAGTTTGGTAAATTGTGTGTAACGGTTAGATTTTGTGTGGAGGCTATATATACCCCTCCACCTCCTCTTCATTCGGGGAGAGAGCCATCAGACTAAACCTACACTTCCAACTTACCATTTCTGAGAGATAACCACCTACTGATGTGTTGGGGCCAAGATATTCCATTCCTACCATATGAATCTTGATCTCTAGCCTTCCCCAAGTTGCTTTCCACTCAATCTCTCTTTCCACCAGATCCAAATCCTATGAGAGAGAGTTGAGTGTTGGGGAGACTATCATTTGAAGCACAAGAGCAAGGAGTTCATCATCAACGCACCATTTGTTACTTCTTGGAGAGTGGTGTCTCCTAGATTGGCTAGGTGTCACTTGGGAGCCTCCGACAAGATTGTGGAGTTGAACCAAGGAGTTTGTAAGGGCAAGGAGATCGCCTACTTCGTGAAGACCTACCGCTAGTGAAGCAAGTCCTTTGTGGGCGATGGCCATGGTGGGATAGACAAGGTTGCTTCTTCGTGGACCCTTCTTGGGTGGAGCCCTCCGTGGACTCGCGCAGCCGTTACCCTTCGTGGGTTGAAGTCTCCATCAACGTGGATGTACGATAGCACCACCTATCGGAACCACGCCAAAAAAATCCGTGTCTCCAATTGCGTTTGAATCCTCCAAACCCTTCCCTTTACTTTCTTGCAAGTTGCATGCTTTAATTTCCGCTGCCTATATACTCTTTGCATGCTTGCTTGAATTGTGTGATGATTGCTTGACTTGTCCTAAAATAGCTAAAATCTGCCAAACTCTAAAATTGGGAAAAGGTTAAGTTTTTAATTGGTCAAGTAGTCTAATCACCCCCCTCTAGACTTACTTCAAGGTCCTACAAGTGGTATCAGAGCTTTGGTCTCCATTTGCTTTGATTTCCATAGCTTTTGGTGGTCATAGCCTTGGTTTCACAACCTAGGAGAGTATGGCGTCTAGCGAGGGAAATTATCACCGTAGAGGTCCTTACTTTGATGGTACTAATTTTGCTAGTTGGAAGCATAAGATGAAAATGCATATTCTCGGACATAACCCTGCCGTTTGGGCAATTATTTGTATTGGCTTGCAAGGTGAATTCTTTGATGGGAGAGAACCGAACCATGAAGCGAATGCGGAAGAATTGAAGATGCTGCAATACAACGCTCAAGCTTGTGATATCATCTTCAACGGGTTGTGCCCCGAAGAGTTCAACAAAATCAGCCGCCTTGAGAATGCAAATGAAATTTGGGATACTTTGATTGATATGCACAAAGGTACCGAATCCGTCAAGGAATCCAAGTTGGATGTTCTCCAAAGTCAGCTTGACAAGTTCAAAATGAAGGATGGTGAAGGTGTCGCTGAAATGTACTCTAGGCTTGCACTTATCACAAATGAGATTGTCGGCTTAGGGAGTGAAGAGATGACCGGCAGATTCATCATCAAGAAGATCCTAAGAGCATTGGATGGAAAGTATGATACCGTGTGCACATTGATCCAAATGATGCCAAACTACAAAAATCTCAAGCCAACAGAAGTCATTGGAAGAATTGTTGCTCATGAGATGTCACTCAAGGATAAGGAGGAACTTCACAACAAGTCAAGTGGTGCTTACGAAGCCTCAAGTGAAGCCCCCACATCATCAAGTGAGAAACAAACCTTCAATGAAGAATTGAGCTTAATGGTGAAGAACTTCAACAAATTCTACAATTGTAGAAGCAAAGAAAGAAGCTCCAAGTCAAGGTATTATCATGACAAGAGATCTTCTAGTCGAGAGCGCAATTGCTACAATTGTGGGAAGCCTGGACACTACTCCAACGAGTGTGCGACACCCTACAAAAGAAGAGAAGATTCTCCAAAAAGAAGAAGCAAAAGAGAAGATTCACCACCAAGAGAGAGGAGGAGTAGAGATGATTTTTATGAACGAATACCCTCACGGAGAAGCAAGGATTCGGAAAGGAAGGACAAGTCATCAAGGAGCTACACAAAACGAAGACATCAAGCTCATGTTGGTGAATGGGTTTCCGGCTCCGACTCCGACAATCACTCCGAGAGAAGCTATCACTCCGACTCCGAACATACTCAAGATGAAGGTGTTGCCGGTCTAGCACTTGTGTCAACCAACTCCTACGACATATTTGACTCACCAAATGAAGGAATTGGAAGATGCTTCATGGCCAAAGGTCCAAAGGTAACACATCCCGAGTATGTTGATTTCAATAGTGATGAAGATGACTTGCTTGTGGATGATGATTTACTTGTTGACAACTCTAGTGATGAATACTATGATGAAACGTCAATTAATCATGCTAATGAAATGAATGACAATGATAAGGAGAAAATTGAGCTTCTAACTAAAGAACTAAACACTCTTAAGTTGGCTCATGAAACTTTCTTCGAAGACCATCGAGAACTTTTAAGGGCTCATGCGAAGTTATGCTTTGAAAAGCTCAATCTTGAGCAAGAGCATGAGTTCTTAAAGGCAATCAATGATGATCTCCGCAAGAAAAGTTCTTCTTACATTGCCAAGCGTTTACTCTTATCTACTTACATGCCTCAAGTCAAGTCTAGTAACAAGTACAAGAAAGATACTTCCTCTAGTAGTAACAATAATAATGTTTAATCCAATGTTGTTGCTTCTAGTAGTTCTCTTGATTCCACTAATGATTCTCTTAGCCTAGTTACACTTGAGCAAGAAAATAGTTTATTGAAGGGAATTATAGAGAAAGGTGTTTACAAGAGCCTTGCCGGGAGTAAGCAATTCGAGGAAATTGTACGCAAGCAAGGAAGGCACCGGAAGAATCAAGGTGTTGGTTTTGAATGAAAGTTCAACGCCAATGGAGTTGAGTGGGAATAAGATCAATACCCCAAGAAAAAGTTTGTTCCTCAACAAGAGAAGTATGATCCTACTTCCTTCAAGGGGACACAAGCTCAAGATGATCTTCCACCACAAGACCACAAGAACAAAGGCAAGGACAAGCTTCAAGAAGAGATTGATGCATTTGAAGAAGCACCTAAAGCCTCGTTCAAGTGGGTCCCCAAGACTACCTCAAGTTCTACTTCATCAAGTACTACTACAACTCCAAGGATTCCCATCAAGATGATGTGGATCCCGAAGAAGAAGAACTAGAGAGTTCTTGAGGGTGACTCCACCAACATTCTTCACTCATATCATTTTGGCAAGAACAAGTGCAATCAACTTTCACATCTTGCACTAGTTCAAGGAGTCACAAACCCTCTTGTTGGTAAGGCAAGGGACAAGGTAATCTAATGTTTTCATGGACATCATTTTGTGTGTGCATCACTCTATGTCTATGGATATTCTTGTTTGTTCCTTGTGGGACTAACCCATGTAGGCAAGTTGAAAGTGCAACTCACTCCAAAGGATTGCTCCAAATGATCTACATCAACATTGAGCATCTACATCTTCGACACCTACATGAAGTCATCATCGACAAAACCCAAGGTTATTTCATCCCTCTAAGGGGGGATCTCACATCTAGGGGGAGCTTAACTCAAAGAATTGAGTCAAAGCAACTCTAATGGTGTGAACACATTAATGCATTATGAAAAAGTGGTAACCCCACTTGAGCTTAAACGATGAGTATGACCTATGATCAAATGTTCTCATTTGACTCCTAAGTCAATATACTCATATATAGATGACCTAGTCATCACCAATTGTTTGATAGATGCTAGAATTGGTTGTGCATGCTTTGCCACATATTTCATTTGCCATCTTATTGTGTGAGCATGTTGGTGCATATTTTACTCATTCAAGAACATCCACTTGTTGTTTTGTTTGTTTGGTTTCTTTTCTTTGTGCCAAGTGGATGGACAAGAATGCCTAAGAACCTTCTTTAGCTATCTATGCTTTTCTCGTCTCAAACTCTATTCATGCTACATCACAAAATATGATCAAGTCAGATTCGAACCACTCTGCGTGAGGAGCACTCGGAGTCCCTGATTCGTCATAGACTTAAACTTCCAAAACCTCTTTGTGATTCTCGGTCTGACCGATTCCTCCATTTCGGTCCTAGTGGGATCATTAAGTTGATCTGAGTTTTCCATCTCGGTGCAACCGATTTGAACTTTTCGGTCTCACCGAGTTGCTATAACTAAACACAGTTATGCATCTCGGTGCCACCGAGTTGTTCCACTCGGTCACAACGACAGGGTCGGGCTATATATAGACACGGGCAAAATTTTGGAAATTTCTCCGAAACCCTTTGCCTGCGCAACAGCTTGCTCTGCCATCATGATCTCCGGATCGTCTCCTCGTCGCCAGCAGCCTCCTGTCGCTGGTCTCCGCCACCGTCAACGGATTTCGACTCCATCGTTGCCGCCGTAGCAAGTCCACCACCAAGTTAGGGTATGGACTTGATCTTTGTGCTATCCACATCTGATTCCTAGCACAATGTACTCTTATTGATTCTTGCCATGATTGAAACTCTTCTATCCAGCCAAAGTAGTTCATAGATTAGATGTGATTCAAAATTTTAGGGTTAGGTTTCCGCCGAAACCATCTTGGACCCACCGAGTTGAAAAACTCGGTCTCACCGATCTGGCTTATGCCATTGCACTAGTGACTCTCGGTCTGACCGAGAATTACTAATCGGTGCAACCGATTTGAGGACTCTGTGAAACCCTAGCAGTCTCGGTACTACTCAACTGAAACTCGGTCCAACCGAGATCATCGTTTTAGGTTCCAAAACTGCTTCTGTATCACCGAGTTTGAAAATCGGTGGATCCGAAATGCTTTCTGTGGAAAACTAAAACTGAACTTTTGAGTCATTCTTTTGCAAAAACCTCTGCATTTTGTGATGCTCATCTTTTCTATCTCATCTATAACTCTTCACAGGGTCCGCAGTCAGCTTTTGCAGTATGTCTGATCAAAGTGACAGCCAGAATAGGTCAGAAGAGCAGATGGACTTGAGTGAGGGCACTAGCCCCTCAACCTCAGATGAAGGGAGCAGAAGTACTCCTAGCAATTTGCCTAAGGCTGCAACTAGGCAAAGGAGGAAAAGAACTTCAGATTCTGAGGATGAAGATTACAAGGCTGAGGAAGATGAGGCTACTTCCAAGAAAGTGGTGCTTAAGAAGGAAATTGGCTCAGCAAAGGATATAAAGCCAGGCATGAAGAGTAAAAGGCCTGCAAGAAGGTAACCTATGCCCAAGGCCAGAGCATCAACTCAACTGCCTGTGAATCCTGATCCCAAAGAGCCAGTTGATGAAAGCAAGAAGAGGAAGGAAAGGGTCAAGAAGACCATAGCCATAGTTGTTGGGCAACCCTCCATGATGGAAGAGGAAGAGCTTGTTGCACCAGCTCCAAAGGCACCTAAGCTTATGGGTGATGCAATCAGATCAGGGGCTGCAACATCTAAGCCCAAGGAAGCACCCAAAGCTGCCCCCAAGGCCAAGTCTGCACCAAAGAGGAATACCAGGAGTATTCCAGCTGCTGAGAAGAACAAGGCCCCAGTGCCTGCGATTGCTGAGGAAGAAGATGAAGAAGGACAGGTTCTAAGGAAACTCAAGCCAAAGATACCAGATCACAATGATACCCATCCAGTGGCTGAGGACATGAGAATCAGGAAGGATTCAGGGCTAAGACTATGGAGAATGGCAGATCCATATGCCACAAGAAGAAGAACTGCTGTTGATTACAGGTTCCATACAAAGGAACAATAGGACTTCTATGAGACAATCTTATTGGACAAGAAGCCCATAGTTTGTGACATGAGGTGGGTTGACTGGAAATTCATCAAGGAAAATGAACAACACTATCCTGGAGTGCAAGACAGCTTTGTTGATTGTGGAGTTGCAGACTTTGTTGGGCAAAAGCTCACAAATTGGAATGATTAGCTTATCATGTAGTTCTACTCCACATCACACTTCTACCTAGATGGAAGAATTGTTTGGATGTCTGAAGGTACAAGGTACCAATCCACTATAGAAGAATGGGCAAAACTGATAAATGCCCCAAGGAGAATGAGGATGACCTAGACATTTATGCCAAGAAGAAGATGGGTCACAATTCAATGGCTCACATGTACAAGGAAATTCCAGACAAAGCCCTGGAGACTTTCACTTTTGGATCAGTCCATTTTCTGTTGTCAGGACTGCCTACTATAAATTGGATTCTACGGCACACTTTGTTGCCCAAGTCTGGTGACCATAACATGATCAGAGGGCATGCCATCAATATGTTGCATTTATTTGATGTGCCACAAAAGTTCAAAGTCATGAGCCTGATCATTGAAACAATCAAGAGGACTGCAGCAGATCAGAAGAGGAGCTGTGGATATGCACCTCAGATTCAAGAATTGATAAACTCAAAGATGGGCACAGGAAAATATCAGTTGGATAAGGAACACTTTCCACTTTATCCAGACTTTGAGGACAATGAGGTTGTCATGAATGAAGATGATCCACAATCAGTTCAAGCTCAGGAGAAGAAAGATAAGGCAAGGAAGGAGAAGGCTGCCAAGATGCCAACTCAAGAGGAGGCATCTGAGTATTTCTTGAAAAACAAGCAGGAGCAGCTTGGTTACTTGATAGCATCATCTCTGAGGATTGAGAAGGGGTTGGCCACCTTAACTCAGAATCAGGAGAGCCTGGAGAGAATCATGGAACAAAAGTTCTATGATCTAGATGTCAAGGTAACTGAGATTCAGTCAGTTGTGGAGCAGCTCCAGGATGACATGCAGGAGAGGAAGGGCAAGACAACCACAAATGTCTTTGCCAGAGTGCCTAGAGCCCAGAGGTCGGCTGCTGTGCCAGTGCCAGACACTAGAGCAACATCTTCAGCACCAGCTACTGCCCCTTCAGCTCCAGTGCAACTAGCTTCAGCATCAACTCCAGCACCCTCTACATCAACTGAAGCCTTCGTCGAAGGAGTTATCAGGACACCACCACCAGAAGATCAAGCCTGGGAGTCGATCTAGCACTATGCATTTTCTATGAACTTTTTGGTAACTTGTTGCCAAAGGGGGAGAAAAATGTATAGATCATAGGCTTCGAGAGAGAGAGTGTTGCTTTTGTTCTCTCTTGCTTTATTTGATCTTTGTTTGCTTTTTGTTGAGATACTATGCTTGTGAGACATTGATGATCATGTGTTTGATCATAAGCTACACTTATGCATGCTTGATATTATCCTATCTATCTTATGTGATCACTCACTATGCTTGGTGATGAGTGCATGTATTCATTGTTTATTATTTTGAGCGCTCCACCAAGATGTATGTGACATGGAAGAGTAACCCATGAGTCTAATTCATTGTGCATTTGCATTCCAAAGCAAATCTAAAACTATGCACAAATTTAGGGGGAGCTCTTGCTTATCACATACTTCTCAAAGCGACGATGTTATTTAAATTTTATTATCTTTTGTCGAAGCTTTGATCTATATGTTGTCATCAATTACCAAAAAGGGGGAGATTGAAAGTGCAACTTTCCCTAGGTGGTTTTGGTAATTCATAACAACATATAGCTCATTGAGCTAATGCTATTCCAAGACTATTATTTCAGGAAAGCACAATGAATGGCATGGCATGGATGATGGAAGTGGATCCCTCAAAATACTAAGGACAAAGGATTGGCTCAAGCTCAAAAGCTCAAGACTCTTCATTTTACATTTTAGTGATCCAAGATCACATTGAGTTTATAGGAAAAGCCAATACTATCAAGAAGGGATGAGGTGTTGCTTAATGAGCATCTTGCTTCATGTGCTTAGTGATATGCTCCAAAACCCTCAACTACTTTCCCACATCCACAAATGACTTAAACCTAAAGCCAAAATCGATCACACTGATTCTTCCAATCCGGCGCCACCGATTTCAAAAGTCATAGCCACTGCCACAAACCCTAAGAAAATCGGTCTTACCGATAGGGATCTCGGTCTCACCGAGATGGGGTTGCAATCTCTCTGTTTCCCTTCGTAACGTTTCAGTCTAACCGAAGTGAGTGATCAGTCCCACCGAGATTGCAATGTAAACTCTCTGTTTCCTTTTTGTAACATTTCAAAAAGAGCAAATCGGTACCACCAAGTTTACCTGACCAACTCTCTGGTTAGCTAACTACCAAAATCGGTCTCACCGAGTTTGTGTAATCGGTCTCACCGAGATTACGTTATGCCCTAACCCTAACCGAATCGGTCTCACCGAGATGCATGTCAGTCCCACCGAAAATCACTAACGGTCACTAGGTTTACTAAATCGGTCCGACCGAGTTTAACGATTCGGTCCCACCGAGTTTGGTAAATTGTGTGTAACGGTTAGATTTTGTGTGGAGGCTATATATACCCCTCCACCTCCTCTTCATTCGGGGAGAGAGCCATCAGACTAAACCTATACTTCCAACTTACCATTTCTGAGAGAGAACCACCTACTCATGTGTTGAGGCCAAGATATTCCATTCCTACCATATGAATCTTGATCTCTAGCCTTCCCCAAGTTGCTTTCCACTCAATCCCTCTTTCCACCAGATCCAAATCCTATGAGAGAGAGTTGAGTGTTGGGGAGACTATCATTTGAAGCACAAGAGCAAGGAGTTCATCATCAACGCACCATTTGTTACTTCTTGGAGAGTGGTGTCTCCTAGATTGGCTAGGTGTCACTTGGGAGCCTCCGACAAGATTGTGTAGTTGAACCAAGGAGTTTGTAAGGGCAAGGAGATTGCCTACTTCGTGAAGATCTACCGCTAGTGAGGCAAGTCCTTCGTGGGCGACGACCATGGTGGGATAGACAAGGTTGCTTCTTCGTGGACCCTTCTTGGGTGGAGCCATCCGTGGACTCGCGCAGCCATTACCCTTTGTGGGTTGAAGTCTCCATCAATGTGGATGTATGATAGCACCACCTATCGGAACCACGCCAAAAACATCCGTGTCTCCAATTGCGTTTGAGTCCTCCAAACCCTTCCCTTTACTTTCTTACAAGTTGCATGCTTTAATTTCCGCTGCCTATATACTCTTTGCATGCTTGCTTGAATTGTGTGATGATTGCTTGACTTGTCCTAAAATAGCTAAAATCTGCCAAACTCTAAAATTGGGAAAATGTTAAGTTTTTAATTGGTCAAGTAGTCTAATCACCCCCCTCTAGACTTACTTCAAGGTCCTACACCTATGAGGAGAAACCAGTCAAGATTCTTGAGTATGCCAGCCGAGTCACCCGCAGCAAGGTTATCAAGTTTTGCAAGGTTCAGTGGAGCCACCACACCGAGGATGAAGCCACTTGGGAGCGAGAGGAAGATCTACTGAAGGACCACCCTCACCTATTTTCTAGCCAACCCGAATCTCGAGGGCGAGATTCATCTTAAGGGGGGTAGGTTTGTAACATCCCAAATTTTCAATTTGGAATGTTATACACTAGATCATCAATGCATATCATATTTTATTTCGTTTGGTTTGATCCTAGAAATTCTACGCAACTCAAGGACCCTCAGAGAGAGTTGGGGATTTCGTTATTTTCATATTTGAGTTTTCTCGATTTTTGAAAATAGGATCATTTGATTTTATTTCTTTTATCTTCAATTATTTTGATTATAAAAATAAGAGAGAGGGAATAAAATGACTTTCCCAAAATAAAGAAATATTGAGGATTTAATAAAAAAACAGATAAGGTTTATTTTGGAGTTTTCGCTATTTTGTTTGAATTTAGGAAAAATTGCACGTTTTCAAAACTGCATATTAGGGCCAAGAAAATGTTCATCTTGTTCTAAATATTTTATTTAGACGGTGAAAATTTGTTTTGGCATTTTTAGATTTTTATTTCTTTTTCTAGAATTTATTTTTCTGTTTGGCGGAATTATTATTCAAAAAAAAACGTGCGCGCCCGACTGGGTCGAAGCCCAGCCGAGCCAGGCCGACCCGCCTGCCGCCGCCGTCTCCCGCACGCCTCTGCGCCGCGCCGCCACCGACCCGGACACGGAGTCCGAGCCGGACTCCTCCCCGCCGCTGCTGCCTTGCCCCCTCCCCCAAACCACCTGACCCCCTCCCCCTTTAAATACCAAGCCCGGGGCCCCCCTGGAGCACCAAGCCACCGCCGCCGCCAGCCACCGCCACCGCAGCCGCGCCCCACCGCCAAGCTGCCAGCCACCGCCGCCTCCGCCGACGCCTGACGCCGCCAGTCCCCACCGCCCCGCCGACACGCAGCCTCGCGGACCCCACTGGGGTCTCGCCGGAGCCCGAGCCAAGGTAGCCGCCGCCCCGCCCCGGTTTTCTAATAAAACCAATTCCGTTTTTTAGAAAACCTAGACCCGTTTTTCTAGATCTGTTTTTTAGGGTTTATTTTTATTTATCGAGCGTTCGCCCGTTCATTCGTATTAACGAATGTTTTCGCCGTTTAGTTTCAGTTAACGAACGTCCGTTCGTTAATCTATTTGTCAGTTTTCTTTTTATTGGATTATTCCGCGATTATTTCTGATCGCGATTTCTGATCCGATTTTCGTTTTAGTTTAACTTTTCGCTCGTTTATTGGAATCCATTGATTCAAGTGCCTAGAGTTTCGTCTCGAAACCCTCTTTCCGTTTAATCAACTCAAACAAGTTTTTGCTTGTGTAAAATTTGACCTAGGTCCAGATTAGTAAACGATGCTTGTTTCTTTCGTCGTTTGATTTTTGTTGCTTCGTTCGATTTGATTCTTTTGCCAACCGGAGTTCTTAAGTTGAACTTTCTGGTTAGATCTCTTATTTGAGTTTTACCTGTGCATTAGATGAGTACTTATTGTATGCTTGTCTGTTTGATTGTTGCCATAGAGTATCCGGATTGCGCCGCTTGCTAGTTCGAATCCCTAGGTTTCACGGATCGTCAGCAAGGCAAGTAACACTTTGATCATATCTCTTTACTACCCAGTTTTATTGCATTAGATCAATCCTCAAACAATTGCATGATTAAGATCTGATTTTAATATGTGGGTTTTGGGAAGTAGATGAGGTAGTACCTATTACCTGTTTATTATCAAACCTTTGGGAGTTACTTCTACGTTTGCTTATTACCATGCTATGCTAGTAGACGTGGATTGGGTGAGTGTATCCATGACAGATGTGAGATTGTTAAATTAATGGTTTATTTAAGGTGACAACTTTAATACACATCTGGGTGGATTGAGGCACCAGGGTATTCCAGGATTGCCTGTTTGTTTTTGGACAGGCTCATAGGGATCATAAGATTATTCATGCTAGAAACTTCCATGTGAAGCCGCAAGCTACTATGGGCTCTAGCATAGTTGATTAAGTCGTGCGAACTCTTACAGTGGTAGACTAGCAGATGTAGGGGAAAGTAGGTGTAACGGTCTACCCATCGTAAGGTGCTAGTGCTTCTGAAAGACTATGTCTCGGTCATCCGTTTCTCAAACACCATGTAGTGCGAGAAAACCAACGAAGGAGATCGAGTCTTGTGGGGAAAAGTGCGCACACCTCTGCAGAGTGTACAAACTAATCATGATTAGCCGTCTACCCGGTTATGGATGTTTTGAGTATCTAGTACTTGGATTATCATGTGAATCTCATCATGTTACTCTAATTAGTGTTGTTGGGTTTTTAATGATGATGCTTAATTGGGATTGAGAATGCTGTCAACCATTCTCAATGTTTAACAACCACCATGATAGTTAAATAAAATTTATTCCTTTGTAGTAGGGAAAAATTGGCTTTATGCAAAACTGTAACCATAGAGCTTTGCACCAGCCATATATGCATGTAGTGTAGCCTTATTCTTTCATTACTCTCTATGTGTTACATTACCAGCATATTCCATGTGCTGACCCGTTTCGGGCTGCAACGTTCATGTTGCAGACTTTTCAGACGACGAGTAAGATGCCTTATGATCGTGGTCCTATACTCAGTGATGCCGTTGGAGTTGATGGACTCACTTATCTTCCAAGCCTTCGTTGTTATCGTTGTTAGATGGCCTTAAGCCATATTTATTGTAATGAGTTCTCTTTTGAGACATTGGATGTAATAAGTGTGTGATTGCCACTCTGTTATAAATCCTTCAAGTACTGTGTGTGTCAGCATTACTGATCCAGGGATGACACTGATGCACAGAGATCAGACTGTTTGAGGTATGGTCGCTACAGGATCAGAGTTCGAGGGACGTCATCAAGCTGTACGTGTGCAAGAACTTGGAGGTGCCGTGCTTTCGGTGCTTGATCGGTCGGGCCGTGAAGACGTACGACTACATCAACCGTGTTGTGCTAATGCTTCCGCTTTCAGTCTACGAGGGTACATGGACAACACTCTCCCCTCTCGTTGCTATGCATCACCATGATCTTGCGTGTGCGTAGGAAGTTTTTTGAATTACTACATTACCCAACAATAATAACATAATTGGATCATATAACTATCCCTCAACATGCAACAAAGAATCACTCCAAAGTCACCAATAGCAAAGAACAAACGAAGAGATTATGGTAGGGTACCAAACCATCTCAAAGTTATCCTTTCTGATCTATCTATTCAAGAGTCCGTAGTAAAATAACGTGAAGCTATTCTTTCCGTTCAATCTATCATAGAGTTCATAGTAGAATAACACCTTAAGACACAAATCAACCAAAACCCTAATGTCACCTAGATACTCCATTGTCACCTCAAGTATCCGCGGGTATGATTATACGATATGCATCACAAAATCTTAGATTCATCTATTCAACCAACAGAAAGTACTTCAAAGAGTGCCTCAAAGTTTCTACCGAAGAGTCAAGACGAAAACGTGCGCCAACCCCTATGCATAAGTTCACAAGGTCACTGAACCCGCAAGTTGATCACCAAAACATACATCAAGTAGATCACGTGATATCCCATTGTTACCACAGATAAGCACATGCAAGACATACATCAAGTGTTCTCAAATCCTTAAAGACTCAATCCGATAAGATAACTTCAAAGGGAAAACTCAATCCATTACAAGAGAGTAGAGGGGGGAAACATCATAAGATCCAACTATAATAGCAAAGCTCGCAATACATCAAGATCGTATCACCTCAAGAACACGGGAGAGAGAGATAAACACATAGCTACTGGAACATACCCTCAGCCCCAAGGGTGAACTACTCCCTCCTTGTCATGGAGAGCGCTAGGATGATGAAGATGGCCACCGGTGAGGGATCCCCCCCCTCCGGTAGGGTGCCGGAACAGGGTCCTGATTGGTTTTCGGTGGCTATAGAGGCTTGCGGCGGCGGAACTCCCGATCTATTGTGTTTTCTGGAGGTTTCTGTATTTATAGGAATTTTTGGCATAGATCTCACGTCAAGGAGGTGCCCGAGTCATCCACAAGGTAGGCCCACACGCCCGGGGGGGGGGAGCCCCCACCCTCGTGGATGGCTCGGGACTGTTCTGGCCCAACTCTTTTGCTCCGGGGTCTTCTTTTGGTCCATAAAAAATCGTCAAAAATTGGCACGTCAATTGGACTCCGTTTGGTATTTCTTTTCTGTAAAACTCAAAAACAAGGAAAAAAACAGAAACTGGCACTGGGCTCTAGGTTAATAGGTTAGTCCCAAAAATCATATAAAATAGCATATAAATGCATATAAAAAATCCTAGATGGATAATATAATAGCATGAATACTTCGTAAATTATAGATACGTTGGAGACATATCATACGGCAACCCAATGAGGGAAGATGACGATGGCGATGAAGTATACGTCAAAAGAAGAATCAATACTACATTACCTAAGAAAGATCATACTCCATGGAAAAGGAAAAGTCACAATGAGGGCCTCAATTATTCTTCAACGAACAAGAAGGGAAAGAAGCTCACTCAAAAACAAAAACTTCGATGCTGAGGAACCGTTATCATTCAAATGATGTAATATATATGTTCCTATTTTGTGTATGCACTTAACCGTTATGCATGGGTCAAATGATGTAATATATATGTTCCTTGTATACATACTTAACTGTCAAATGATGCAATATATATCGCCTTAGTTATATACATTGTATCACCTTCCCTTCGTTCCTGCTCTCAAAAAAAGAAAAATAAGAAAAGAAAAGGGAGAGAAAATAAAGGAAAAGAAAATAGAAGAAACCAACAAGAAAACTGCTATAGGTACTCGTTATAGCAGTAGCACTTTTCTAAAAAAAGGGCTACAACTAGTCAAACAAGCAGCAACGCAGTCCATAGAAACACGCTATAACTACCTGCGATGGTGATACGTCTCCAACGTATCTACTTTTCTAAACACTTTTGCCCTTGTTTTGGACTCTAACTTGCATGAATTGAATGGAACTAACACGGACTGACACTGTTTTCAGCAGAATTGCCATGGTGTCATTTTTGTGTAGAAATAAAAGTTCTTTGAATGACCTGAAACTTCACAGAGTCACGTTTTGAAATTAATAAAAAAATATTGGCGAAACAATCAACAGAAGGGGGCCACACCATGTCCGCGAGGGTGGAGGGCGACCCCCTAGGGCATGCCCCCTACCTTGTGGGCCCCCTGGACCTCCACCGACCTCAACTCCAACTCTATATATTCACGTTCGGGGAGAAAAAAAATCAGAGAGAAGGATTCATCATGTTTTATGATATGGAGCCGCCGCCAAGCCTTGTTCTTCCTCGGGAGGGCTGATATGGAGTCCGTTCGGAGCTCCGGAGAGGGGAATCCATCACCATCATCATCATCAACTATCCTCCATCACCAATTCATGATGCTCACCATCGTGCGTGGGTAATCCCATCATAGGCTTGCTGGACGGTGATGGGTTGGATGAGATTTACCATGTAATCGAGTTAGTTTTGTTAGGGTTTGATCCCTTGTATCCATTATGTTCTAAGATTGAAGTCGCTATGACTTTGCCATCCTTAATGCTTGTCATAAGGGCCCGAATGCCATGATTTCAAATCTGAACCTATTATGTTTTCATGAATATATGTGAGTTCTTGATCCTATCTTGCAAGTTATAGTCACCTACTACGTGTTATGATCCGGCGAACCCCGGAGTGACAATAGTCGGGACACTTCCCGGTGATTACCGTAGTTTGAGGAGTTTGAGTATTCACTAAGTGCTAATGCTTTGGTCCAGTACTCTATTAAAAGGAGGCCTTAATATCCCTTAGTTTCCATTAGGACCCCACTGCCACGGGAGGGTAGGACTATATTCCATAAGCATGTATGACTATATTTGGAATACATGCCTACATTACATTGATGAACTGGAGCTAGTTTTGTGTCACCCTATGTTATAACTATTGCATGATGAATTACATCAGACATAATTATCCATCATTGATCCATTGCCTACGAGATTTTCACATATTGATCTTTGCTAAGTTACTTCTCCGTTGCCACTGTTACGATTGCTATAAAATTGCTACTGTTAGTTTTGCCACCGTTACCGCTACTTCCATACTACTTTGCTGCAGATATGAAGTCTTTCAAGTGTGGTTGAATGGACAACTCAGCTGCTAATACTTGAGAATATTCTTTGGCTCCCCTTGTGTCGAATCAATACATTTTGGTTGAATACTCTACCCTCGAAAATTGTTGCGATCCCCTATACTTGTGGGTTATCAAGACCTTTTTCTAGCGTCGTTGCCGGGGAGCATAACTCTATTATTTGAGTCACTTGGGATTTATATCTGTTGATCACTATGAGGAATTTGAAAGATAAAAGAAGCAAGCTTTTTTCCTCAACTATGAGGGGAGGTAAGGAACTGCCATCCAGCTCCACACTTGATTCACCTTCCGTTTTGAGTAAACTTGCGACACCTACACCTACTATTGATTCTGATATGTCGCATGTTATTGATGATGCCACTTTTGCTATGCATGATGCTTATGATGATACTACTTCTCTGCTTGATAATAATGTGCCATTAGGTGAATTTCTTGATGAACAACTTGGCATGGTTAGAGAGAATGAAATTACCAAAACTGATGATATTAAGGAAAGTGATGATGAAGATTCTCTCCCTAGATATGAATTTCCTGTTGTACCTGAGGGTTATGTTATGGATGAAGAAACAACTACAGACATTCTTGCTTGCAATGATAGATATGATCTTAAGAAACTGTTAGCTAAGTTGAAAGAAAAGTCTTTGAATGCTAGAATGCAATATGACCCTGCTTTTGTTAATTCACCTATCTGTGTTACTGATAAGGATTGTGAATTATCTGTCAATCCTGAGTTAATTACTTTGGTTGAATCTGATCCTTTCTATGGCTATGAATCTGAAACTGTTGTGGCACATCTTAGTAAACTAAATGATATAGCCACCCTATTTACTCATGATGAATTTTTTTTGCTATTACTATATTCTTAAATTGTTTCCTTTCTCGTTAAAGGGTGATGCTAAGATATGGTTTAATTCTCCTGCTCTTGGTTGTGTGCATAGTCCCCAGGATATGATTTATTACTTCTCTGCAAAATATTTCCCCACTCATAAGAAACAAGTTGCCATAAGGGGAATATTTAATTTTGTGCAAATTGAAGAAGAGAGTCTCCCACAAGCTTGGGGGAGGCTTCTCCGATTACTTAATGCTTTGCTTGATCATCCTCTCAAGAAAAATGAAATACTTGATATCTTTTATAATGGACTAACCGATGCTTCCTGGGACCACCTGGGTAGTTGTGCTGGTTGTGTTTTCAGGGAAAGAACTGTTGAGCAAGGTGAATTGCTATTGAATAATATATTGAGCAATGATAATGATTGGACACTTCCTGAACCAACTCCTAAGCCAACTCCAAAGAAAAGGGGTATTCTACTTCTCAGTCCTGAAGATATGTAAGAGGCAAAGAAATCTATGAAAGAAAAAGGTATTAAAGCTGAAGATGTTAAGAATTTACCACCTATTGAAGAAATACATGGTCTTGATAACCTGACATGGGTAGTAAAGTTAAATTCTCTTTATAGATTTGATGAAGGTGATATTCCTCGTAATAAGTCACTACTAGGGAAAACCCTAGCAGTAGCGCTGGTTTTGTGCTCACTAGTAGCGCGGGTAGGCGCGCTACTAATAAGGCGCTACAGCTATTGCTTAGCAGTAACGCATGCCGGCGCGCGCTACTGCTAGGACAAATAGTTGTAGCATTTGTTCACCCCCACGCTACTACTAATGAAACTAGTGGCAGCGCATTTTGTGTCCATCGCTACTAGTATTCATTTTTTATTTTTTTATTTTTAGTGTATTTATGCGGTTTTCTCTCCCTCGTACAAATATTGGTACAATACCAGTTATGAGGTTTACATCATTATGTCCAGTGTGTCAAATGAAGGTGGATTAGGTTCAAGTGGAGGCAATATGTGGTGCATGTCAAAAGTATACTACTAATCCAAACTTGAGCTAGTTTGGACTAGTAGTACTTTCGATGTGCACCACATGTTGCCTCCACTTGAATCTAATCCGCCAGCACAAGCTATTTAATCATCATCATAGTAATTACCACCAACATTATTTATTTAATCACCACTAACACTAGCTAATAATAATCATCACAGTCATTACCACCAACACTAGCTATTTTATCATCATAGTAATAGTGTAGCACATCATCATCCTCAAACTCATTTCTAGCTAGCTAATCACTCTTGCTGCTCTCTCTTAGGTAAAATAACATAAAACATGTGTAGCTCTCCTCTTTGATCAAGTTGGAGCATGCAGATGAACCTATCTCCTAATCGTGGGATGCGCTTCTGTTTGCTGCCCCCTAGTACTTCTCTGCGCTCCCCCATCACATATTTGGTCCAGTCTTGCACTATTAAGCATCCGTCGCTAATCTTGAATGCACTACAGTAATCTGTAGGATATCTTGGCCGTAAGCTAATAATACTCATGGTACCTTTAGTCTCGATCCCATAAGGCACAACATTCATCGGGACTCCCTGTTGAAGAACATCATATGGTAACATACTTAGCAATGAAGTTTAGCTTCAAAAATAATGTATGGAAAAGATGCACTAAGGACAAATATTAAAATTTTTACCATCCTCCCTAAATAGATGTGACCGTAGTTCAGTACGAACACTATTGGTCGCACGTTTTCAGTACTAACATTTCTAAATCCAGGAAGAAAATTTGTCTTGACAGTATCAAGATCCGCAAGCCATGAAACATAATGACTGAGCTCCTCGCAGTTGAGTTCAGCCCTGGCACAGTATACGGTCCTGTCTACCAAGCGCTGGACATGTTTGCTTGCACCGAATTAAGCTATCAATAGAAATTAATTGTCAACTATTTTTGAATAAACAATATCAAAGACATAAATATGGTTGAGAAACTCACATTTTGGTATAACTGGAGGTGTCTGCACATCGACCCAGATGTCGGTATTACCTTCAATATCATCTTCTGGACGAATATCAAAGGTGATAACCATATCAGGCTCAAATGCATAAGTCTTGCATAGTGCTCGCCATGTTTTGCATCCAAAATAGGTGTAGTCGTCTGAATTGTATAATTTTGTGTGGAAAATATAACCATGCTCGGTCTTCAAGTAAAATTTCTTTACCTCCATAGTACGACTGCAACCTATCTTATCCAATACAAAAACTCTTGCATGGCAGGGGATACGCTAGTAGAATAGTAAAAACAAATTATAAGTTGAAGCAAATTAAGCATATGTCATGCTTAATTACGAAAAAAGACTTGTCGTTGTGACTTACTGTATCCACTTTGAAGTTCTCGTCCAGCTTGATGCTGAAGCGCCTATCATCTAGGAAGATTCCGTCACACAGGCCGTGCTCGTCTTTGCAGTATTTGCAAATACCGAAATCCTTTTCGTCGTCAGACATTTCCTATGTTCATTGTTAAAACATTAATTGAAAATTGATCGAAGACAACTACCAGGATACTCAACACACCAATCCGGGGCACTCGATATTTCCTACATATTCTGGCACAAGTCATGCCAAAATTCACGAAAAAATCCGGCATGACCTTTGCTAAAATAGGACATATCGAGCGCCTGAAATTTGCCGGAATGGAAATGAATCAACACTCCGGCAAAACATAGGCCACTCGGAGGTGTAACCTGCAAACATGACCGGCCACTTGGGCAAGCACATATCATATTTGAGCAACACAAGATATACATTTCAAAATATCTTATAGGACTCAAATTAGCATGCATTGAATAAGAAAAAGTAAATCATCTCATGCGTGTTCGTACATCGTCGAATATTATCACTAATACATCTCGGATCGTGTCATACATATAACATCACTAATACAACTAAAACCCTAGCACAGGACGGGTATCGGCGCGGGCGGTGGACACCCACAGAGAAGGAACCATCACGGGATCATAGCTCCAGTGAGATCCTTGGAGAACCTGCCAGGTATTGGAGAACCTGTGCTCCAACGCAAACAAGTAGCGACGGACATGCGCGTCCTTCTCACTGACACGGTGACGCACCACCTCCGCGGGGTCCTCGAGCCTCTAGACCGTCACTGGCCCACGCGACCGCCACCAAAGAAGGTTCGGGTCAACGACAGGCTGGCTCCTCACCAACCTGCACCCCCCGGTAGGTAGCGCCTCCCAGTACCACCCCGACGGAGCCCAGTCCCGGACATGGCCCATCTGGTCAAGCAGGTGTCGTCCTCCACCGACTCGACGATGAGGATGCGGGATAGGCATCGTCCACGTCGATGCGGGAAAAATTTCTTTAACTAAAAAAGTAGCAACAAGTTCTTACTAACATGTTCTATTAATTCAATTAGTTCTTACTGAAAATAAACTTACTATAAATAAAAATAAACTAGTACCTAGCTAATTAGTACCTAGTTCTTACTAACTAATTAGTACCTAGGAACTACTGCTAAGGGTTCATACTAACTAACTAACTAACACTAAATTAACTAACTAACACTAAAAATAGCCTAGGGTTCATACTAACTAGCACTAAATAGCTAGGGTTCATACTAAGCAAATTAACAAGAGGGATCGGAAGGGGAGAGTGCTTACAGAGGGCGGGGAGAGAGATGGGGTCGGGGGAGACGGCGGCGAGG
>NC_041381.1:393678314-393686558 GCF_002162155.2 Triticum dicoccoides
CGAGGGAGACGGCGGTGAGGCGGGGCCGGGGGAGACGGCGGCAAGGCGGGGTCAGGGGAGACGGCCGCGAGGCAGGGTCGGGGGAGACGACGGCGATACAGCGGCGAGGCGGAGGTGACGAGGGGGAGAAGAGAGAGTGGTGAATTGGGGGAGGAAGAGGAGGGAATCAGGCCGCGCGGGGGGTTAGGTGAGAATAGATTTAACAGTAGCGTGGGAGGGGAAAACGCGTTGCTGCTAAAATCGGTAGTAGTAGCGCGTTCAGTTCCTGCCGCGCTACTGCTAAGGGGGTAACAATAGCGCAGTTTTGGCAGACGCGCTACTACTAATTAGCAGTAGCGCCTCATTTTAACACGCGCTACTGGTAAGATTCTGTGTATAAGGTTTTCCCTAGTAGTGAGTCTGCTAGTCAATGCTTGGATGAGTTGATAATTTCATTCTTAAACAAGAAAACTTCAATGCTTATGTTGGTAGACAATTGAAACGTAATGCTTATATGGTTGAACACTTGAGTGATTATATGTCTAGAGTTAAAGGTGACCTTAAGCTTATTAGTAAACATGCATCCATGGTTACCACTCAAGTAGAACAAGTACTTAAGGCACAAGATGCTCTGCTCAATGAATTAAATAATAAGAACAATGATAATGCTGTTAGAGTTATGACTAGAGGTGGTAAAATGGCCCAGGAACCTTTGTATCCCGAGGGCCATACTAAGAGAGTTGAGCAAGATTCTCAGAGAACTAATGTTGATGCACCTAGTCCTTCTAAGAGAAAAAAGAATAAGGATAGGACTTTGCATGCTTCTAGTGAACTTGTTATAGACATACCTGAGAATCCCAATGATATTTCTATTTCTGATGCTGAAACACAATCTGGTAATGAACATGAACTTAGTGATAATGTTAATGATGATGTTCATGTTGATGCTCAACCTAGTAATAACAATGATGTAGAGATTGAACCTACTGTTGATCTTGATAACCCACAATCAAAGAATCAACGTTATGATAAGAGAGACTTCGTTGCTAGGAAGCACGGAAGGAAAGAAAACCATGGGTTCAGAAACCCATGCCTTTTCCTCCTAAGCCATCCAAGAAAAAGGATGATGAGGATTTTGAGCGCTTTGCTGAAATGATTAGACCTATATTTTTGCGTATGCGTTTGACTGATATGCTTAAAATGAATCCCTATGCTAAGTATATGAAAGATATTGTTACAAATAAAAGAAAGATACTGGAAGCTGAAATTTCCACCATGCTTGCTAATTATACTTTTAAGGGTGGAATACCAAAGAAACTTGGAGATCCAGGAGTACCAACTATACCATGCTCCATTAAAAGAAACTATATTAAAACTGCTTTATGTGATCTTGGAGCCGGTGTTAGTGTTATGTCTTTCTCTTTGTATCGTAGACTTGATTTGAATAAGTTGACACCTGCTGAAATCTCTTTGCAAATGGCCGATAAATCAACTGCTACACCCATCGGTATTTGTGAGGATGTGCCTGTTGTGGTTGCAAACGTTACTATCTTAACGGACTTTGTTATTCTTGATATTCCCGAGGACGGCAGTATGTCGATCATCCTTGGTAGACCTTTTCTAAATACTGCAGGGGTTGTTATTGACTGCAACAAAGGCAATTTCACTTTTCATGTTAATGGTAATGAGCATACAATATACTTTCCGAAGAAACAACCTCAAGTTCATAGTATCAATTCTATTGGAAAAATTTCAACTATTAGTATTGGAGGTTTTGAATTCCCTTTTCCTACTGTCATAAAGAAATATGATATTCTTATTGTTGGGGACATGCATATCCCTGTTGAGGTAACATAGTATTATTCGAAAATTCTCCGTTTTCATGTTATTTGGAAGAAGTTTGTTAACAAGACTTGATCAACCTTGTTACCGGATTCCTTTTGATGAGCATGAGATGGATGAAGTTAAAAGGCACAACTCCCTGTACCATCCTTTTACTTTCCGTTATTTAGATTTAATAAAGCAAAAATAGTATTTTCTGTCTGTTTTCTGAATTATCCGTGCAATAAAAATACCCCGAAAATAAAAGTTCTCCAAATGCCCTGAAAATTGATTATGATTTTTTTGTAGAATATTTAAGAATTTCTGGCACTTAGAACACACCAGGGGGACCCACCATTTGGTCAGGAGGGTGGTGGGCGCGCCCTACCCTCCTGGGTGCGCCCCCTTCCTCGTGGGTCCCATGTGGCCCCCTCCACTTATTCCAGCACCCACACACTTCGTCTTCCTCCAGAAAAAATCATGCCGTAGCTCAAACCCGTGTTCTTGCTCGTTTTGTTGTCGTTTTCGATCTCCTTGCTCAAAGCTCCATTCACGAAACTGCTTTGGGGGATTGTTCTTCGATATGTGACTCTTCCAATGGTCCAATTAGTTTTTGTTCTAGTGCTTTATTTATTGCAAATTTTTGCTGCTAAGGTGACCCTGTTCTTGAGCTTGCATGGCAAATTTATATGGTCCAAAGTAGTTTTAATGCATGATATAGCCTCTAGGCACTTGTGGGAGTAGTTGCTATCAATCTTGTTGAGTTTGGTTCACTTTAATTTTGAGTCACTAAAAATTTCAGAAATTTTTCAGAGGAAGAAAAATGTTTAGGAAAATGTACCAAGGTGGTTCTTCAAGGAAGCAAGCACTGAGGCTTGCGATACGTGAGCAGACCTTGAACCACGAATAGAAGCTCCAGTGCGGCCTTGTGAATGGTCATCGGATGAATTGATGATCCAAGCTGGCTTCAAGGATGAATTTGATGAGTATGTGCGTAATGCTGATCTTGAGGACTTCGTATCAGATAAGTACCGCCAATACTATCACCTCACTGATTCCTTTGTGTGGAGGTTTAACTTTTCATCTAAGCACAACACTCACACTGTTTTATTTGACCTCTACGATAAATCATATACCATGGACCTTGAAGATTTTAACACTGCTTGCAAAATCCCACAGTGGGGCATCTTTAGTGAACCTCACAAATCTGAATATAATGATTTCCTATCACTATGGGAGAAACTAGAAATATTACACAATACCATAGGGAGCATTCATTTTCCTACCATACATTATTTTGCTCTCTTTATAGGTAGATGCATTAACGGTAAGGATGAACTTAGCCACATGTGTGTCCCATATCTTAGTGTCCTCAAGAGTGCGGTATTAGGTGATAAACAATATAACTTGGGGGCCATTGTTGCACAGAGGTTACATCTTAATGCTAAAGATGGAGTTTTATTTGGTGGAATTTATGCAACTCATTTAGCAGGTTATCTTGGTGTGTCCATAAATGAAAATGATATTGAGTTGCCACCTGCTTGTCTAGATTATAATGCTATGGTTCGCCATCAGTTTCTTGAAAGGAACAAATAGTACCTCCAGTACCGACTAATCTTTGACAGACGTTGTGCTGTCCATGTTACTCTTCCTGCTCCTGCCTTCTTTAACTTTTAGGAAAATGGGAGACGTTTTATAACCAGAGAGGAGGCAAACAAGTATGAGAAGAAGATGGAGGCTTCTCACCTCCATGCTGCAGCCCTTCAGGCAGTAGCTGCTGCATCTCAGTACAACCCTGACTACAACTTTGGATATCCGCCAGGCCAGCCGTGGCCTTAGACCAACTTATGCCAAAAGCCTAAGCTTGGGGGAGTATGTATTTCTCACCGACATTACATTCATGTTCACACACTCATTCTAGTTGTTGGTGTTCATACTTTTTCATTGTATTATGCATGCTAGTTTATTTTCTTTTCTTGCTTTCTTCTTGAGTGTTTGAAAAACCTTGAGGAAAAACAAAAAAAAATAGTTGTAGCTTTTAGATAGTTTACTTTACATGCTTGTAGTAGTAATATTAAAAGAAAACCCAAAAAGATTTCTTGTTCTTCTTTTGCTTGTTCGGAGCTTTCCCGTGTAAATAGTTTTCTCGTTCTTTGAAATTCTTTTCTTTTCTTTGGGGGCCGAGAGGAGAAGACCACGATGAAAATGATGAGTGGCTGTCATATGCATTATTGCTGATCTAACCAAGAGCCCATATTACCTTGTCTTCTCCTTTGAATTAAATGTTTGCAGATTCCATCTTAGTCCAATGCACGTGCACTATTATTATTATTCACACTGTTCGGTCATGCAAGTGAAAGGCAATAATGACGATATATGATGAAATGATTGAGATGAGGAAAAGTTGGTATGAACTCGACCTATCCTGTTTTTGTAAATATGATTAGTTCATCGTTCCCGATTCAGCCCATTATGAATGAAACATGTTTGCAATGACAATTGGAGATTATAGTTACTCATGCCATGCTTAATTAGCTAGGAGTTTATAATGGTTTACCTTGCGCGCCAACATGCTATTAAAATGGTTGTGGTGTGGTATGATAGGGTGATATCCTCCTTTGAATGATTCGAGTGGCTTGACTTGGCACATGTTCACGCATGTAGTTGAAACAAAATCAACACAACCTTCACGATATTTATGTTCGTGGTGATTTATATCCTACTCATGCTTGCACTCATTGTTTGTTAATCTTAATGAATGTTCATGACTATTGTTGCTCTCTAGTTGGCCGCTTCCCAGTGTCTTTCTAGCCTTCACTTGTACTAAGCGGGAATACTGCTTGTGCATCCACTTCCATAAACCCCAAAGTTGTTCCATATGAGTCCACCATACCTTCCTATATGTGGTATTTACCTGCCGTTCCTAGTAAATTTGCATGTGCTACACTCTAAACCTTTAAATGAAATTCTGTTTTGTATACTCGAATAGCTCATTGATCAACTAGGGCTATCTATATCTTCCATGCTAGGTGGATTATTCTCACAATGAGTGGACTCCGCTCATCATTCACTAGAAAATGGCTGGTAACCGGGATGCCCAGTCCCATGCTCAAATCAAATCAAAATAATTGCAAACAAAACTCCCCCAGGATTGTTGTTAGGTGGATGGTACCCGTTGTTTCAGACCAACCGTGGAATGTGCTCGTTGGTGGTGGGGGAGTATAAACTTTACCATTCTGTTTGGGAACCGCCTATAATGTATGTAGCATGGAAGATATCGAGATCTCTTGGTTGTTATGTTGACAATGAAAGTATGCCGCTCAAAATATTATTTATCTTTATTTCAAAACTCGAGCTCTGACACGTCTGCAAATCCCTGCTTCCCTCTGCGAAGGGCCTATCTATTTACTTTTATGTTGAGTCATCATCCTCTTATAAAAAGCACCAGTTGGAGAGCACCACAGTCATTTGTATGCATTGTTATTAATTTACATTGAGTATGACTGTGACTAGATCCCTTTTACCATGAATTACAATGTCTAGTAAGTCCTTGATCTTTAGGGGTGCTCTCCATTTATGTTTTGTGGTCTCAAAAAGGGCTAGCAAGATACCATGTTGTTATATCATAATATGATTGTTTTGAGAAAGTGTTGTCATCCGAGATTTATTATTATTACTCGCTAGTTGATTGTGCCATTGATATGAGTAAACGTGAGACCTAAATGTTATTGTGAATGTGGTTAGTTCATAATCTTTGCTAAAAACTTGAATGTTGGCTTTACATATTTGCAAAAACAAGATCAAACAGAGTTTTTAAAAGTTTTTCTTTATCACTTTCAATTTTTCAACTGAATTGCTTGAGGACAAGCAAAGGTTTAAACTGGGGGGAGTTGATACGTCTCCAACGTATCTACTTTTCCAAAAACTTTTGCCCTTATTTTGGACTCTAACTTGCATGAAGAACTAACCCAGACTGATGTTGTTTTCAGCAGAATTGCCATGGTGTTATTTTTGTGCATAAATAAAAGTTCTCGGGATGACCTGAAACTTCACGGAGTCACATTTTGGAATTAATAAAAAAATATTGGCGAAAGAATCAACAGAAGGGGAGCCCCACCCTATACACGAGGGTGGAGGGCGCACCCCTACCTCGTGGGCCCCCTGGACCTCCACCGACCTCAACTCCAACTCTATATATTCACGTTTGGGGAGAAAAAATCAAAGACAAGGATTCATCACGTTTTACAATATGGAGCCGCCGCCAAGCCCTGTTCTTTCTCGGGAGGGCTGATCTGGAGTCTGTTCGGGGCTCCGGAGAGGGGAATCCGTCACCATCATCATCATCAACCATCCTCCATCACCAATTTCATAATGCTCACTGCCGTGCGTGAGTAATCCCATCGTAGGCTTGTTGGACGGTGATGGGTTGGATGAGATTTACCATGTAATCAAGTTAGTTTTGTTAGGGTTTGATCCCTAGTATCCATTATGTTCTAAGATTGATGTTGCTATGACTTTGCCATGCTTAATGCTTGTCACTAGGGCCCGAGTGCCATGATTTCAGATCTGAACCTATTATGTTTTCATGAATATATGTGAGTTCTTGATCCTATCTTGCAAGTTATAGTCACCTACTACGTGTTACGATCCGACAAACGCCGGAGTGACAATAGTCGGGACACTTCCCGGTGATGACCGTAGTTTGAGGAGTTTGAGTATTCACTAAGTGCTAATGCTTTGGTTCGGTACTCTATTAAAAGGAGGCATTAATATCCCTTAGTTTCAACTGGGACCCCGCTGCCATGGGAGGGTAGGACAAAAGATGTCATGCAAGTTCTTTTCCATAAGCATGTATGACTATATTCGGAATACATGCCTACATTACATTGATGAACTGGAGCTAGTTCTGTGTCGCCCTATGTTATAACTGTTGCATGATGAATTACATCTGACATAATTATCCATCATTGATCCATTGCCTACGAGCTTTTCACATATTGATCTTTGCTAAGTTACTTCTCTGTTGCCACTGTTACGATAGCTACAAAACTGCTATTGTTACTTTTGCCACCATTACCACTACTTCCATACTACTTTGCTACAGATATGAAGTATTTCAAGTGTGGTTGAATTGACAACTCAGCTGCTAATACTTGAGAATATTCTTTGGCCCCCCTTGTGTCGAATCAATAAATTTGGCTTGAATACTCTACCCTCGAAAACTGTTGCGATCCCCTATACTTGTGGGTTATCAAGACATTTTTCTAGCACCGTTGCCGGGGAGCATAGCTCTATTATTTGAGTCACTTGGGATTTATATCTGTTGATCACTATGAGGAATTTGGAAGATCAAAGAACTAAGATTTTTCCCTCAACTACGAGGGGAGGTAAGGAACTGCCATCCAGCTCCGCACTTGATTCACCTTCTGCTTTGAGTAAACTTGTGACACCTACACCTACTATTGATTCTGATATGTCGCATGTTATTGATGATGCCACTTCTCCTATGCATGATGCTTATGATGATACTACTTCTCTGCTTGATAATAATGTGCCATTAGGTGGATTTCTTGATGAACAACTTGGCAGGGTTAGAGAGAATGAAATTACCAAAAGTGATGATATTAATGAAAGTGATGATGAAGATTCTCCCCCCTAGATATGAATTGCTTGTTGTACCTGAGCGTTATGTTATGGATGAAGAAACAACTAGAGACATTCTTGCTTGCAATGATAGATATGATCTTAAGAAACTGTTAGCTAAGTTGAAAGAAAAGTCTTTGAATGCTAGAATGCAATATGACCCTGCTCTTGCTACTTCACCTATCTGTGTTACTGATAAGGATTGTGAATTCTCATCATCAGCCATCCTCCATCCTCCATCAACATAATTATCCATCATTGATCCATTGCCTACGAGCTTTTCACATATTGATCTTTGCTAAGTTACTTCTCCGTTGCCATTGTTATGATTGTTATAAAACTGATACTGATAATTTTGCCACCTTTACCGCTACTTCCATACTACTTTGCTACTAAATACTTTGTTGCAGATATTAAGCCTTTCTGGTGTGGTTGAATTGGCAACTCAGCTGCTAATACTTGAGAATATTCTTTGGCTCCCCCTGTGTCGAATCAATAAATTTGGGTTGAATACTCTACCCTTGAAAACGGTTGCGATCCCCTATTCTTGTGGGTTATCATATAGGAGTAGCGCGTTTGGGAAAAATGCGCTATAGCTAAGTTAGCTATAGCGCGTTTAGCACAAACGCGCTACTGCTATGCTGATTTAAACCCCAAAATCCCCACTCTCTGCTTCTTCCCACCTCTTCCTCCCGCAAATCCCCACTCTCTCTTCCCTCCTCATCTCCACCCTGCCCTCGACGTTCCCCTGCGCTCGCCCCCGACCCCGGCGCTCGCCCCGTCCCAGCGCTCGCCCCGACC
>NC_041381.1:393686771-393715272 GCF_002162155.2 Triticum dicoccoides
AGCCATCGTCGGGCTCAAGGTTGTCAGAATCGCGATTTTGAATCGGATCGGAGCTATGATGGTAGGATCACAAATCATAGAATCTTTACTATCACGATCATAGAAACATAGATTCTATGAACTAAAATCCTAGAATTATAGGGGTTAGTTTGGATCGTAAAGTCATAGAATCGTATAACAGAATTGCGATTCTGACAACCTTGGTCGGGCCTACCTCCTCGCCCCTGCACCCTCTGTAAGCCCCCCACCGCTCCTCCTCTCTGTGCTACCTAGGGTTCTTCAGTTAACTTAGTCAGGTTTTAGTTAGGGCAGTAGGTTAATAAGGTTATCTATTTAGTTTGAAATATATTTTTAGTTTCAAAATTAGGTAGGCTGAATTTAGTTTCAAATATTGTGAAGCAAAATGACTTGTGCTATGTGGACATGTGATATTAGGAATTTTTTTAGTTTCAAATTTAGGTAGGCTGGATTTTTTTAGTTGCAAATCACTCTTTCTTCCTTTTATATGCAATTTTGAAGTGGACATGTGATATGTGGACATGTCATATTTGGAATTTGGACATGTCATATTTGGACATGTGATGTTTTGGACATGTCATATTTGGAAAATGATGATTATGTGCAGGGTAAATGATATGAGTGTCCTATGTTTCGCTGGAATGTTGATTCATTTCTGACCCGGTGAATTTCAGGCGCTCGATATGTCCACTTTTTAGCAAAGGTCATGCCGAAATTTTACGTGAATTTTGGCATGACTTGTGCTACAAAGTAGGCATATCGAGTGACCGGATTTGCTGGGAAATGACATTCTGGCAAACATAGATCTTTTTTATGTCATTTCTCATTTTTATAGTTTTAGAATTAAACAAGGAGACTTAATCATAGGAAGCATGTCGAACAACGAAGAAACTGGGCCTTCTAACCAAGATGCAGACGAGATGGATTATGAGGGTGAACAACAGTACCTCAACTTTTTGTCTGTTAAGCAGAGTCAAGGTTTGCAGGTTGGCCTCGATGATGGTACTGATGCCGACATCGGAACCGATGGCGCCGACACCGATGGCGGCACCAAGACTGGCAGGGAAGATACCGGCGCGAAAGGTACCGGCGTCGATGCCGCTACCGAAAATAAGAAGTAGAAGAAGCAGAGGATATGAAAACCTAACAAACTCAGCATCAAATGACTGGTGATCACAAAGATGGCCCTTGGCAAGTTTGAGCCATTAGAGCCGGAAGAACCTTGCAAGTGATATGGGAACCAAGTAGGATGCATCCTACGGGAATGCACGAGCATCAACGATGATGACTTAAGGAGTAAAGAACATTTCAGGCAGTTGCTCCTGACGAAGTTGCACAAGATATTCAAGTTCCCCGAGCGGGATGATAAGATAGAGCAACCGTGGGATGATCTGGAGATGAAAAAGATTAACAATCACGCCATGGGCATGTTCAGTAATGATTTGGCCTCTTGGAAAGGGAGGGTGAAACGAGCTATTGAGGCTGAGGAACCCCTGTCCAAGATTCTGGAGGAAAATCCGACACTTACGAAAGAGGAGTTCGAAAAGTTCAAGGACACTTGCGCTACCGAGGCAGCCAAGGCTAAGGCTACGAAATTTAAGAGCCTTCAGCAAAGGAACATGGGGAAGCATCGCCTCGGAAGTCGTGGCTACCTTTGCAAAAGGCCCATATGGGATAAGGAGGATGCAGAACGTGAAGCCACGTGTCTACCAGACCCCTTCACAAAGTTCACCAACCCCTTGGAGCGAGACTTCATCGGGGCCCACTACAAGTGGGAGAAGGAAAAGAAGGTTTTTTACACAGACCAGATCACGAGGAAATTGATTAGACTACTGGTAATTATTCTTTTACCACCTTACATTTAGCTTATGATCAAGTTGACTACACATTCGTAAATGGTTCACGTTCCTTCTATAGGAGAAGCAACACCAGCTTGCAGCCAAAATCCCTACTTCACCGATGAGGCCCAAGTGGGACACCCCTCTCAACTGGTCCTTAATCGAACTTAAGGGACTCCCTTTGGACCAGCGGCCGCAATATGGACGTGTGCACGGCGCCGGAGACGACACCACATGGAAGGTATTTTACAACGAGGGCCCGAAGGCCAAGAAGCAGAAAAGGAAGTTTAGTCAATCGGACATCCACGAGATGGTGAAGCTTGCGTTTAAGAAAAAACCAGCTGAGGATGTGAAAAAAGCAGCCGAGGAGAAAAATGAGTTGCTACAACAGGCAGTAGCTGCAGCTGTAGATGCCTGCAGAACTGATTTCGCTACTAACTTGATCCCGGCTATCATCAAATGGATGAAGGAAAATCCAGACAAGACTATACATGATTTCCCCATGCCCAGGTTCATCGGGAGCAACTCGATGAACAACACCACCACATCATCACCTGCTCACGCAACCGGGCCTACTCCCACACCCGCACCCGCACCCGCTCATAGCAGCCCGTCCTCGGTCTCCGGCATGCTAGGCGGTCCGTTGTCTTTGGCTGAGCTCGACGCCCTCATGGTAATTACATGTTGCACCAACATATATCTAGAATATTCCATTTTCGTTGTCTTCCGGATGTTTTATGCCACAGGCATCTGTTTGCAGGCCGACGAAACCCCGTGCACCGTACTCTACTTGATCAAAGGCCAGATGGTGGACATGGGAATGGGGGTGATAACAAAGCCCTTGGAACTCACATTCCACAACCAGCCGATGCCCCGTGGGCACTTTAGGGTTACCTTGTCGAGTGTGAAATCGGGGCACGAGGATTTGCATCCTCTAGTACGGCTAGGGGGAGAGGACGACAAGACCCCGCCGTGGATTAGAAGCTGCAAGGATTGGGTGCTTGGCCGAAGAATCTTCTTCGTCTGGAGCCGGCCGAGGGCACACCAATAACCACTCATCAACAAGAAGGTATGGACACCACCACCCCGCCTACGCAATTACCAACGCCTGTAGTGCCGGATGAGAGCGGCGGACGACATGATGATGGCGGTCCAGTAGTGGCTGATGTAATCGCCCCCATAGAACAAACAATGGATGAGGAGATGGAGGAGGACCCTCTTCGGTTCCTCGATACAGGCGCCTATGATGGTGACTTAGATATGATGAGTCAGCTATATGAAGACTCGGGCTATCAACATGCTTATGAGGATATGGATGATCTGCCCGGGCAGGAACGTCCTAGCAGGGATTGCAAGAAGTGTCTCTTTTATGCAATCCTCACAGGACACGCCTGAAGATGCTGCCTCAACACAAGCTCGACTAGCCGGGGGTCATACAGTGCTTAGCCCGACAACACTAGGGCAGGGGTTAAGGAAGGGTCTGGAAGGTCGGCCCCAGAAAAATGAGAAGAAGAGACCGGGGAAGAGAGGCTCTGCTGCCTACAAACAAGCCAGAGCACATAGCAGCTAGACGGTGGATTTTGAAGAGCGTGTACCTATCAAAGGTCCGGTCATGGGCGAGCCGATGCTACCGCCAAAACCGCTGGAGGAAATATTAGGGGATCTCGGGAGACTGCACGACCATGTGATGTCGACTAAGAAAAGCCTACTAGCCTCGAAGGATCCATGATATCCGACATAGAAGGCTCGTGTGCGTGTGGGGAAGTGCTACATTGACACATGGCCAGCGGAGGTGTTCTTCCTGTGATTTGACCATATCTTCGAGATGTTTCTGACAAGGCGGCTTGATTGTACAATCGTCCGCCTTTTTGTGCTACATATGAGCTCCGTCATGAAGAAAGAAGAAGTCTCGCAAATCTGTGTGGCGGATCCATACTACATGCATGAGTCCTTCTTGAATCTCGGCGACTTTGAGCGTAAAACTTCTAGGGAGTACCTCGAAAACTTCATTGTACAGAATAAGGACCAGGAAATTGTCCTCCCGCCTTATCATCCAAAGTAAGTCAGTGCTGGACAACCCTTTCATACATTTCAATCATTCCTTCTTGCTCATATGGAGAATAATTTGAGGTGTTTTTTCCCCGCAGCAATGGGCGCGCTGTCCTTATCGTTATTTACCCGCAAGTCTCCCACGCCATGTATTTTGACCCTACCAGAAACTACGAGAAGAAGTACCACACCGACATAATGAATATTCTAGATGATGATCTCGAAGGCTTCAGCTTGAGGGGTGGCCACCTGGAGATCAGGAAACTAAGGCACAAGAAGATGGGTTTCTCGCATAGAACTAACTTCTGCTGCATCCATGTCCCAAAACCAAGCAAGAATGATGGATTCTACCTCCTCCATCTCATGATGGAGTTCACAACGAATCACCAAAAGCTTCACATGACAAGCAGAAATGATGATCATATCCATGAGTGGGTAGAATCCCATGCAGAAGCGGATTCTAAACATAGAGATGACTTCTTTCGCATCCAGAGGGACATTGCAACGATCATCATGAAATAAGTCATTGATGAGAAGGGGATGTTCCACCACGGCCCTATATCGCGAGCTGATGTCCGAATTCGCATAGGCATGCAACGTCAGGACCTCAAGCCATTCAAGAAGCTAGGGACCATCCTCAATGATGTGGAAGGATGGAACTTCTAGTGATTTTTGATGCCGATGATCATGATATGTGTCGGTTCAACTTGTATAGTTTCTATAGCGATGGAACTTTGTGATGTCCATGGTCCCCGCCAAACTTGCATAAGTCTACTTTGTTAGTTTGGGTACGATGACCTGCGTACATCTAGTTAATTAGTTTACGTATGATGAAATTGCATTCATTATTTGTATGTTTACTATATGTTGCATCTAGTTGCTAACCCTTTCTTTTTCGTGTTGCTCAAGTATATTTTGTTGCATACATTATTGTACATTCTCTTGATGAAGATGTATCTCTAACAGGCACCTAGATTCTTGATGGAGAAGAAGAAGTGTTATGTCGTGTACAAAGGAAGGTTCCGGGACTGTACAATGAGTGGCCTGAGTGGCAGGCGCAAGTGGAGGGGGTCTCAGGCGCCAGTCATAAAGGCTTCAAAAGCAGGCAAGAAGCAGAAGCTAGTTACTTGAGGTTCACGCTAGCGCGAGAGAGGACTCATAATCGCCGCCTCATGTACTGCATAGTTCCGCTCTCACTCACAGTGATAGCTCTTCTCACGTATATCATTGTTTAGATGGATGACGATGTAGTTGCAAGTATTCGAGACTTGTATCGCTATTTTCGAGATGATGATGAGAGACCACTTTGTGTTAGATGATGACATGATTTAATGAGACTATTTGTATGTATATGCTATGATTACATTTGTATGTGTATGATGATGACATTTGTATGTGTTAAAGATTATTGTATAAAGCCTGTTCAAATACAAAACAGATGTGCAGAAAAAATATCAGAAACTAATAAAACTAGCAGTAGCGAGGGGAGAAAAGTTAGCAGCGGTGCGCCCTTACCAGTACCGCGACTTAATTCAAAGCATTGCAGCTATTAGCAGCAGTGTGTCTCTCTAGAGCTCGCTACTGCTACGCATGCCTAGCAGTAGCGCGGGCGGGCACGCGCTACAACTACAGGTTAGCTGTAGCGCTGTATGAGTAGCGCGGCAGCCCGCGCTACTTATACACCTAATACCCACGCTACTGCTAGGCTTTTCCCTAGTAGTGCCACACCGCTCCAAACAGAGATTAGCATCCGCAAGGGTGTGAACTTCGGCTACATCGTTGTTTCCGCATACCTCGGTTATCTCTTACCCGAGCCCTTTACTTATGCACTTTACTTTGTGATAGCCATATTGTTTCTTGTCATATATCTTCCTATCACCTAGTAGTTTATGTTGCTTAGCATAAGTTGTTGGTGCACATAAGTGAGCCTAGTTGCTGTAGGTTTTGTGCTTGACAAATTAACCGCTAGGTTTATTCCGCATTTGGATCTATCGTAGTCCTTTCGATAAGTAAGAGTGTCGAACCCAACGAGGAGCAGAAGGAAATGACAGGCGGTTTTCAGTAAGGTATTCTCTACAAGTACTGAAATTATTGGTAACAAATAGTTTTGTGATAAGGTAATTCGTAATGGGCAACAAGTAACAAAAGTAACTAAGGTGCAACAAGGTGGCCCAATCCTTTTTGTAGCAAAGGACAAGCCTGGGCAAACCCTTATATAAAGCAAAGCGCTCCCGAGGACACATGGGAATTATCGTCAAGCTAGTTTTCATCATGCTCATATGATTCGCGTTTGTTACTTTGATAATTTGATATGTGGGTGGACCGGTGCTTTGGTACTGCCCTTCCTTGGAGAAGCATACCACTTATGATTAACCCATCTCGCAAGCATCCGCAACTGCGAAAGAAGAATTAATGTAAATCTAACCATAGCATGAAACATATGGATCCAAATCAGCCTCTTACGAAGCAACGCATAAACTAGGGTTTAAGCTTCTGTCACTCTAGCAACCCATCATCTACTTATTACTTCCCAATGCCTTCCCCTAGGCCCAAACAATGGTGAAGTGTCATGTAGTTGATGTTCACATAACACCACTAGAGGAAAGACAACATACCTCTCATCAAAATATCGAACGAATACCAAATTCACATGACTACTTATAACAAGACTTCTCCCATGTCCTCAGGAACAAACATAACTACTCACAAATCATATTCATGTTTATAATCAGAGGGGTATTAATATTCCTAAAGGACCTGAACATATGATCTTCCACCGAATAAACCAACTAGCATCAACTACAAGGAGTAATCAACACTACTAGCAACCCACAGGTACCAATATGATGTTTTGAGACAAAGATTGGATACAAGAGATGAACTAGGGTTTGATAGGAGATGGTGCTGGTGAAGATGTTGATGGATATTGACCCCCTCTCAATGAGAGGATCGATGGTGATGACGATGGCGACGATTTCCCCCTGTCGAAGGGATGTTTCCCCGGCAGAACAACTCCGTCGGAGCCCTAGATTGGTTCCGCCAAGGTTCTGCCTCGAGACGGCGGCGCTTCGTCCCGAAAGCTTCACTTATGATTTTTTTTCCAGGGCAAAATACACCATATACTAGAAGATGGGCATCGGGGGGCTTCCGGGTGGCCCACGAGGCAGGGGGCACGCCCAGGGGGGTAGGGCGCGCCCTCCACACTCGTGGACAGTGAGTGGCCCCCCTCTGGTGCTTTCTTCACCCAATATTTTTAATATATTCCAAAACTGACTTTCGTGGAGTTTTGGGACTTTTGGAGTTGTGCAGAATAGGTCTCTAATATTTGCTCCTTTTCTAGCCCAGAATTCCAGCTGCCGGCATTCTCCCTCTTCATGTAAACCTTGTAAAATAAGAGAGAAAAGGCATAAGTATTGTGACATAATGTGAAGTAACAGCCCAGAATGCAATAAATATTGATATAAAAGCATGATGCTGAATGGACGTATTAACTCCCCCAAGCTTAGACCTCGCTTATCCTCAAGCGAAAGCCGATATTGAAAAATATGTCCACATGTTTAGAGATAGAGGTGTCGACAAAATAAAATACGGACATGAGGGCATCATGATCATTCTTAGAACAACAACAAATATATATGGTAATATAATTTCTTATGCTAAAGTAACAATCTATTCACAATGTAAAGTATGAATTAGAAACTTCATTGAAAACTAGCAAACCATAATATCAGTTATCGAAGCTTGCAATTTATCATAACATCTGAAAGATTCAATATAAGAGCTTTTCAGCAAGTCCACATTGTAAGTGCATCTAGTGCCACCCCTAGTTAGTTTTGGAGTATTGATGACAAAGTTGGTTGAGGGACTAATGCGTTTGTGAGAATTGCAGGATAACACAGGTAGTGTCCCTCATTGATTCGGTTTACCTACCGGAGATGACCCCTAAAAATGTATGAAGACATTGAAGACAATGGTGGTGTGTGAAGATATTCACACTGAAGTCTATGACATGAGAAGACATTGAGTGAAGACTATGGAGCGCGAAGACTGAGTTGTTTCGTTGTTTCCTTTTCTTCTTTGTTGAGTCATAGGAACCATCGTACTATTAAGTGGGGTCCAAGTGAACTAAGTCAGAGTGACTGAAGTGATGCTCAACCCAAATCCTATGTCTTCGAACGAAGACAATGAGAGAAAATCTTATTCAGAGCTGGATGAGTCAGCTTTGCTTGTAGCCCAAGTAAAGTTGCCGTGTGTGTTTGAAATCTGACCGTTGGAACACGTGTCAGTTCCTTAGTGACCCAGGGTCATTTCGGACATATCGGGTCGGGTTGCCTTGTGGCTATAAATAGCCCACCCCCTACACCATAAATTGGTGGCTGCTCAGAGTTAGTTTACGGCTTTTGTCGTTTTGAGAGCAACCCACCTCGAAGCCTTTGAGAGAGAAATCCTTGCAAGGACAAAGCCCAAACACCCAGAGCCAAAGAGTCTTAGGCATCACTGAAGTCTTTCTGTCTGTGTGACCTAAAGACTTATTACACTTGAGGACTGTGTATCCTCCAGCCGGTTAGGCGTCGCGTTCTGAGCATCCAAGAGTCATTGTGGATTGCCGGGTGAACAAAGTCTGTGAAGGTTTGGAAGTCTACCTTGAAGACTTACCAGAGTGATTGGGCGAGGACTATGTGTCCTTAGCTCAAGGGGAATAAGGTGAAGACACGGTCTTCTGAGTTGAATCTCAGCCTCCCTAACCAGACGTACAGTTGTCACAGCAACTGGAACTGGTCCAACAAATCATGTGTCTTCAACAAGTGACTGGTTCTATCTCTTCCCTCCTTTACTTTGAGTTTGTCTTCGTCAAGTCATTGCTTATCTATCTTATCTGGTTGACTTCATTGCTTGACTACTATTGTTGATTGGCTTCATACTATCTTCCATCCTGATCCTACTACCTAGCTGCTATTAGTCTTCGTACGTTAACACTATTGCATACTTGACTATGGCTTGCTTGTTGTAGCTTATCTTCCGCTGCATATCAATTAGGTCATTTCTATTGTTTGTCTTTGAAACTTCCACGTTTTGAAGACTTTGATAAAAATTGCCTATTCACCCCCCCTCTAGTCGATAACTAGCACTTTCAATTGGTATCAGAGCAAGGTACACCCTTATTCTGTGTGATTTGGTTTAACCACCTGGAGTTTAGCTATGTCGACTACAGGGATAATCAAAGTCTCCGCTAGTTGCCCCGTGTTCGATGGAACAGAATATCCCTACTGGAAGAATAAGATGCGCATGCATCTTGAAGCCATTGATGTCGACCTCTGGTATGTCATCAAGAACGGCGTTCCAAAAACTGGTGAAGGTGTCACCCCTGCTGATGTCAAGAAGTTCATTCAACTAGACTCGACTGCAAAGAACATCATCTGTGGTCATCTGACCAAAGGACAGTATGGCCATGTGAGTGCTCTGGAAATGTCAAAGCTAGTCTGGGACTGGCTATCCAAGGTCAACGAAGGCGTCTCTACACAGAGAGACCAGAGGATCGGTGTTCTTCGCAATCTCTTCAACCGCTTCAAGAGAAACGAGAATGAAAATGTCCAGCTCACGTTTGATTGCCTCACTGACATCACAAATGAGCTTCAGGCTCTCGGCGCTACTGAGATCACCAAGCATGAAATCGTCAAGACGCTGCTGAGATCTCTTGACAGCTCCTTTGCCACCCTTGCCCTCATGATACAAGAATGTCCTGACTTCAAGACTTTCGATCCGTCTGATATACTTGAGAGGCTCAACACACATGAGTTCCAGCTTTCTGAGAAAAGAGATATCTATGGCCCCAACTATGGCCGAACTCGTGCTTTGAAGGCAAAAGTTGTTTCCTCATCTGAAGAAGAAGAATCTGACTGCGGTTCTGATGATCCTGAAGACATTGGAAGGGAACTTGCTATGCTTGTGAAGAAGTTCCAGAAATTCACCAAGAAGAAGGGCTTCAGAAAGTCTTCACGATCCAGTTCAAGAAATGATGAAGCTTCCACTCAAGACAACAAGAAGAGAACATGTCACAAGTGTAAGAAGCCTGGGCACTACATCTCTGAGTGTCCTCAGTGGGACAACGAGAAGAAGAAGAAGAAGCGCAAGGAATATGACTCTGATGACAAGAAGAAGAAGAAATCATCAAAGTCTTCTTCCAAGTCCACATCAAAGTCTTCATCTCATAAGAAGAGCTCATCTGGCAAGGCTCGTGCTTTTGTTGGCAAGGAAATGGATTCAGAGGAGGAGTCTGCTTCTGAGGAGGCAGAGGTGGAATCTGAAGCTGAGTCCGACTCTGGCGTTGCAAGTCTTGCTTTAGCCACAGCCTATGTTGCCAAGTCCATCTTCAATACTGAAGACAATGACTCCCACACCAACGCTGATGATGACAAGGACGATCCTGCTCCCACCTACTGCTTCATGGCACGCGGTGCCAAGGTAAAATCACGCGATGCTTACTTTCAAACATCAAGTGAAGATGACTCTGATTGTGAATCCAAACCCAGCTACAAAACACTTGCTAAAATTGCTACTGAACAACAAAGGGCTATGGAACATACTCAAAAACTGTTAGACAAAAGCGATGACCTGTTGCACGCGGAAATGACACGTTCACAGTCCTTAGTTGAAGACATAAAAAATCTTCATGCTAAGTATCAAGAACTTGAAAGTCTTCATGAGACGCTCTCAACCACTTATGTAAATCTCTCCTATGATTATCTTCAAAGGAAGCAAGAGCTTGAGAAATTGAAAGCGACTCATGAAGATCTTCAAAAAGAGAATGAGTCATTTCGCGCTCAACAGATCAGTTCCGCTCAGGGAGAATTTGAACCATCATGTTTAAAATCCATTGAGCGTGATAACGCTGCCTCTGTTGGTGAATGTTCCACTGCTGCTACTGTTGCTCTGTCTTCAACTACTGATGTGGTAACTAACCCCTCTGCTGAGGATACCACTACTATTGCTGATGAAAATGCTAGGTTGAAGACATTGCTTGAAACAGGGATGTATAAAAGTCTGAAAGGGCATCAGACACTTTGTGATGTCCTCAAAAAGTAGATTATGAACCGAAACCCTAGGAAAGAGGGTGTTGGTTTCGAGAGGAAAATGAATGCTGATGGTTCCTACTGGAAGCCTGAGCAGTATCCCAAAACCACATGGGTTGCTGCAAAGGAACCTTCAGTGGATCCATCCACTTTATCTGGCTTTACCTGTGCTAATCCTATTATCATTGATGAATCCTTTGATCCAAACTATAAATTGTTCAAAAATCAGAATGGTGAAGTGTTTGCCAGGTATATTGGTACTAACTGCAGGAATGGACCGCCAATGAAGAAGATCTGGGTTCCCAAAAGCTGTCTTGAGAATCTTCCTGTGAATGTTGTCATGACACCACCAGGGAAGAAGACAAACCCCAGACCAAAGGCGTCACATGGTCCAATGGCTTCATACGGAAACAGGACTCACCTGAGTCACCCTAACGCCAATGTTTTACAGGGAAATCATACTCAAACTTATGAATATGAGCGTGTGTCTTCAAACCGCTATGTTCATAGGACTAAGAACTTTTCTGAGTATCATTCATATCCTGCAAGGCTATTTGCTAGGGCTCCAAAGCCGAAATTCTTAGATGCTGCACTTAGACTCATTGCTTCTAAGCCACCCCTAAAGATGTGGGTGGTGAAGAAGAACTAACTCTCTTTTGCAGAACATGGTCTCTAGCCAGCAATCAAAGGCGTCAGATGTTAGTGCTGGGGACCTAAAACACAAAGGGACGCATGATAAAATGACTTACTATGTATTCCACATATGAATCGCTTACCTGTCATACTGTGTGCTAACTTTCATCTAAGCTGTGATAATCCAAGTGTGCGTCAAATGCTTATGCTTCACAACATACCTTGTGAAGCCTATCCTCCTAACTGCACTGTAGGGTATGACACCTCGTGCTTCAGAATGGATTATGGACAGCGGATGCACTAATCATATGACTGGTGATCGAAGTCTTCTCATGGACTCAACCTTACGTCCATCCGACAAGAGTCAAATCACATTTGCTGACACTGGTAAAGGCAAGGTATTGGGTCTAGGTAGAGTTGCAATCTCAAAGGATCAACACATGGATAAAGTGATGCTTGTTGAATCCCTTGGATTCAACTTAATGTCTGTCTCAATGCTTTGTGACTTAAACATGATTGTGATATTCGGAAAATATCGTTGCCTTGTACTAATGGAATCTGACAAGTCTCTAGTCTTTGAAGGGTATAGGAAAGGTGATCTATACATGGTAGATTTCTCAGCATGTCCACAGCTTGCCGTATGTCTTCTTGTAAAAGCTTCAGAGTGCTGGCTCTGGCATCGAAGGCTGGGGCATGCTGGCATGAAGAACTTACACACTCTCGTCAAGAAGAAGCATGTCATAGGCATCGAAGGTGTCAAGTTCAAGAAAGATCATTTGTGTGGTGCTTGCGAAGCTGGGAAGATGACTAGGGCCAAGCACCCCTCGAAGACAATCATGACGACATCTCAACCCTTCGAGCTGTTGCACATGGACTTATTTGGCCCTACTCACTACTATACCCTCACAACAACGGCGTGTCTCTATGGCTTCGTCATTGTTGATGACTACTCAAGATATACATGGGTGCACATAATTCTCTACAAGACTGAAGTACAAGATGTCTTCAGACGATTCGCCAATCGAGCAATGAACAATTATGGCGTCAATATCAAGCATATCAGAAGTGATAACGACACTGAATTCAAGAACACCGGCCTTGATCTTTATCTGGATACAATAGGAATCACTCATGAATTTTCTGCTCCATATACACCTCAGCAAAATGGCATTGTTGAGCGCAAGAACAGAACCCTCATTGAGATGGCTCGAACAATGCTCGATGAGTACAAGACACCAAGAAAGTTCTGGCCTGAAGCTATTGATACAACTTGTCACATCATCAACCATGTTTACATCCACAAGCTTCTGGGCAAAACATCCTATGAGCTCCTTACTGGCGAGAAGCCAAATGTCAGCTACTTCAGAGTCTTTGGTGCTAGGTGCTGGATCAAGGATCCCCATCACAAGTCAAAATTTGAACCCAAAGCTCACGAAGGCTTCATGCTTGGCTATGGAAAGGATTCGCACTCTTACAGAGTCTTCAACCTCTTCCACTACAAAGTCGTTGAAACTGTGGACGTCCGATTTGATGAAACCAATGGCTCACAACGAGAACTCCTGCCAAGCACACTAGATGAAGCTCCTTCCAGTGAATCTATCAAGATGATGGGAACTGGTGAAATCATGCCCTCTGAACCACTGCCTGAAGAGGAACTTATCATTTCTGCACCAAACCAACCTGAAGACAATGCTCAGACCGAAGACAATCCTTACAATGATGACAATGATCAGCATGAGCAAGATCTTCGTCCAGTTCATCCTCGTGTTGCAAATGAAGTACAAATTGAGAAGATAATTGATAGCATCAACGCACCTGGTCCGCTTACTCAATCAAGAGCAACACAGTTAGCAAATTTCTGTGGGCACTTTTCATTTGTATCAATATCTGAACCCAAGAAAGTTGTTGAAGCCTTTATGGAACCTGAATGGATTCAAGCCATGCAAGAAGAACTTCAACAATTCAAGCTGAATAATGTTTGGGAACTTGTCAAGCGCCCTGACCCTCGCAAGCATAACATTATTGGCACTAAATGGATATATCGGAACAAGCAAGATGAGCATGGTCAAGTCGTCAGAAACAAAGCACGTCTTGTGGCACAAGGATATACTCAAGTTGAAGGAATTGACTTTGATGAAACATTTGCTCTTGTGGCTAGGCTTGAAGCTATTCGCATACTGCTAGCCTATGCTAATCACCACAACATCTTGCTATATCAAATGGATGTGAAAAGTGCATTCCTCAATGGCAAGATTGAAGAAGAAGTGTATGTTGCTCAACCACCTGGCTTTGAAGATCCACAACATCCTGATATGGTGTACAAACTAAACAAAGCATTGTATGGCCTCAAACAAGCTCCTCGCGCTTGGTACGATACAATCAAAGACTTCATGAAGAGCAAAGGCTTCAAACCAGGATCCCTTGATCCCACACTCTTCATGAAGACATATGATGGTGAACTGTTTGTGTGCCAAATATATGTGGATGCATAATCTTCGGCTGCACCAACCAGAAGTATAGTGTTGAGTTTGGATACATGATGCAAGAGCAATATCAGATGTCCATGATGGGTGAGCTGAAGTTCTTCCTTGGTCTTCAAATTCGTCTGCAAAGAAATGGCATCTTCATATCTCAAGAAAAATATCTCAAAGACTGCCTGAAGAAGTTCAGCATGCAAGATTGCAAAGGTTACACAACGCCAATGCCAGCCAAACATCATCTTGGTCCCGACGACAATGGTAAAGAGTTCGATCAAAAGGTATACCGCTCCATGATTGGTTCTTTACTTTACCTATGTGCATCTAGGCCAGATATTATGCTTAGTGTTTGCATGTGTGCTCGATTCCAAGCGGCACCAAAGGAATCGCATCACTTAGCTGTGAAGCGAATTCTTAGATATTTGGCTTACACCCCAATACTCGGATTATGGTATCCAAAGGGCTCAAGGTTTGATCTGGTTGGATTCTCGGATGCTGATTATGCTGGTGACAAGGTGGATCACAAGTCAACATCAGGAACATGTCACTTTCTGGGACGATCACTTGTCTGTTGGTCTTTAAAGAAGCAAAACTGTGTATCACTCTCAACTGTTGAATCTGAATACATTGCTGTTGGATCTTGTTGTGCTCAGCTTCTCTGGATGAAGCAAACTCTCAAGGACTATGGCATCAATCTGAAGCAAGTCCCTCTCTTCTGCGACAACGAAAGCGCCATCAAGATTGCCAACAATCCAGTTCAGCACTCGAAGACAAAGCACATTGAAATACGTCATCATTTTCTAAGAGATCATGTCATGAAGAAAGATATTGACATCATTCACGTCAACACTGACGAGCAACTGGCAGATATCTTCACAAAGCCCTTGGATGAGAAAAGTTTTTGCAAGTTACGGTGTGAGCTAAATATCTTGGAATCCTCAAATGTCCTGTGATCAGGCACACATCCTAACACTTATGCATGTTGATGACTTAGAGGTGCAACACACGAAGTAAAGTTATCTTTGTCAGGACCCCGACTCGATGTCACATCGATCTAGCCGGTAACACTTCATATCACCTTGCGGCCTCACGCACGGTGTTCCCACGGGTGTCGCCTTACCTTTGCCCGGGACCGTTTGCGCCTTTTGGCTCACGTATATGATAGTGTCGCTAGCATCCATATGATAAAGAGCCCGGGCTGACATGACTAGTCGTAAACCCAAAGTGGCACAGACTTACAGGGACAGGCATCCATGACCCAGCTTCGAACGTGTCGGTCATCAGCAAGTGGGTCCGGGCTGTAGCACTGGGCTAGTAGGACTCCGGTAAACCGGGCTGTAGCGGCTAACAGGACTCCGGTACTCAAAGCGTGACATTTCCCCGAAGGGACAGACACAGGAACGAAGAAGGACACATGCCGGCCAGCCTAAGTGTTCCAGAGCAGTAGCAAGCTACCATGGCTCAGCGGTAACACTAGGAGACATTTCCCGGTAAGAGAGGCTACTAAAGATAAACAACTAGATAGTCAGATCCCACACATACCAAGCATTTCAATCATACACACAGTATGCTCGATATGTGCAAATACAACGAAGCATCACAACATGACTCTATGACACAAGTACTTTATTTAAGGCTCAGGGAGCCATACATATCATACACAAAGGTACGGGTCTCACGACCCAACATACAAGTCATACAGTCATACAAACCAGCAGCGGAAGTAACTTGTCTGAGTACAGACAATTAGTAAAATAAAAGAGGCTTGGAAAGCCTAGCTATACTACGTGGTCCATCACAAGCTCAGGGTCACCACCTGGGTCTTTAGCCTACTCGTTGATGTCAACGTCTACATAGAACCCATCAGAAGGGGTTGCAGCGTCTTCTGTAAAAATGTAGATTATAGCAACATGAGTACAAAGGTACTCAGCAAGACTTACATCAGATCCTACATACATGCATAGTATCAAGAAGGGTTGGTGGAGTTATTGCAGCAAGCCAGCTTTGACTCTTGGCTAGACTATCCTACGATACTCCAACTTGAAATGGTTTTGCGCACACGAGTCCACTACTCACCACTTCAATACACTACCGAGGATCCACCTCCGTCTTCCTACGGAAGAGCCATCCTCGGCACTCACACTTATCTTGAGGCTTTTAGTAGTTTTCATTTACTTGTCTATGAACTGTATAGGCAACCAAGTAGTCCTTTACCGCGGACGCGGCTATTCGAATAGATCATGTTAACCCTGCAGGGGTGTACTTCTTCATACACGCTCTCACCACTTACCGTCGCTTACACAACATGTACTCGGCAACCTTCAAGCGGAAGCCCAACGTGGGTGTCGGCCACGACCTACCTAATCACCTAAGCCTCCAGTCCAGGTTTATCGCCTATTCAGGTTCCATCCGCAGGGAGTCCGGCCGAGGTTTCCCATACGGCCCCGAACGATGTGAACAGGGTTCCCGAGATACCTAACGGGTATTCGGTACACCCGGCCACGTACCTACCGCATCACAGCCCACCCCTACGGTCAGCGCTGTCCACGGCCTCCAGTAGGCTACAAACACCAGAAACTAGTTGCAACTCCTGGACGGAGAACTAGGGTGAATAAGAAGCCGAGAGGGTCCATTGGTTTCGGGCCCAATGCATGGTAGTAGCTGATTCTTAAATCACACATACAGATCTCAGTGCTTAAGGTCGGCTTCAATGAAACAACCCACCATGTACTCCTACATGGCCTCTCATCGATACCTTTACCAAATCGTGTTCACCACACCACTCTCGTTACCGACATAATCATTTCACTCTAGCCCATCACCCAGATGAACCAGACCTGACACGACTCTAAGCATAGCAGGCATAGCAAGGTAGGAACAACACATACATAGGGCTCAATCAACTCCTACACATGCTAGTGGGTTTCATCTAGTTACTGTGGCAATGACAGGTCATGCAGAGGAAATGGGTTCAACTACCGTAGCACACAGCAGTTTGAATCGCGTTGTCTTAATGCAGTAAAAGAGAGTAGGAGCGAGAACATGGGATTGTATCGATATGATCAAATGGTTGGTTGCTTGCCTGATGGTTCGATGCACTGATACGGTTCTTCGTTAGGGTAATCACGGTACTCCTCGGAGGCAGAACCTGTCGCAAAGGACACCGATACACAACCATCACCAAACAATGTGCAACAATATGATGCATGCATGAAACATAGCAATATGAGTGTGTTGGGCTAATGCAACTAAAACCAGAAGGGTTTGAACAAATTTGAATCAAAGATTCAAATTTCAAACTCAAACATGGTCTCTTTAAGTGCTTATCCTTGTTCTGCTTAAAACATCAATTTAACTTGTTTGATCATGCATGAAAATAGTACAGATGGATAGATTGGATTTTTCTGATCATTTTTCATATATAATTTGTCCAATTTGGAGTTACAGAATAAAAGTTATGAATTTTTGAAGTTTAAATAATATTCTGGAATTTCCTGATTTAAATTAAATCCAGAAATTATAATTATTGCGCCAGCATGACGTCAGCATGACGTCAGTGGTCAACTGCGGCTGGCTGAAGTCAAACCTGACATGTGGGGGCCACACGTCAGTGACAGGGGGGGTTTAACATGTTTAAATTAATCCTAATTAGGGATTAGTGGCGCTGGGGCCCACTGTCAGTGTCAGGGGGGGTTGACTAACGGTAATTAGTACTAACTAACCACCTGTCCGACAGGGCCCACGCGTCAGTGACCCTGGGGGGGTCAAACCTCAGGTCGGCAGGTCAAACCCGCCGGCGGTTAGTCGCCGGCGAGGTCCGCGGCGTGCAGGGGCCTCGGGTTTCCTCTGTGGTGCTCCAAACGGCGTGCGGCTAGGTGCGTTGGATAGCTAGCTCGACGGCGCGTCGGACGGTGGCCGTGGCTGGCCCTGGGGTGGCCGGAGTCGACGGCGGCGAGCTCGGCTGCGGCTGCCGGAGTTCGGGTGCGGTCGGAATCGACGTTGCAGGGGGTTTGGGGAGGCGTTAGTGCGTGCTGCGTGCTCCTGGTGAGGTGGGGAGCACGATAGTGCGCTCGGTTGGGTGCTACGGTGACCGTGGCCACGATGGCGACATCGCCGGCGGCGTGGAGCTCTCGGCCAAGGTGGAACTAGGGCCTAGAGGTCGAAAGAGACCAGGAGAGAAGGGGGAAACGATCCGGGGGCTCACCGCGGAGCTGCAGGGATGGTTAGCGGGCTCGGGGACGCGCTGGAGACGGCGAATTCGACGGCGACGACGGTCGGAGCCCGAAGAGGGGAACGGCGACGTGGCGGCGATGCAGGGCTTCCGGGGAGCTGTGGAGCGGTGGGGAGGAAGAGGGGGTCGTGACGGAGCTTCTGAGCTAGTCGGGGGAGCGAGGGGTGGCCGGAGACGGCTGCTGTGGCGAACGGCGGCGACGGTGGTGTTCGGCCGTGTGAGAGAGAGAGCGAGGGAGAGGAGGGGAGAGCCGGGGGAGAGTGAGAGAGAGCAGGGGGGAGGCGTGGCGTCGTCCAGGGCATCGAGGCGAGGAGGGGAGGGCAGGCAGGCAGGGAGAGAGGTGGCGTGGCGCGGTGGCGCGCGCGCGCGCCGGCCACACTCCCCTCCCTCTGTCGGGATGAAGACGACAGAGGAGGGAGGTGGGCTGGGCCGGCTGCTGGCTGGGCCAGCCAGCTGGCTGGGCCGCACAGTGGAGGAGCCCAGGTAAGCTCCTCCTGTTAATTATTTTCTGTTTTCTAATTTCTGACATTTGTTTTGATTTAAAAAAATATATTAAATCATTTATTTAACTTATTCCAATTTTTGCAGGAGCTATATATATTATTCCAGAGCTCCTTTATAAATGGCATAATATTTGGACATATATTAATATATATAAATAATATATTTCCAATGCAAATAATTATGCATTAATTCCAAATGCCCAAAATAAATGTCCATGAGCCACTAAAAATATTGGTTTGATTTTTATCTCTGTCCAATATTTTCAGAGGGCATCATGAGCATTTTCTTGGATCCTTTTGGAGAAATTTTTATTTGGGTCATTTTCAAGATATTTCTGAGGGTTTCACAGATCCCCATTTCAAGTTTCTGATGAAAGAGTAAACATGATGCAACACTCTAATGCATGACTAGCTAGGGTGTGACAACTCACCCCCACTCAAAAGAATCTCGTCCCGAGATTTGGGTTCCTCCGGGAAGAAGGCGGGATACTCGAGTCGAAGACGATCCTCCCTTTCCCAAGTTGCTTCATCCTCAGAATGGTGCGACCATTGAACCTTGAGAAACTTGATATTCTGACGTCGGGTGATACGTTCGGCCTGATCGAGGATACGAACGGGGTACTCTCGATATGTAAGATTATCTTGGAGATCAAGCGTTTCGTGGTCCACTTCACGGATAGGATCCGAGAAGCAACGCCTGAGTTGAGAAACGTGGAAGACATCGTGGACTCTGGAGAGGTGCGGAGGTAGTTCCAGCTGGTAGGCAACTTCTCCTCGTTTGGCGAGAATGCGAAAAGGTCCAATGTAACGAGGAGCCAATTTGCCTTTGATACCGAAACGATGGGTTCCCTTCAGAGGGGTGACCCGAAGATAAGCCTTCTCGTCAACCTCGAAAGTCATAGCCTTATGCTTTCGGTCATATTGACTCTTTTGACGGGATTGGGCTGTTTTCAACTTTTCACGAACGATACGAACTTGTTCTTCTGCTTCCTGAATCATGTCCGGGCCAAAGAATTGTCTTTCCCCGGTCTCTGACCAGTTAAGGGGTGTTCGACACTGTCGTCCATAGAGAACTTCAAAAGGGGCTTTACCCAAGCTAGATTGATAGCTGTTGTTGTAAGCGAATTCGGCAAATGGAAGGCACTTCTCCCAGTCCATTCCGAAATAGATAACAGAGGCTCGAAGCATGTCTTCTAGAATCTGGTTGACGCGTTCCACTTGACCACTTCACTGAGGGTGGAAAGCGGTGCTAAAAGAGAGACGGGTTCCCATAGCATTTTGGAAGCTTTCCCAAAATCGAGAGGTGAAAAGACTTCCTCGATCCGAGTTAATTTCCAAAGGAACACCATGGAGAGACACTATTCGGGAGATGTACAAATCTGCCAGCTGACTAGCGGTTATACTCTCACGAATAGGTAAGAAATGGGCTACTTTGGAAAGACGATCGACCACGACGAAAATAGCATTATTCCCTCTCTTGGTCCTGGGAAAACCGGTAATGAAATCCATACCAATTTTATCCCATTTCCATTCAGGAATAGCTAAGGGTTGAAGGGTGCCAGCAGGCCGTTGGTGCTCTGCTTTTACACGACGACAGACGTCGCAATTAGCAATATACTGAGCAATTTCTCTCTTCATCCTAGTCCACCAGAACCTCTGGCGTAGGTCCTGATACATCTTAGTACTACCGGGATGAATGGTGAGAGGAGATTCATGAGCTTCCTTAAGGATTAATCGCCTTAGGTTGCGCACTTTGGGAACCACTAGTCGATTCCCGAAGTATACGACTCCTTGATCATTAATGGAGAAACAATTCGCAATTCCTTTCTGAATGTTCCTCTTGATGCGGGAGATTCCCGGATCTACCTTCTGTGCTTTGATAATTTGATCCGTAAGGGTAGGTTTTGCCACCAAGGTGGAAAGAAAACCTTGAGGTACAATGTGAAGGTTAAGCTTCCGAAATTCCTCATGGAGAAGCGGTTGACTTTGTTGTAACATCAGGTTGTTACAATAATATTACGACTTAGCGCATCAGCCATGACGTTGGCTTTCCCTGGGGTGTAGGTTATTCCTAAGTCGAAGTCTGTGATCAATTCAACCCAACGTCTCTGCCTGAGATTCAAATCCGGTTGGGTGAAAATGTACTTAAGACTTTGGTGATCAGTGAATATTTCGCAACGATTACCGAGGAGGTAATGTCGCCAGGTCTGAAGTGCATAGACTACGGCTGCAAGCTCTAGATCATGAGTAGGATAATTCTCCTCATGTGGGTGCAATTGCCGTGAAGCGTAGGCAATTACGTGTCGATCTTGCATGAGAATGCAACCTAGTCCTTGTCGCGAGGCGTCGCAGTAGATAACAAAGTCCTTGGAGAAGTCTGGCGGTACCAGTACGGGAGCAGAGGTCAGGCGTCTTTTCAGTTCCTGAAAGCTGTGCTCACATTGTGGAGTCCATTCGAACTTTTTATCTTTCTTGAGGAGTTCGGTTAGAGGTTTAGCAACTTTGGAGAAGTTCTCGACAAAGCGACGACAATAGCTCGCTAAGCCTAGAAAACTCCGAACTTGCTTGACCGATTCAGGTGGAGTCCAATTAAGGACGGCTTGAACTCGCTCAGGGTTAACAGCAATACCTTTACCAGATATTACATGACCCAGATAGGTCACTTCTGACAACCAGAATTCACATTTAGAAAATTTGGCATAAAGGCGATGCTCTCGAAGTTTCTTCAACACTAGCCTTAAATGTTCGGCATGTTCTTCCTCGTTCTTGGAGTAGATGAGTATATCATCGAGATAAACTACGACGAATTTATCCAAATACTCCATGAAGATCGAGTTCATTAACCGAGAAAAGGTGGCTGGAGCGTTGGTTAAACCGAAGGACATGACGGTGTACTCGTATTGGCCATAACGAGTAACAAAGGCCGTTTTAGGAATGTCCCTGTTTCTGATTTTTATTTGATGGTAGCCCAACCTCAAATCCATCTTGGAGAAGACTGAGGATCCAGCGAGCTGATCATACAGGTCGTTGATCCTGGGAAGCGGATATTTGTTCTTGATTGTGACCAAATTGACAGGTCGGTAATCTACAACCATCCGGTCCGTACCATCCTTCTTCTTGACGAATAGGACGGGGCAAGCCCACGGAGATGAGCTAGGTCGGATGAAACCCTTTTTCAAGGACTCATCGAGTTGTTTCTTAAGCTCGGCTAGTTCTAGGGGTGCCATCTTATAAGGTCTTCTAGCAATCGGAACGGTTCCTGGAATGAGATATATTACGAACTCAACATCCCTGTCAGGTGGAACACCTCGCAATTCCTCTGGGAAGACATCCGGGAAGTCACAGACTACCGGCACGTCCTCAAGGTCTGGCAAAGGGCTGGCGTTAAGAGAATATAATTGTCGCTTGGCTATTCGGGTCAAGACATTGACTATCTTCCCCGAAGGATGGGTGAGTTGAACAGTCCTAGAGAAGCAATCAATTTGGGCATGATGAGCTGACATCCAGTCCATACCCAGAATGATATTAATATCTGAAGATTTAAGGGCTATCAAAGATGCAAGGAAAACAAGTCTGTCGACTTGGATTTCATTTCCATAACTTACCCTAGAGGTCTGCCATCTAGAACCAGGGGTAGAAATTTCCATAGTGGATGGCAAGTCACAGAATGCAACGTTATCCAAACGAGCATAATTTTCAGATATAAAAGAATGAGAGGCTCCTGTATCGAAAAGAACAGATGCCGGGTGGCAATTAACAAGAAGCGTACCGAGAACGACGTTGGGATCCTCTTGAGCTTCTTCGGCAGAGATACAGTTGACATGGCCACGTGAAGCGGTGACCGGCTTGGCGTGGAATATTTTTCCTGTCGACTTGCCACGGCCAACAGCTTTAGCAGACTGGTTGGGGTTGGTCTGGGGACACTCACGCATATAGTGACCAGATTCCCCACATTTGAAGCAAGTCACGGAACTGGTACGTGGAGGAGCATTATTGGTTGGACCCCCATAGGGCTTGGCCGGTGCAGACTGTTGAACAGGGCGAGGCGCCTGGAAAGATGGCCTCGGGGTGAACCTGGGTGGCAGGGCGGTGTTGGGCACCCACACGCGGCGCTTCTGAGGACCAGCACCGGATGAGGAACCCATGTCACGGCCATGCTTGCGTGTTGCGTCATAGTCAGTCTGACCAGTTTCAGCACTGATGGCTTTGTTGACAAGTTTCTGAAAAGATGTGCACTCATGCAGACGGAGGTCGCGGCGAAGCTCAGGACTAAGTCCCTTACGGAACCTTGCTTGCTTCTTGGCATCTGTAGACACTTCCTCAGTTGCATATCGTGCGAGATTACCAAACTCCCTGCTATAAGCATCCACAGAAAGTCGGCCTTGGGTGAAACTGCAAAATTCCTCACGTTTACGGTCCATGAGACCCTCCGGAATGTGATGTTCACGGAAAGCCTCGCTGAATTCAGCCCAAGTAGTGACATGGCCCGCTGGGCGCATAGCTCCATAATTCTCCCACCATAGACTGGCGGGGCCTTCAAGATGATATGCAGCAAAGGTGACCTTGTCAGCCTCCGCTACCAGCGCGGAACGCAGTTTGTGAGAGATACTGCGAAGCCAGTCATCAGCGTCGAGAGGCTCGACGGAGTGGTGGAACGTGGGTGGATGCAATTTGATAAAATCACTGAGTGACACCACGTTAGTCCTCTGATGGTGTGCTGTGTTCTGTTCAATACGCTCCAACAAACGGTTGGTCTCCCGCTTGTTTCTCTCAGCTTCCATCATAACCTCGGCTAGGGAAGGAGGATGAGGCAGATTTGCATCCCTGACTTCACTGCCTTCGGCCTGCTCTTGAGGAGCAGGGTTAGTGCGCGTGTTGACCATCCTAGGTAAACAAGACAATGATTTAGTCAGGATGATAAAATTCCGACATAGGATATAAAGTGTAAGGAATAACTCGAGATGCAAGATGATCATCTGTATGACATGGTAAAAATACAGAAACTGCTTCTTTATTCCATCGTCATACACACCATACAGGGTTTAGTACAAGACCAAACAAGTACTATTACGGTGAAAAGAGGATTACATCTCATCGGAGGCATCCCAAGCTCCTATACATTATTTTTCTACACCTCCGGAAAGAGTACAAACTAGGTCATATCCCACGAGTCACGCGGGACGATAGAAGACACAGCTAGTGCGAACTAGTGATACTACCACTAACTCAGACCGATCCGTAGTAGTCCTCGTAGAAGTCACCTCCATAGCCTGGAAGTTCAACATGATCATCCGGAAACAGACGGTCTCACGGAGCTTGTGGACCATAGGGGCTAGGATGAGGCCTTGGACCAACAGACGGTGGCCTGCGGGGACCGCGAGGTGGGGTGATGCCTCCTACATCACGCCAAACCATCACGTCCGGCAGAGCAGATCTCACAGGATAGAGATCGCGCATATCCGAATATCCAGCTTGCACCGCCGGTGCGAACCGAGTCAAAGTGGCCCAGTGGTCAGCACGGGTATTGAAGAGCTCTAACCTCAAGGCCCGATTTTCACGGTCCTTATCCTCGAGCATCTCAGCAGTGGTGCGAGTCCGTGAATCCTCCTGAGTGGGGTCAGCATAAATAGCCTGGAGATACCCTTGTGCTCCCGGAAGTGATCCTGGCATATACCGGAATTCAGAGTCCCGAAATAAACCAGATCTGACTCGCATAATGGTCATCATAGAGTAGGCGGCGTCCTGCACAGCCATCTCAATAGTAACCCCGAGTCCATAGGAGCAGTGTAGAGGCTCGGTGGATCCAGGATAAGATGGAAATATCCTGACAGTGCAGAGATACTGGCTTTGATTAAAATCTCGGAATTGCTCTTCGACCGTGTACTCGGGATACCAGCGGTATCCAGCCTCAGTCATTACCCTGACCAACTTGGCAGTATGGCCGGGTACATCTAGACATCGAGTCAGGCGAACCACTTGATTGAGGTCGCGAGTGGCCATCTGAAGCACAATCATAATGCAAAGGCATTAGAATTTCTAGCAAAATTTCGGCAGCATAACAGCTGTAAATGCTCAAGAAGGATTTTGAGACATTTGACAAAGAATTTCGTACACACTCAACATCATCATGTCAAAGTTCTGAATCCATTCTAACAACATAATGTGGTAGTAGAACTGGACTAGGCTTGTAACCATCAAACTTATAAGGTACTACTGATTAGTAACACGTGATCCTGATAGAGAGAATAGATCCTAATTCCTTAACCCCCGGTGGAAGAATGGACTGACTCAGATCAGAATGTCATAAGATAAAGGAGAAAAAAGAGCCTTACGTTCCAACCCACAAACAATTCCCCTACATATAACTAAAGAATTTCTAGACTCAACATCGACCAGTTTGGCTTGGAGAACCTACAGGCAGTCCGGCTCTGATGCCAACGCTGTCAGGACCCCGACTCGATGTCACATCGATCTAGCCGGTAACACTTCATATCACCTTGCGGCCTCACGCACGGTGTTCCCACGGGTGTCGCCTTACCTTTGCCCGGGACCGTTTGCGCCTTTTGGCTCACGTATATGATAGTGTCGCTAGCATCCATATGATAAAGAGCCCGGGCTGACATGACTAGTCGTAAACCCAAAGTGGCACAGACTTACAGGGACAGGCATCCATGACCCAGCTTCGAACGTGTCGGTCATCAGCAAGTGGGTCCGGGCTGTAGCACTGGGCTAGCAGGACTCCGGTAAACCGGGCTGTAGCGGCTAACAGGACTCCGGTACTCAAAGCGTGACATTTCCCCGAAGGGACAGACACAGGAACGAAGAAGGACACATGCCGGCCAGCCTAAGTGTTCCAGAGCAGTAGCAAGCTACCATGGCTCAGCGGTAACACTAGGAGACATTTCCCGGTAAGAGAGGCTACTAAAGATAAACAACTAGATAGTCAGATCCCACACATACCAAGCATTTCAATCATACACACAGTATGCTCGATATGTGCAAATACAACGAAGCATCACAACATGACTCTATGACACAAGTACTTTATTTAAGGCTCAGGGAGCCATACATATCATACACAAAGGTACGGGTCTCACGACCCAACATACAAGTCATACAGTCATACAAACCAGCAGCGGAAGTAACTTGTCTGAGTACAGACAATTAGTAAAATAAAAGAGGCTTGGAAAGCCTAGCTATACTACGTGGTCCATCACAAGCTCAGGGTCACCACCTGGGTCTTTAGCCTACTCGTTGATGTCAACGTCTACATAGAACCCATCAGAAGGGGTTGCAGCGTCTTCTGTAAAAATGTAGATTATAGCAACATGAGTACAAAGGTACTCAGCAAGACTTACATCAGATCCTACATACATGCATAGTATCAAGAAGGGTTGGTGGAGTTATTGCAGCAAGCCAGCTTTGACTCTTGGCTAGACTATCCTACGATACTCCAACTTGAAATGGTTTTGCGCACATGAGTCCACTACTCACCACTTCAATACACTACCGAGGATCCACCTCCGTCTTCCTACGGAAGAGCCATCCTCGGCACTCACACTTATCTTGAGGCTTTTAGTAGTTTCCATTTACTTGTCTATGAACTGTATAGGCAACCAAGTAGTCCTTTACCGCGGACGCGGCTATTCGAATAGATCATGTTAACCCTGCAGGGGTGTACTTCTTCATACACGCTCTCACCACTTACCGTCGCTTACACGACATGTACTCGACAACCTTCAAGCGGAAGCCCAACGTGGGTGTCGGCCACGACCTACCTAATCACCTAAGCCTCCAGTCCAGGTTTATCGCCTATTCAGGTTCCATCCACAGGGAGTCCGGCCGAGGTTTCCCATACGGCCCCGAACGATGTGAACAGGGTTCCCGAGATACCTAACGGGTATTCGGTACACCCGGCCACGTACCTACCGCATCACAGCCCACCCCTACGGTCAGCGCTGTCCACGGCCTCCAGTAGGCTACAAACACCAGAAACTAGTTGCAACTCCTGGACGGAGAACTAGGGTGAATAAGAAGCCGAGAGGGTCCATTGGTTTCGGGCCCAATGCATGGTAGTAGCTGATTCTTAAATCACACATACAGATCTCAGTGCTTAAGGTCGGCTTCAATGAAACAACCCACCATGTACTCCTACATGGCCTCTCATCGATACCTTTACCAAATCGTGTTCACCACACCACTCTCATTACCGACATAATCATTTCACTCTAGCCCATCACCCAGATGAACCAGACCTGACACGACTCTAAGCATAGCAGGCATAGCAAGGTAGGAACAACACATACGTAGGGCTCAATCAACTCCTACACATGCTAGTGGGTTTCATCTAGTTACTGTGGCAATGACAGGTCATGCAGAGGAAATGGGTTCAACTACCGTAGCACACAGCAGTTTGAATCGCATTGTCTTAATGCAGTAAAAGAGAGCAGGAGCGAGAACATGGGATTGTATCGATATGATCAAATGGTTGGTTGCTTGCCTGATGGTTCGATGCACTGATACGGTTCTTCGTTAGGGTAATCACGGTACTCCTCGGAGGCAGAACCTGTCGCAAAGGACACCGATACACAACCATCACCAGACAATGTGCAACAATATGATGCATGCATGAAACATAGCAATATGAGTGTGTTGGGCTAATGCAACTAAAACCAGAAGGGTTTGAACAAATTTGAATCAAAGATTCAAATTTCAAACTCAAGCATGGTCTCTTTAAGTGCTTATCCTTGTTCTGCTTAAAACATCAATTTAACTTGTTTGATCATGCATGAAAATAGTACAGATGGATAGATTGGATTTTTCTGATCATTTTTCATATATAATTTGTCCAATTTGGAGTTACAGAATAAAAGTTATGAATTTTTGAAGTTTAAATAATATTCTGGAATTTCCTGATTTAAATTAAATCCAGAAATTATAATTATTGCGCCAGCATGACGTCAGCATGACGTCAGTGGTCAACTACGGCTGGCTGAAGTCAAACCTGACGTGTGGGGGCCACACGTCAGTGACAGGGGGGGTTTAACAGGTTTAAATTAATCCTAATTAGGGATTAGTGGCGCTGGGGCCCACTGTCAGTGTCAGGGGGGGTTGACTAACGGTAATTAGTACTAACTAACCACCTGTCCGACAGGGCCCACGCGTTAGTGACCCTGGGGGGGTCAAACCTCAGGTCGGCAGGTCAAACCCGCCGGCGGTTAGTCGCCGCCGAGGTCCGCGGCGTGCAGGGGCCTCGGGTTTCCTCTGTGGTGCTCCAAACGGCGTGCGGCTAGGTGCGTTGGATAGCTAGCTCGACGGCACGTCGGACGGTGGCCGTGGCTGGCCCTGGGGTGGCCGGAGTCGACGGCGGCGAGCTCGGCTGCGGCTGCCGGAGTTCGGGTGCGGTCGGAATCGACGTTGCAGGGGGTTTGGGGAGGCGTTAGTGCGTGCTGCGTGCTCCTGGTGAGGTGGGGAGCACGATAGTGCGCTCGGTTGGGTGCTACGGTGACCGTGGCCACGATGGCGACATCGCCGGCGGCGTGGAGCTCTCGGCCAAGGTGGAACTAGGGCCTAGAGGTCGAAAGAGACCAGGAGAGAAGGGGGAAACGATCCGGGGGCTCACCGCGGAGCTGCAGGGATGGTTAGCGGGCTCGGGGACGCGCTGGAGACGGCGAATTCGACG
>NC_041381.1:393715282-393716290 GCF_002162155.2 Triticum dicoccoides
GGTGGGGAGGAAGAGGGGGTCGTGATGGAGCTTCTGAGCTAGTCGGGGGAGCGAGGGGTGGCCGGAGACGGCTGCTGTGGCGAACGGCGGCGACGGTGGTGTTCGGCCGTGTGAGAGAGAGAGCGAGGGAGAGGAGGGGAGAGCCAGGGGAGAGTGAGAGAGAGCAGGGGGGAGGCGTGGCGTCGTCCAGGGCATCGAGGCGAGGAGGGGAGGGCAGGCAGGCAGGGAGAGAGGTGGCGTGGCGCGGTGGCGCGCGCGCGCGCCGGCCACACTCCCCTCCCTCTGTCGGGATGAAGACGACAGAGGAGGGAGGTGGGCTGGGCCGGCTGCTGGCTGGGCCAGCCAGCTGGCTGGGCCGCACAGTGGAGGAGCCCAGGTAAGCTCCTCCTGTTAATTATTTTCTGTTTTCTAATTTCTGACATTTGTTTTGATTTAAAAAAATATATTAAATCATTTATTTAACTTATGCCAATTTTTGCAGGAGCTATATATATTATTCCAGAGCTCCTTTATAAATGGCATAATATTTGGACATATATTAATATATATAAATAATATATTTCCAATGCAAATAATTATGCATTAATTCCAAATGCCCAAAATAAATGTCCATGAGCCACTAAAAATATTGGTTTGATTTTTATCTCTATCCAATATTTTTAGAGGGCATCATGAGCATTTTCTTGGATCCTTTTGGAGAAATTTTTATTTGGGTCATTTTCAAGATGATTCTGAGGGTTTCACAGATCCCCATTTCAAGTTTCTGATGAAAGAGTAAACATGATGCAACACTCTAATGCATGACTAGCTAGGGTGTGACAATCTTCAATCAATGAAGACTTACATTCTGACTGTGAATACATTAATGTGGAATTTGACTTTGGAGCGCCACGATAATTGTGCGCTGTGTCTGGGTCTAATACTTCCTATACGGTGGGTAACGCCACCACCAAATTTCTTGGTTTGAAGTGTTTCACTCGTGGTGTTATTGTTGAATATCTTTGCATA
>NC_041381.1:393716550-393740901 GCF_002162155.2 Triticum dicoccoides
ATATATATATATATATATATATATATATATATATATATATATATATATATATATATATATATATATATACTAGTATTCTGTCCTCTACAGCATTCACTTATAGCTATGTCTTCATTGTTGAATCGTTTGAACTAAGTGAATGTGATCAGACCCTAATCTCTCTATGCTTACTATCTCAAACTCTATCTGTCCAAATCATATGCATTCTATTGAAACTGTCGAATGTCTTCTCTGCATCCTTGTCAGCAGAAGACACAGAGACAAACATCAAGTCCTATTTAAATGATTCATCGTTATTGTCGATATCCGGAGAAGTCAGAACAACCTTCCGACAAACTTGGCGGGCGTGGGAACGTGGGACAACTCTGAGTATGTTGCATGCTTGCCACGTGTCCCACGGATGTGAACAAACAAGGGCACCTGCGTAATTGCGCTGTGCCGCACACCTACTTATAAATACGTGTCCCCTGCGGTCAAGAAAACCTTCTTCCACCTCTCCACCTCGTCAAAACCCTAGCGCCACCGCTAGCTCTCGACGACGCCAGCGATGAAGCGCTTAGCTGTCGTGACTTCTCCGACGCTGTCCTCATGCCGGTCGCGGGCATCGTCCTCTCTGCCGCCACCGTAGGTGTCCTCCGTCGCCAAGTTAGGGCACGGTGGATTGAACTGCTCGGTCTCCTTTCATCCCATCTAGCAGTTCTTCGTGTGGTAAATATAACTCTATTTTTACTCACTTTTTGATCCTCAATGATTCATCCAATTTACCAAAATTGGTTTCTGTCTATACAAAGTTAGATCTATTCTGTCTGCATCTCATACTGCCTAGTATATTCACTTAAGCTTCACATCTAGTTAGATTCCTCACTTGTACTTATTCACGGATTCGTAAAAATCTGGAACCGACTCTCAACATATAAGTGAATGTCTTTGCAACATGAGGTCAATGTCTTCAAACTGATTTATCTTCAAAATCTTCTGAGAATGCATATGAACTCTTCCCCTTCCCTCGCATCTCTAATGCTGTCATAGGTACATGTCCGTGGGAGAATCCCTAGGTTCTCATAGTCTACATTCGTTTGCAGAATTCTTACAGCAACACATTGATTCTCCTGAAGCCAGTTCCTGTCTGACCAGCAAGCGAAAGCCTTTGAAGCCTTTGAACATATTGAAACTGTTCAGTTTGAAGTTCATGGCTGCAGAGAAATCAGTAAGGAAGGGTGGCAGACAGCATCGTGGGGGAACTTCAAAGGATCTGCCTGATGATCTTGCAGAAATCTACAAAACAGATCCTGAAGAAGATTACAATCAGCGCAAGACTCGAATCCAATGGATTCAACGCTATTGGGCTGAACAATGGTTCAAGTACAAGTTCGTGACCCAGGAGTACACTGAGAAGAATGCTATCAAGAGCCCTTGGGGTGATATTCTCTATCGAGGCCTTCCCCCCAAGAACAAAGCTGAAGCCATTGCGCAAGAATTCTATCCTTGCATGGTCCATGGACCACAGCCTGAAGAAGCCGACCCATCATCATTGCTCTGGTGTCGTGACGACAATCTCTTCAAGCGCAACTTCCAGTATGCTAAGGCTTCGGCGAAGGAAAACAAGAAGTCATGGGGATTAGACTTCAATCCTGGTCCCTCTGCTCCCCGTGATGATGGCACACGTGAAGCTGAAGAAAATAGAATTGGCCCCTTTGCAAACCTTGATGGCCTCATCTCCTACATCTTGGAACAAGGTGCCAAAGTGGATCATTCTGACAACGATGCTGATTCTGATGAAGCCCCAGCTCCTCCTCCAAGGCCGCAGAAGCCAAAGAAGATTAAGGCTTCATCATCAGTTGCACCTCCAAAAGCTTCTCGTGTGAAGCCACTGGCCACTGCACCTCCTGAAACCAGTGTGCAGTCTGAAGATCTTTCCCGCATCTCCAAGAAGACGGAGAAGAAAAAGAAAATCATCAAGAGTACTGATCAGGCTTTGACTCCTGCTGCTATTCTGCGTGAAGAGCACATTGGTCTGTCCAGTGATGACGATCTCGCAGATGATGCTCTTGAGCAACTAATCAAGAGCAAGGAAGAAGCAGAGATCTTCAACAACTTGCCTCTCTTTCACGTGGCAATCATCCATAACTTCATTGATGAGTGGTTTGACACACCAAATCTCAGCTTTGATGATCTGCAACTTCCAATTGGCCTCAGCGTTGCCTTCAATGGCGCCATTGCTTCTGAGCTAGCTATTGCTCAGCGCATCATCGAACTGAAGCACAAGATTGACTATGAAAAGGCTCAGTTCAAGAAGCATGTGGCCACGCTCAACGTGCAAGATGTCAAGAACTTCAAGATCATGCTACATGAGCTCAAAGAAGCCTTTCACAAGAAGCGTGAAGAAGCTCACGGCTCCAGAGAGCGCATGAAAAATCTGGCTGACAAGTGTGTGCTTGCCTACAATGAGGCTGAAAAGCGCAAGGCTCTTGGTCGTCCTGGCATCGACCCCAGGATGGCTGCAAAGAAGAAGAAATCGACTGTGCAATCTGCACCTTCAAGGCCAGATGAACCTCGCATTGTCTTCCCAAGCAGCATGACTGGCTCGAAGCGAAAAGTCACGTCAACTGCTTCAGAACAGAAGAAGACGAGGGCTGCAGAGGCTGAAGCCAGAAAACGGAAAACCTTAGAAGCCTCTGATGCTGCTCCCTCCAAGAAGAAGCGCAAGACCAAGAAGAGTCGTGCTGCTCCCACAGAGCCCCTTGTTGTTGAACCCATCTCAGTGGTTCGTCTTGCATCTACAACCCAAGAACTTCGCATGACTGTTCATGAGCCTGCTTCCACAGAGGCTCCTGAAGCTGAAGAGATTCCAGCAGTTGATCCCATCACTGCTGAAGACATTGGTCACCATGACAATGTTGAAGATGATGAAGTTCTTCCTCAAATTGAATACAATGTGGTATCATCGCCTATTCGTACAAACAGTGAAATCATCAGCATTGGTCGTTCTCTGGCGCCAATTGCTCAGGATGCTTCATGGGCTGATCGCCCGCAAGAACAAGACTCCCCCAGCACTCCCCAACAACAACAAGCCACACCATCAGTGCAAGTTGAAGAGGATGAGGACCTTCCCACTCCATCTCCAAAGGCGTCGCCTGTACTACAAAGGCTTCGCAAAGGACCAAGGCCTCAAGCCCCTCTTCCGAGCGTTCTAGAAGGAGAAGTGCACCATCAACCTGTTGCACATCAAGTGTTTTCAGAAGCCACTCCTGCTGTGAATGTCTCCGAGTCTGAAGCACCAGCTGCTGAAGACAATCCGGCTGCATCAGCCGATGATGAACGTCAAGAAGAACGTGTCCCTACACCCCCATTCCTGAAGAAGTTGTTCATGTTGTGAACGTGTTTGTGCCTGACCCTCCAGCTCAGCAAGTGGAGGTTGAAAACCTTGAGGCTGCCACCACCAACACCAATGAAGCCGATGACATAGTCATGGCTGAAGCAAATGTGGAGCCTGTCCCAAGCCCCATACCAAAAGCCAATGCTGAAAATGCTCCTGAAGCTTCTGATGTGCAGCCCGAAGCCACTGTTGTTGCCACTGCTCCTGTTCCGCCACCAAGGCCCTATACAATTGAGCAAGCATACAACCATGGCGAGCTAATCACCGTAAGATGGCCCGTTCTGGTCCCTCCGCCTACTGTCTCTGGTCCTCAATTTGACTATCACATTGAGCATAGGCCTCAGGTCCAGAAGCCAAAGCCAAGACTGCCAAGGTTTCCTGGTACTGCCACATCTGTAGGGTCTTTCAATGCAAATGGCATCAAAAACCACAACACATTCTTTGACAGCTCAAAGAACCCCTACACAAGGCCAAGAATATCATCAGATCGGTTCTGGAGTCATCAGCAGCGTAGCTATTACTCCTGTGTTCTGTATGATCAAGGGCGCATTTTCCCTCATATGCGCCTCGACACTGAAGCCATTGCTGGACTGCCCTGCTTAGAAGAAGCACTTGACTGCTTTCGTGATGCTGGTCGGCTCAGCTTTGTCACAGACAAAGAACATTGGAATGAAGAGCTATTGCTTCAATTCTATGCTACACTCCACATTCGCGGTTATAACAGAGATACGAAGACATGGGTTCTCGAGTGGATGACAGGAAATGTTCATCATGAAGCCAAAGCTCTTGACATCATTTAGCTTACAGGCCTATCCACTCCCAGAGAGCTCTATGAACCTGGTTGTCAAAACCACCGCAATGCATTGGAGAGCATCTTCCATAAGCCTGAACCCAATATGAGCCAGATGTTGAGCATGATGAAGCCTTTGCCACGTGATGCTGAATATCCAAAGGAGTTCTTTGTTGATGACCTTGAGTATCTGCCGCGCACTATATATCATATCATCAGGCGGACTCTATGGTCGATCAAAGGACATTCATCAGCTGCAAAACTTGAAGGAGCCATGAAGACATTGATATTTTACATCCTCAATGGCATCAGCTTCAATGCGCAAGATTTCTTCATCAGGCAACTAGCTGCATCTGGATCTGACCTCTTCGGACTGAAATTCTATGCTCCATGGGTCATGCGCCTCATCAAGCAACACTCTGCTGTCAACTATCAACCATCTGCTCGCAATCATGTGATCTTCCTACCAGAGGTTGATATGTCAGTTGAAGCCATATACCCTGAACCTGCCAAGAAGCCTCTTTGTCTTCAAAATGCTGAACATCAAAGCTTCACTCAGCCTATGGAAGGAGTCTAAGCTGTCACGCGTGTCTATCTGATGGCTGGAAATATTTGTCTGCCTCATCGTGCATCAACTGAAGCCACTGCGAGCACCATTGCTCAAAGGCCTCGGAAGCGCTCTCGGGTCCTAAATGACCGAGAACTTCTTGTGGCCCTGCATTAGAAGCAAGATAAGCATCATTTTTGGCTCAAGCGTCAAATGCAAAGCCTCTTGGTGGATGTAAATCGCATTTGAAACCTTGCCACCAAGAATGCATTTGTCACTCACGAAACTTGTCGGCGATCATGGAAGAGTTTGACCCTGCTCAGTGCTGAAGCTGATCTTCAAGACGATGCCTTCACTGAAAGATTCAAGTTTGACTCCACTCCTCCACGAAATGATGTCCTATGAAGAACTCCATCTCTTGAAGACTCTGATTATTCTTCCTCCGCGGCAACTATCAATGCCAATGTGATCGATGATGAAGATGATGCTACTTCACCGCCCCCTACTTCTACACGCATCAACACTGCACCAAGTTCGTTTGCACCGCCAAACGACAACGACAACCCTGCTGCTTCAACTACTCCTCATGAGGACGAGTAGATGCTCTATGTCTTCAAACCTTTTTGGTCATTACTAACAAAAGGGGGAGAAGCATATGAGTTGATAGTCTTCAAGCGGGTTCATAAGGGCGGTTGCTTTATATTTTGCCTAGTGTTCACAACTCTTGCTTTTGATGCATTTCGTCCCTTGAGTTGTAACACTTAAACTTGATGGTCGTCTGCTACTTATTTGCGTTTCCACGTGTGATGATAACTTCCGCACTTAGATCATTCTGCAGACGTCCATTTTTCATTATGCATGTCATTCTCTTAGCTATATCATTTCATGCATGATGAATTATCTTCATAAGTTGAAGAGGATCTCCACAAGTACAACCTGCCATGTGCATTTGCATTCCAAAAGCAAATTATTTATATGCACATCTTCAGGGGGAGTCCTTGCCACTTATGAAGACAATACGCTATCCTTTACAATTTCACATACTTCTTTCCCGTTGAAAACTTCAACCAGTTTGTCATCAATCACCAAAAAGGGGGAGATTGTAAGTGCATCTAGTGCCACCCCTAGTTGGTTTTGGAGTATTGATGACAAAGTTGGTTGAGGGACTAATGCGTTTGTGAGAACTGCAGGATAATGTAGGTAGTGTCCCTCATTGATTCAGTTTACCTACCAGAGATGACCCCTAAAAATGTATGAAGACATTGAAGACAATGGTGGTGTGTGAAGCTATTCACACTGAAGTCTATGACATGAGAAGACATTGAGTGAAGACTATGGAGCGCGAAGACTGAGTAGTTTCGTTGTTTCCTTTTCTTCTTTGTTGAGTCATAGGAACCACCGTATTGTTAAGTGGGGTCCAAGTGAACTAAGTCAGAGTGACTGAAGTGATGCTCAACCCAAATCCTATGTCTTCGAGCGAAGACAATGAGAGCAAATCTTATCCAGAGCTGGATGAGTCAGCTTTGCTTGTAGCCTAAGTAAAGTTGCCGTGTGTGTTTGAAATCTGACCGTTGGAACACGTGTCAGTTCCTTAGTGACCCAGGGTCATTTCGGACATATCAGGTCGGGTTGCCTTGTGGCTATAAATAGCCCACCCCTACACCATAAATTGGTGGCTGCTCAGAGTTAGTTTACGGCTTTTGTCATTTTGAGAGCAACCCACCTTGAAGCCTTTGAGAGAGAAATCCTTGCGAGGACAAAGCCCAAACACCCAGAGCCAAAGAGTGTTAGGCATCACTGAAGTCTTTCTGTCTGTGTGACCTGAAGACTTATTACACTTGAGGACTGTGTATCCTCCAGCTCGTTAGGCGTCGCGTTCTGAGCATCCAAGAGTCATTGTGGATTGTCGGGTGAACAAAGTCTATGAAGGTTCGGAAGTCTACCTTGAAGACTTACCAGAGTGATTGGGCAAGGACTGTGTGTCCTTAGCTCAAGGGGAATAAGGTGAAGACACGGTCTTCTGAGTTGAATCTCAGCCTCCCTAACCAGACGTACAGTTGTCACAGCAATTGGAACTGGTCCAACAAATCATGTGTCTTCAACAAGTGACTGGTTCTATCTCTTCCCTCCTTTACTTTGAGTTTGTCTTCGTGAAGTCATTGCTTATCTGTCTTATCTGGTTGACTTCATTGCTTGACTACCATTGTTGATTGGCTTCATACTATCTTCCATCCTGATCCTACTACCTAGCTGCTATTAGTCTTCGTACGTTAACACTATTGCATACTTGACTATGGCTTGCTTGTTGTAGTTTATCTTCCGCTGCATATCAATTAGGTCATTTCTATTGTTTGTCTTCGAAACTTCCACGTTTTGAAGACTTTGATAAAAATCGCCTATTCACCCCCCCTCTAGTCGATAACTAGCACTTTTACACATACTCAACTATCATTTAGTCTTTCACAATTGCTAACACTCATGCGATACTTGTGGGTATGAAGTTTCAATCGGACACAGAGAAAGATAGGGGCTTATAATTTTGCCTCCCAACCTTTTACCTCAAGGGTAATGTCAACGATAATGCTTTATAAAAACCTACGTCCAATTGGGTATATATATCAGGATCTTTCCAACACATAGTGCTTGCCAAAGGATAAAGTGTAAAAATGAAAGGTGAAGATCACCATGACTATTGTATATGGTATAAGACAAAAATAAAAGATAGGCCCTTCGCAGAGGGAAGCAGAGATTGTCATGTGCTTTTATGGTTGGATGCACAAAATCTTACTGCAAAAGAATGTCACTTTATATTGCCACTTGTGATAGGGACCTCTATTATGCAGTCCGTTGCTTTTATTTCTTCCATATCACAAGCTAGTATAAAGCTTATTTTCTCCACACTAATAGATCATACATATTTAGAGAGCAATTTTTATTGTTTGCAACAATGACAACTTACTTGAAGGATCTTACTCAATCCATAGGTAGGTATGGTGGACTCTCATGGCAAAACTGGGTTTAAGGATATTTGGAAGCACAAGTAGTATCTCTACTTGGTGCAAATAATTTGGCTAGCATGAGGGGGAAAGTCAAGCTCAACATGTTGGATGATCCATGACAATATACTTTATTTCGGATATAAGAAAATATAACCCATTACGTTGTCTTCCTTGTCCAACATCAACTTTTTAGCATGCCATATTTTAATGAGTACTCACAATCATAAAAGATGTCCAAGATAGTATATTTGTATGTGAAAACCTCTCTTTCTTTATTACTTACTATTAATTGCAACGATGGCCAAAACTATGTTTGTCAACTCTCAACAACTTTTATTCATCATACTCTTTATATGTGAAGTCATTACTCTCCATAAGATCAATATGATCTTTTTGTTTCTTTTTATTATTTCTTTTCCTTTTATTCCCTCAAGATCACAGCAAGATAGGCAAGCCCTCGACTCAAAACTAATCTTTATTATATATAGCTCATGGACTCGATTACTTAGATAGGGATCAACACAAAATACTCAAAGCTAGATCATACTAAACTTTATTATACTAGATCAAGATATAACAAAAGGATCAAACTAGGAAAAACGGTAAAGATAGAAGTGTGATGGTGATACGATACCGGGGCACCTCCCCCAAGCTTGGCAGTTGCCAAAGGGAGTGCCCATAACCATGTATTTATGTCTCTTTCTTCGGAGGTGGTGATGATGGAGTTATTGATGAGGGGGTGTCACACATAGAGCGTAGGAGATCCTCCAACTTGCGTATAATGCCCTTGAGTGCGGTGATATGCTCTTGCAACAAAATATTTTCACGTGTGAGATACTTATTTTGTATGCAAGCTAGCTCAATCATCTTGAAAGCTTCAATTTCAGTAGGGGTGAGATGATTGTAGTAAGGTTGAGAGAAGCCTTCTTCTTCTACTGCTGGGACTTGCTCCTTTTTGCGACCTCCTTGATCTTGTCACCTTCCTTGATTTCCCTGATTTCTTCTCGCTTCATCTCTATCTTCATTATCCAAGCATCATCGCCCACATTGTTGGAGAAGGGGGACGACATATTGCTCTAATCTGCGGCTGAAATAACTCAAAACAAAAACAGAGGATTTTGTCGTGGTACGGTGGTCAAAACCTTCGGGACATTATATAATGAATTTTTACCGACCAAAAGAAGTATCGTGCAAGAAAACAGAGTCCATAGGGCACATGAGGTGCCCACGAGGCAGGGGGAGTGCCCAGAGGGGTAGGGCGTGCCCTCCACCCTTGTGGATGCCTCGTGTCCTTTCCGGACTACTTATTTTCCTATTTTCTTAAATATTCCAAAACGGAGAAAAATTGCTAGTGGCATTATTTTGGACTCGGTTTACTTACTTTACCACATACCTATTCCTTTTCGGAGTCTGAAACATTCTGGAAAGTGTCCCTTATGTACTCCTCCGAGGTTACAGTGTCAACAACATTGGTTTCAACACTTATGGGATTACCTGGGATATAATGTTTGATTCTTTGACCGTTCACCACCTTCGGATTTGTGCCTTCGAAGTTGTTGATTTTTATGGCACCGGAATGATATACCTCTTTGATAACGTAAGTACCTTCCCATTTAGAGAGAAGTTTTCCTGCAAAAAATCTTAAACGAGAGTTGTATAGCAAAACATATTCACCTACATTAAACTCACGCTTTTGTATCCTTTTGTGATGCCATCTTTTAACTTTTTCTTTAAACATTTTGGCATTCTCATAGGCCTGGGTTCTCCATTCATCAAGTGAGCTAATGTAAATAGTCTCTTCTCACCGGCAAGTATGAAATCATAATTGAGATCTTTAATAGCCCAATATGCCTTATGTTCTAGTTCGAGAGGTAAGTGACATGCTTTTCCATAAACCATTTTATATGGAGACATATCCATAGGATTTTTATATGCAGTTCTATAGGCCCATAATGCATCATCAAGTTTCTTGGACCAATTCTTTCTAGACCTATTGAAAGTCTTCTGCAAAATTAATTTAATCTCTCTATTACTCAATTCTACCTGACCACTAGACTGTGGATGGTATGGAGATGCATTTTACGAAACGCACCATGAATAAAATGTGAACCACCATCAGTCATGTATCTAGGGACTCCAAACCTCGAAAAAATAACTTATTTAAGCATCTTAATAGAAGTGTTATGATCAACACTACTAGTTGGAATAGCTTCTACCCACTTAGTAACATAATCAACAACAACTAAAATATGTGTATACCCATTAGAGGAAGGAAAAGGTCCCATACAATCGAAGCCCCAAACATCAAATGGTTTAATGACAAGTGAATAGTTCATAGGCATTTCTTGGTGCCTACTAATATTAACAATTCTTTGACATTCATCGCAAGACAAGACAAACTTACGGGCATCTTTGAAGAGAGTAGGCCAATAAAAACCGGATTGCAATACCTTATGTGCAGTTCTATCTCCCGTGTGATGTCCTCCATATGCATTGGAGTGACACTTGCGTAGGATCTGTTCATGTTCATGCTCAGGTACACTACATCTAATAACACCATCTACTCCTTCTTTATAAAGGTGTGGGTCATCCCAGAAGTAATGTCTTAAATCATAGAAAAACTTTTTCTTTTGCTGGTATGTGAAACTAGGTGGTATAAATTTAGCAACAATATAATTAGCATAATCAGCATACCATGGAGCAGTACAAGAAGCATTTATGATAGCCAATTGTTCATCGAGAAAGCCATCATCAATAGGTAGTGGGTCATCAAGAACATTCTCTACCCTAGACAAGTTGTCTACAACGGGGTTCTCAGCTCTCTTTCTATCAATGATATGCAAATCAAATTATTGTAGCAAGAGAACCCATCTAATAAGTCTAGGTTTAGCATCTTTATTTTCCATAAGGTATTTAGTAGCAGCATGATCAGTGTGAACAGTTACTTTCGAATCAACAATATAAGGTCTGAACTTATCATAAGCAAATACAACTGCTAAAAATTATTTTTCAGTAGTAGCATAATTTCTCTAGGCACTGTCTAGAGTTTTACTAGCATATTGGGTAACATTTAATATTTTTTTTATCAACTCTTTGTCCTAGAACAACACCTACAGCATAATCGCTAGCATCACACATGATTTCAAAGGGTAAATTCCAATCACGAGGCTGAATAATAGGTGCAAAAATCAAGGCTTTCTTAAGTATTTCAAATGTTTCTACACAATCATCATCAAAGACAACAGGAACATCTTTTTGTAATACATTAGTCAGAGGCCTAGAAATTTTAGAGAAGTCTTTAATGAACCTCCTATAAAACCCGGCATGACCAAGGAAACTTCTTATACCTTTGATGTCCTTAGGACACGACGTCTTTTCAATAGCATCAACATTCGCTTTATCAACTTCAATACCTCTTTCAGAAATCTTATGCCCCAAGACAATACCTTCATTAACCATAAAGTGGCACTTCTCCCAATTCAAGACAAGATTAGTTTCCTCACATCTCTGCAAAACTCGATCAAGGTTTCTTAAGCAATCATCAAAATAAGTTCCATATACGGTGAAATCATCCATGAAAACTTCAACAGTCTTTTCACAAAAGTCAGAGAATATAGCAGTCATACATCTTTGAAATGTAGCAGGTGCATTGCATAAAGCAAAATGCATACGTCTATAAGAAAAGTTACCGAAAGGGCAGGTAAAAGTGGTCTTATCTTGATCCTCTTTTGACACAAGTATTTGTGAGAAACCAGAATAACCATCTAGAAAGCAAAAAATGTGTATGTTTGGATAATGTTTCTAGCATTTGATCAATAAAAGGTAAAGGGTAATGATCTTTTCTAGTAGCTTTATTTAATTTGTGGAAATCAATTACCATTCTATAACATGTAAAAATTATTTGTGGGATCAATTCATCTTTATCATTAGGAACAACAGTAATACCTCCCTTCTTAGGGACACAATGAACAGGACTTACCCACTGACTATCAGCAACAGGATAAATTATACCTGCCTCGAGAAGCTTTAGTATTTCATTTCTTACCACTTCTTTCATCTTAGGATTTAACCGTCATTGGTGATCAACAACTGGTTTAGCGTCTTTCTCCAATTATATTTTGTGCTCGCATAGAGTGGGAATAATGTCTTTAAGATCATCAAGAGTATATCCAATAGCAGCACAGTGCTTCTTCAGAGTTTTAAATAATTTCTCTTGTTCCTTCTCTAAAAGGTTAGCACTAATAATAACAGGATGTATCTTCTTTTCATCAAGATAAGCATATTTAAGAGTATCAGGTAAAGGTTTAAGCTCAAACTCATGATCACCCTTGGGTGGAGGAGGATCCCCTAGGATTTCAACAGGCAAGTTGTGTTTCAAAATAGGTCCCTGTTTAAAAAATACTTCATCTATTTTCCTTCTTTCATTCATAAACATATCATTTTCATGGTCTAGCAAATATTGTTCTAAAGGATCATTAGGAGGCATGGCAATAGAAGCAAGACCAATAATGTCATCTTTACTAGGCAATTCTTTATCATGGGGTTGTCTACGGAATTTAGCAAAATTAAAATCATGAAACATGTCCCCTAAACCAATAGTAACAATATCCTTTTCGCAATCTATCTTACCATTAACAGTATTCAAGAAGGGTCTACCAAATATAATGGGACAAAAATCATCTTGTGGGGAACTAAGAACAAGAAAATTAGTAGGATATTTAATTTTCCCACACAAGACATCAACATCTCTAATAATCCCAACTGGTGAAATAGTATCTCTATTGGCAAGCTTAATAGTAACATCAATATCTTCTATTTCAGCAGGTGCAATATCATGCATAATTTCTTTGTATAAGGAATGAGGTATTGCACTCGCACTAGCACCCATATCACATAAGCCATGATAACAATGATCTCCTATTGTAACAGAAACAACAGGCATGCCAACAACATGTCTATGTTTATTTTTAGTGTCGGTCTAGCAATTATAGTAGCTTCATCACAGAAGTAAATAACATGCCCATCAATATTATCGACCAAGAGATCTTTAACCATAGAAATACTAGGTTCAACTTTAATTTGCTCAGGGGGTGTAGATGTTCTAGCATTACTCTTGCGAACCACAGTTGAAGCTTTAGCATGATCCTTTATTCTAACAGGGAAAGGTGGTTTCTCAATATAAGCGGTGGGAACAATAGGATCAACATTATAAGTGATAGTCTTTTCTTCAACTTTAATAGGTTCTACTGCTTTTACTTCAATGGGAGGATATTTAAACCACTTCTTCTTAGGGAGATCAACATGAGTAGCAAATGATTCATAGAAAGAAGCTACTATCACAGAGTCAAGTCCATATTTAGTGCTAAATTCACAAAAAGCACTGATATCCATAAAAGATTTAACACAATCAAACTTAGGTGTTATACCTAAATCCTTACACTACAAAAAAATACACTTCCGTGATGATACGTGTTTGTCACAGTAGGTCACATTTTCTGTCATGCATGTACATCCATGACGATTTTATGATAGAATCAAGATAGTCATACCTGTGATGTCGTAGAAGTGTTCCATGACATTACCAAAATTATCATCACGAAAGTGTCCACTTCCATGATGATAAATTGCGCGTCACAGAAGTGCTTTCGTCAAGGGTGACCGACACGTGGCATCCACCGTAACGAAATGCCGTTAAGCTATCGGGTCCGGTTTTGGATCCGATAACCCGTTAACAGCCCGGACCAATGGGGATTTTCCACGTGTAAAATCATCATTGGCTGGAGGAAACACGTGTGCTCTCCGTTGGCACAGGTGTCACTCATCCAATGGGCGAGATGCGCCTATGATATGTTGACACTTGGACCGGCCCAAAAGTGGACCATAAAGTTAAAATGGGTCGGCCCAACTAAAGGCCCATAAGATTTTGCGGACCATAATGGGCCAGCCCAGCTAAAGGTCCACGACATTTTGTGGACCATCATCGGCTGGCCCAGCTAAAGGCCCATAAGATTTTGCGGGCCATAATGGGCCGGCCCAGCTAAAGGCCCCCAAGATTTTGCAGGCCATAATGGGCCGGCCCAGGTAAAGGCCCACAAGATTTTTGCGGACCATAATGGGCTGGCCCAGCTAAAGGCCCATGAGATTTTGCTGACCATAATGGGCCGGCCCAGCTGAAGGCCCACAAGATTTTGAGGACCCTAGTAGGTCGGCCCATTAACTGGCTGCCATGTTTTGGGCCTAATGCCGGCCCATATTTGATCTGGTCCATTAATGGACTGCCACTTTTCGGGCCTAATAATGGCCCATGTGGGATCAGGCCCGTTAAAAGCCTACCATGTTCTGGGCCAAATTATGACCCAGATCAGGTCCGACCCTTTAAGAGGCTTTGGGCTAAATTATGGCCATATCAGATTCGGCCCGTCAACTGGACGCTATGCTTTTGGACCCACTTGCTAAAGGCCCATTTAGTAATTCAGCCTGATATTAGTTTCGTCCTGTTAAAGGCCCGTTTAACATTTCGGCCCTATATTAATTTCGGCCTATTAAAAGCCCGTCATATAGTTGGGCCTAACTACGGCCCGGTTTGCATCCGGCCTGCTCGCAGCTGATAATCTGATTGGGCCAAACAAGGACCGAGACAATTTTGGCATGTTAAAAGCCCGTGATTTGATTGGCACAATCATGGGCTGGGGTCCATTTTGGGCTGCTGCCAGCCCGTGAGCTGTTCGGCATGTTTCAGGCCCAACCTACTTTTCAGCCTCCTAAAAGCCCATTGAGTTTTCTTGCGAAAAGAGGGCCAACGGTTTACTCGGCCTATTAAAGGCCCGAATCTACTACTGGGCCCATTTACATTTAGGCCTTTTAATGGACCAAGATGATGGGGCCCATGATGCGGATCATACATCGTGATTGCATGACGGCCCGATTATGTAACGTAATTTTACGGTTTGGCCGGTTTACTGCGAAGACATGATATATATAATATAGTAAAATAACTACAGCATCGCGAATAAGAAAAAACCTAGACTATACAATAAAGAAATTACGGCGTATTATATCCATTGGGCATCAAAGTTCGCCACTATGATAATAAAGCACAAGCAGACAACAGATTACATACACTAGGCATCAAAGATCACCACCAGTGCAAATAAACACGCCGACAAAATAATATACAAAACCGACAGCACTTTAATAGAGTTCAAGAAAGGTTAGCCCTGCTCGGGAGCTGCAGCGCAAGCAGCTGAGCAAGCTGATGAGACTGTGCTTGTCTAACACTTATATCCTCCTCACTCTGAAAGATAAACAAGCAGACAGATGACAAGTTTTGCACATAAAAGTATCAGTGCTAACAATTCATCACATTTCTTACTGACGAATAAAGTGACATAGTTTAAAATTGCATTAACACAATATGGTTTTTTTTCAGGTCAAGACATGGCAGGAAATGACATTGTGAAGGAGTTGGCAGCTTCACAACACCACTGGATTATAGATCAAGAACTCATAAGTATCAATGGTTAGTTTGCTGTCAATTTATCCCATTTCAGATTGGCAAATAAAGAGATGGTTTAAATAATAGTAGAATGATATGACATTGTTCATAGTTAAGACATTACAGAATATGACATTGTGCTGTAGTGGGTAGGTTCACCACACCACTTGATTAAGGATCAAGAAGAGAAGCATACATGCAGTGCAAAAGAAGATCACTTGGTCTATATAGTTTAATTTACATGGTATGAAGAAGGAACTTGGTTGTACAACTGATAAATTAAATTGAGAAGGACAAACTTTTGTTTATGAACTACATAATAAACTTTAAACATGCAATTTGATGCAAACACCAAAAATAAATAGCTGTTGCAGTCATGCCTAACCAAATATACACAACAAAGTTTGAAGGCTTGAGAAGGACAAACTTACATTATTGGTGAAGACGGGCTCTATAAAGCCCTTGTCCATGCTGATGGGGGGGATTCAAGAAGTTTACCACAGAATCTTCTTCATAAGCATTGCCTTTATTCTACATTTTGTTAAGAGTAAATACAGATGTGATAATATAAGAAACAATGGAGAATATTTAAGATAAGATGAAGAGTGATGCTACATAACCAAGTAGCTATAAATGTAAGTATAGTGATACAGGCAAAAGGTACAGCCAAGAGCAATGCAGAGCTAAACTTCTTTAGTACCATCGGTGTTATCCAACCTTATGGTAAGAGTAAATATAGATCTGATGTGTAGAAAATGGAGGGCAAAGGAAAATAAGGTGCAGAGTGATGGTACATTAACAAGTACCTATCAATATAAGTACACTGATAAAGGACAACAAGTACTTACAAGAACAATGTGGAGCTAAAACATTTCATTGGCATTGGATATATTCTACACTAATGTAACCATTCATACAGATCAGATAATTTGGAGCGAACAATTGATAAGCAAGCTATCATCCATACTACTGTCACATAATGAACCAGGTATGTATGCAAGTACAGTGATACAGGACAATAGGTACTAACAAGAGCAAAGCAGCGGGCAGCATATTTGGGATATCCTGTCGTTCTTTTCAAACCAGAATTCTTCCTCGAGCAGATTTCCTGCTAAAAAGATCCGTAAGGCACATGCGGAAAAGTAGAAGTTCAAATTGTCATGCGATATCATAGACAGTAACTCATGCTGGGAATGAGACCAATGCATAACAAGGTTTATCTATTGAATGTCTTCTAAATTTAGCACAAGAGACTTCACCGGAAATTTGTTTATAGACTTGCCATCAAAGTGTGATTTCCTCAAGTAACACCGATACTGCTGCAATGCTTCCTTGAAAAGCGCAAGCAAGCTTTGCTCGTCATGACTATCCAGATTGACCCTCGCCTACATACAACAATGTAATGTAAATCATTGATGTGAAAATGGTGTTTTTCTTCACTATAATCTTCCCATGATGGGAATATATTCATGTAGTCCCTAACAAAATTGAAAGCATTGTATTTTAAACTGGGAATAACTATAATGGGGTTCCAATCTATAGGAATTGGCCGTCTCTATAGTTGGGATAGGTCTTTGGCCGGTGGACTTGATGTACTTTTTGCTGGAGTGGGATTTTTCTGTGGTACGGCTGGTGCTATGGCAACTGAAATCAGCATACCTTTTGCTGGAGTGGAGGTCCTATGTGGTGGGGCTAGTGGTGTGGCCAATGAAGTATGGGTACGGTCTACTGGAGTTAGTCCTACGTTTTGTGTCACTGGTTGTACAACCAATATAAGTGGGGTGCTGTCGAGTTTCTTTGGCACCACCACGTTTTTCAAGGACTTTGCTGGTGCTCCTTCAGGTTCGGCAATCACCCTCTTCCTTTTTGATGTCTGATGCACAAGAACAACATTTGAGTGAAAAACATGGTATGATGACAGATGGAATATGTATTGATAATGGATGGCATGGCATCTCGACATATATGATGAGTAAACTAAGCAGATGGCAGTGCAACAAAGTAGAAGAAATGCAAGACAACATATGCAAGATACGCGCAATCAATAAAACCTTGCCAAATTAGAACAGGCACCTTGATGGTTGAACAGGACAAGCCATCTGCCTTTGACTCCTTGAGGTTAGAATAGTCATTAGGATCATATTTTAAACAAGAATCAACAGGTGGGGAGCATATGAGTTTCATTGCATCCAGAATGGCACTCAATGCCTTGGTGCCAATTTTGGAAGTTATTGCAGTGTTTAGCTTCAAGAGTGGACTGCTGGTAGTGCGACACAAAGCAGCTACACAGATCATAGTGTAGATATAATGGGAAAACCGTAAGCATCAGAGTAAAATCAGCAAAGTGGAACTTGCTGGAGTATATGTGCTAGTATTGCCGGTACAGCTAGAAAGTCTTCGCATACCAGCTCTCATCAACTGAAGGTGCGGTACTGTTAATACTAGTTTAACTCTCAAAGGCGACATTGCTCCCCGCATTTCCTTGCTATTCTTATAAGATTCAAGTGGGCAGGCCACTACAAATCCTATTCCTATGTTTACAAAATTCTACAAATCAAAGAGGCCCGAAGAGTTCAAAGTGTCCATCACAACCGACCGTATAGACCTCTACACTGCAAATGTCCCTGCTCATCTTCACTACAAGGAACATATTGTACTACTATCATACTCCCTCCGTTCCAAAGTATAAGTCTTTGTAGAGATTTCCACTATGGATCACATACAGATGTATCCAGATACATTTTAGAGTGTAGATTCACTCATTTTGCTCCATATGTAGTCCATGGTGGAATCTATACAAAGACTTGTATTTAGGAAAGGAGAGAGTACTCATTAAAGAAGAACGGAAGAGGAACATGCTAAAGAAGAGCAAATAGATTTTGGATAATAAAATGTTCGTTGTGCGGTTCCCACACATGATGAGCCAGAGCGCATTAAGAATGCAACTCCCTGTTGTCTCTCGACCATTTCAGGCAGTTGGATGAAGATCCTACGTCTCCTAACCCTTCTTCTTCCTCGTCTCTAATTCTTCCCATACAGAACACCGCACGGGCCGCCGGCCGGACCACCGGCCCCCACCGCTTGTGTTCCTCCGCCACCCCCACCCCCACCCCCGCCTCCACCCACCTCGGGTTTTCTTCATTCGGTGAGGCCCCACCACCGCGCCACACAACCACTATCCCCACCTGAGCCCCTTCGTTCGCACCGGCGAACTCCGGCGAGCTCCGAAACATCGACTAACCCAATTTTGAAATTTAGTTTACTGTGATTTAACTAGTGTGGAATATAAAAGGGGAAAACCATAAGCATCGGGAGTATAGTGTTGAGCGTGCCATGGTGAATCTGAAGGTGCAAACCGGACAAAGGCAACTTTGCAACCAATGTTTGCTTTCAACTAGCAAGTAAGTGATGGACAAGAAATCAGAGTAAAGCAGTGGCAATCTATTTTCTTGATGCGATAAATAAGTTGAGCAGATACGAAAGAGTACCGCCTCTGGTGCGGTGCCGTGTATGCATCTGCTGAAAATTTGACGGTTCTGCGGTAGCGATGGCTATCAGTGGCGTGGAAGCAGATCTAGGAGGGTAGACGGTGGCTGCAGGGCGCGGTGGATGAGATGGTCGTAGGAGCGGTGCCAGCAAGGTGGACGACGGCGGGGATGAAGCGAGAGGACGGGATGCAAGGATCCCGGTCCGAAGCCATGGATGAGAGAGGCCGATCTCTTGTAATGGAAGACGTCGTCGGGGTATCAGCTCCAGCATGGTGGAGGAGGACGGCGGTGGATGGGGTGGCGGGCGTAGGAGGCTTGGGTGGAGAGGGTGTTTTGGTGCCCACGGAGTACGAATGGGGAAATGGAGGTAGAGAGGAAGGGGGCAACCATGTCTTCAGGGTGCGCTTGTCTCAAATGCGAGGAAATTTACAAACTTAGCTCCTGTTTCAAATTTCCTACATCACAACAATATTAGTCAGTTGGGGATAGGACGGTAATCTTGCAAACACCAAATATTTGCCGACGAGAGTTTGTTTTTTGCGCCCACCGTGTATGAATCGGGGAGGGAGTCAATTTCGGCCGAGGAGACACTGTGTTTTGGCGCCCACCGTGTATGAATCCGGGTGAGAGGCAGTTATGTCATCTTTGAGTGAAATTACAAACCTACCCCTATTAAAACCTATAGAAATCGAGCAGATAGGCTTTGCATGGCAGGGATAGGCAGTAGTAATTTCTATCTCGCAGATTTTGGTTTCGGGCGGTTACTGCAACTTTCCCCGCTTCGTTCAAATTTTGCAGAGTGCACGTTTATCGTGCCAACTCAATTCGAATCCCATTTGTATTCTATTTTTTCGGGCAGGATCCATTTTTGATTGGAATAAAATTCTATATACATCATTTTTTTATATATACTTTCAAAAGCACAACAAAGAATTCTGCTCCTTTATATGTATAATATGATTTCGAAATACAATGATCTCAAAATCATAAGGTTGAATTCAAAAAATTTAAACCAAATTATGTTCTACTAAAATGTATGGATCAGTAATATCTACATATTAAATAACATAGATGTGCGTGAATTCATATGAGTATGCATGTTTGATAGATCAATTTTGGTTCGAGTATGGACTACATGTATCATCATCTTGAATTCAAATATTTGAATCCCTTTTATGTTCACTCCTTTCACGCCCATCTCTCTCGCATGCATGCTCCTTCATGTAGCTATCACTCTCTTTTCTCCATCTCACCCGCACGCTCACTTCATGTTTCTCCTATCCTCGCAAACATGGTCTCTTGACGTCTCCCTTGAGAAGTGTCACACTCTCCCTATCATTATACATTACACAATTTTCATTATCTCTCACGTCTCTACCATTCTCTGGTATCACTAAGTACCTAAGCTTTCTTTTTCACCGCCACACACACACAGTCTCCACTCATCTTTCACTTTGTCTTTCTCTCTATGGGGTTCTCTCACACGCCCTATATGTCTCTAGATATGACTCATACCACTAAAATTACTCTCTCTCTCTCTCTCTCTCTCTCTCTCCTGTAGACACAACATTTGTTACGGTCTCCTTTTCGTCTCCATCCTAGACTGACATTATTCATTTGTTTACCGATCAGATAAACTCCCCCCTCTCTCTCTCTCACACACACACAACTCCTGCTTCCACTCCCCTTCCCGACTACCGTCTCTCTCTCACACACACAAAACTCTCGCTCGCACCCCCGGCTTGTATTTCTCTCACAAACATTTATTGACTAGCCTCTAGATAGGTTTATACACCCGCACACTCGTGCTTCCACTATCGCAAACATGTCTCTCTCCCGCTCCTTGTATCTATGTAGATTTTTCTTCCCTTCTTGAGACACGCCCTCTCGATCGGGCATACACACGATATCGCCTCATTTTAAGTTGATACCTCTCGCACACACACTCTTTGTGTCTTTGTCACACATGCACTCCGTCCTCCTCCTCTCTCCCTCTCTCTCACACACACATGGGCTTTTTGCAACAACTAGCAAGATGACCATGCGTTGCTCGGAACATCAATATGCATTTATATGGGTAGTTTATCTTGTGGGAGAAAAGGATGAACAAGGGAAGGCCTTATTTGCAAATGTGGAGAGGGGTGTGGGTGTTTTTTTTTGCTAAATTGTCATAGTTTCCTTCCTATCCGTTAGATATAGATCAGACGGCCTATATTGCAGGATGGCAGGCACACAATCATCACCGGCTATGCTTTTTATAAGATAGGGATAAAAACAAGAGTTGGTGATGATGGTGGGCCTGCCATCCTGCAATATAGGCCGTCCGATTTATATCTGATGGATAGGAAGGAAACTATGGCAATTTACCCGTACTCCTCTCCACATTTGCAGATAAGGCCTTCCCTTGTTCATCCTTTTCTCCCACAAGATCTTGATGTTCCGTGCAACGCACGGGCATCTTGCTAGTAAGAGTAGAAATTAGACATATACCACTTCTCGAATCTTGAAACCAACAACATTCCTCTCTTATCTCATCAAAACCGCCAAAGGAATATATTTTGAGTGAAACATAACATATTTTTAGTAATAAACGTATTTCAAAACTAGAATTTTTTTTCCTATCAAATCGGTGAATATGTATTAATCTACTTTGATCGTGTGGCAACGCATTGGCACATTGCTAGTAGGTATTATAATTTTTTGGAAACCAGACAAACGGTGGAGTACATATACGAAGAGAAGAGGCGCATGCATGCAGTCGGTCTCTCGCTGTCTCGCACACATGAGAGTTACATAAAGGCAACGTTAAAAAATAAACCCTAAAACCCTAGGTGCGCGATTGCTGCATTCGCGGGTACCGGGTACGTGGTGGAGCGCACCTTTGTAGGAATAGTCAGCTTGCGTGATAATTTGATCCGTAGGAGTTGATGATCGGGACCACAGGTGAACGACTTGGAGGCGGTGGCTCGCCAGTTGCCACAGATTGAGTAGCCACGTTTAAAATATCATTCTTTTTAATGGGGTTAAGAGTTCTGATTTTTAATGGCGCGTTATAAGTACTAAGTAGTTTTTAGAACGATTTGTATGGAGCAAAAATGGAATTCATAACTACTACTACGTACCTCCTTGGCGTATGGTTGTATGGGTTTATGTTGCGAGATGTTGAACCTGGTAGTTCTAGGGCAAATACTATGGTTTAGATTTAGATGTTGGTTTTCAGTAATGAAAATCAGAAGGGGGAAACCCTTCTTTGATTTAAAAAAACTACTACCTCCCTTCTGGTTTACTAGTCCCCATCGTATTTTGGGTCAAAGTTTGTCCACGAATTTTACTTGTAAAATGTGAATGGAAAATGACATTTTGTTATACCCAAACAAAAAAGGGGTGGAGGGAATGATTGATCTGACACGGACGTAACCTCTCATAGTGCAGGCATTGAACCGGCGCGCCGGCCAAGAGGGCCCCACTTGCTGCAGGCCCGGCTGAACACGCCTCCTCGCCGCATGCAACCGGCTTCAGACTACCCCGCCTGCCTTCATTGAATCTACGCGCATGCCGGCAAGACGTCCTTCTGCGAGCCGGCCAGCATTTTAGAACACAAAAAATGACCAAAATATAATTAATTATGCATGGTCTTGACTTGCTGTGCTCGCACTGGTAGCAGGAACTAGAGGTTTTTCTTTATTTATAACTCTCCTCACATTTTTTTGGCTTTGACGTGAATCATGGTTGTGGACATTATGTATGAATGTGCAGATATCTGTGAACTTGAGTTTGATGTGGAAGTTGAACTTGGAATGTCGGGCTTGCGCGTGAACTATACCATGTTCAATGCTTCATCTGTTATTGTTTGGAAAGTAATTGTTATTATTACATCACCCGAAAAAGAAAGATATATTGTGCCACATCAGTAGATGCACGGACATCACAACAGGCATGCTGACTGGATAAACAGTTGAACCTAGCTATTATGAAGGAAATTTTGTATTGACAACAGTTTTAGATAGCAGGAGACGCCTAGCCTGCTCTGCCTCTGCTAGCTTATTTCTGGCTTCTTCCATCTCTTCTTTGGCTTGGGTGAAGAGAGCATCTGATTGCTCTTTTCGCTTCTTCAGGAACTCAGCTACATTCTCAAGGGCTGCTACATGCTTTCTTTCAGCCTTTACTAGAGCCATGAGGAGACGAACAGCTGATGACTCCACCTGGCTTGTGTGTAATCCAGCATCATCTGGGAATTTGCACCTTGTGTCTAATCCATCATCATTAGGGAACTGGAACCTTGTGTGTAATCCAGCCTCATTTTGGAAACATGATCTCGAGGTTGACCATACTTCCCTCCTCGTAGGAACTGCATCCTGACATGAAGTTACTTCTTTTTTAGATCAATACTCAAAGCAACCCAGATCCATTTAGTAGAGGCCAGATAAACAGAACTCGGAGAAGTGAATTCGAAAGGAAAAAAATATAAAAACTGACTACAAGGTGAGAACACCCACTTCCTACATCAAGCTAAAAACGAAAGCATTAGGACGATTAAGACTCTTCTTATTACACATCGAAGAACACGAGGCTAAGAGAAACAGAAACTACAACATATACACATCGAAGAACACGAGGCTAAACGAAAGTAATTGAAAGGGTGTTACTTACCAAAGCTCATTTTATAGGTTCGGTGCAGCTCCTCTTTAACTTGCCATGCTCCTTGAAGATGTCCCCAATATCCCATGCTTGGTCTTCAATGATCCTCTGCATGTTCGCACTCGTGGTTTTAAAATCTCAACATGGCAAGAAAAATATACTACTAGTAATACTCGCGCATCTTGTGGGCAACATTAAAGTACTCGTCTGCCATGTTAGAGCATCTCCAACAGAATTGCAACATGCGGCGCTTTAAAAAAGTGTTTACAGTGCTGAGATCGAGAAGTAGAGATAGAGAGTAGAGACTAGAGAGTAGAGGATAGTTCTCAGCATAGAGAGATAAAAAAATAGATAATTCAACTACTCCTCCTCGGTGATGTCCTCCTCCGACGTCTGACTGTAGGCGTGAAGATACTGATCGCCGTCGGATTCCCAAGGCAACTCTGCTCCTAGCCCATATTGAATTGAGCATCCGCTTTTCGCCTATGCTTGTCCTCGCGATAGGCGGCTCGCTCCGTCCTCCTCTTATCCCTCTCCGCCCTCCTTTGCGCATATAACTCATGCTTGTTGATGATGTCCTACGGGAAGCGTTGGCGCCACAACCCCATGGCTTGCTTGTCCATCTCGGCGATGCCGAGATGGTGCTCCCGCCTCCGGTTGTCGCGACGATCCTTGTCGGTGATAAGCCGCGGCAGAGGCACGAGCTCCTGCGCCCGCTCCTGCGTCAACACATTGGGGAAGTTCAATGTTCTACGAGGCCACCGGAGGCGCCACGCCGCCGTGTCGTATGCGCAGGCAGCCTCGTTGGTGGTGTCCAAATTGCCGAGGCCGAGGCACATCCCGTGGAACAAGATCTCGGCGGAGAAGCCGCCGGAGGGGCGCACGCAGACGCTGCGGTATCCCCAAGTTTCCCGGCGACGCGGTGGCATGGTGATGGCGAGGCGAGAAAGAGCAGGGAGAGAGCGGTGGCGAGGCACAGAGCAGGGAGAGAGCGGTGGCAAGGCACAGAGCGGTGGGA
>NC_041381.1:393741353-393758456 GCF_002162155.2 Triticum dicoccoides
CGATCCTTTCCCGACTTCTTTGCTATCTCTACTCTGTTCTCTACTGTTATATTTATTTTATGTTTAATAATTTATCTCTACTTCTCTACTCTCTACTTTTTTTTCTCTACTTCTTACAAAAACAGAGTTGGTGATGATGGTGTGCCTGTCATCCTGCAATATAGGCCGTCCGATTTATATCTGACAGATAGGAAGGAAATAATGGCAATTTTGCAAAAATATACCCACACCCGTCTCAAATTTGCAAATAAGGCCTTCCCTCATTCATCCTTTTCTCCCACAAGATAAACTACTCATACAAATGCATCTTGATGCGTGCAACGCATGGCCATCTTGTTAGTTCTAAAAAACTTTCCATCATTTGCCACACTACTGGTTGCAGATGAAAAACCTACCCAAGCACAACGCGATACAGGAGCGACGCACAATTACAAGTTGATATTCGGTTGGACACTGGAGGCTATAACCAATTACTTTTACCGGGAACAATAGCAACCAGGAAATTTGATGGGTAGGTATGAACAAAATTGGAATTGAACATGTACTGCTAAGTGATTCAATACACACATTACCAATCTAGGAGGAGAACGATGGTCGTGGCGGCCTTTATGAGTCATGGTTGGCAACGGGAGTAAGTTCATTGTCCACGACGGTGGTGCTTCTGTGCTTGGCGTCGGCTTCCGGGAAGCAGATCCGAGACCGTGGAAGACGGTGCTAGGGAAGAGGCTCCGTGTACGAAGACGACGATGGACCGGCTCCAGTGCAGCGTATGAGGTCGTTGAAGAGGCAGATGCGCTGCGGTGGACGAGTGCACCGATGTAGAAGGGAAGGAGCACGAAGGCTGCAGTGTCGTGGAGAAGTCTATTTTGCGGTTGGGATAGAAAATGGGGAGTATTCAGGTGTACTACTCTGAGTGCCAAGGTGGGGTTGGCTGGGTAGGGTGAACCTAAAGTTAGAAAATAGCCCCCTACCAAGCATCGTCTGTAGGCCTGTTCCGAAGGCTGTGATGGTAACTTCCCACTGCTCGAATCAGGGTCGCGGGATATTTTCCAGCCGACCTCAAAATTTTGTGACACTGAACTCCCCGTGTGGCGTGTTGGGTGATTCGGCTAAGCAACTAGCGAGTAGTACTAGTAACTACTAGTACTCCCTCTGTTTTTATTAACTCTGCATATTAGGTTTGACCGAAGTCAAACTTCCTAAAGTTTCACCAAGTTTATAAAAAAATATAAACATTTACCATTAAAAATATGTATGATGTGAAAGTACATTCAATAATGAATCTAATTGTATTTATTTATTATTGTATATGTTAATATTTTTTGTTATAAACTTTCTGAGAGTTTACAAAACTTAACTTTGACCAATGCTAGTACGCAGACTTAAATAAAAATGGAGGGAGTACACATTTGTTTTCTTAGTTTGTAGTGAATTAATCATTTGTTAAAATTGTGAAATAAATATATTAGGCTACTGACTTCAAATGTAATGGTCTATACAATTGAATAGTTACAATCATTGTCGAATTCCAAGATGTATACGAGGTTTATAGTACTTCACAACATGCTCAAACTCATATAATCCCAGTCAAATGAGAATCTAAATGCATTTCATAGTTATTACTTTGTAGGATGTAACAAAACCAACCGTAACTCTACATCAGCCATTATAAAAGCAATATTTTGAACATATCCCAATGTGTGAATGAAACATGTAGAGAGAGCTTGCGAAGATGGAGCAGATAGGGTGGGAAAGATTGTGTGTATGTGGACAAGAGAGTAGGAGACAAACCTAACGAGATAGAGAGAGAAAGAGAGAGGAAGAAGTTAGGTCTGTTAGAAAGATGGAGACATGTAATATACGTGAGATGTGTGTGCATCCGGATTCTGTACACGTGGAAGAAGAAGAGACAACGAGTTTGATGAGAGAGCTGGAAAAACATGGACGAGAGGGGAAGGATCTCGTGGGTTGAGGGATTGATAATTTTGTGCGGGGGAAAGAGGGATTGGTAATTTTGTGCAAGAGAGAAAGGGTTGGGGGGGAGTGAGTCAGCCGTCGTCACATCATCCTGCTTCCAAATGGCCCCACATTCTCTAGCGTAGTGTGGTCGCCGTCTTCGATCTCCTCGATGCCCTCTTTGAATATTGAGGTGTTGTGCATGCTGGGGTGCAGAGAAGCACAAGCAAGAGTGGTCGCCATATAACCTTGGATGGGGATGAATTATGTGCTTGGGGGAGTGTGTGTGTGTGTGTGTGTGTGTGTGTGTGTGTGTGTGTGTGTCAGATATTGAGAGAAAACAAACCTAAGGAGAGAAATGTGTGTGTATGTGAAGGAAAGCTACATGCTAAACAGGGTATTCATGAAGAGATTGTGCATGCGAGATAGAGATATGTGCGGGCCTTGAGGTGGGCAGGGGCCGGGTGAGGGTGTCAAAATGTGCGCGTTGATGCATGTGTTACATGCGATCGTGTGAGGGACGGATGAATCGAGAGAGATGGTTGTTGTGTTACGGATGCTCCTCTCTCTCTCTCTCTCACACACACACACAAGTAAAATAGAAGACCGTTCTCTCATGTATACACAATGTATCGACATCTGTCTATGTCTCACTCATGCATGATCATTTGCACATTCACACCTCTTTATGTCTCTATCACACGCACACTGTCTCCACATTGCCCTTCCGCCACAACAAACATATGGACACATACACACGTTCTCTCTCAGTCACACACACAAAATTAGTATTAACAAAAACTAGGGAACACCTAAAATGTCCAAATCCAAATAGACACGAACTAGAGCTAAATTCAAATATATGGAAATATTCTAAGAACTTTTCTAGAAAAAAAAGTTGAGTAATATTCGGGGATTGTTTTCACACACACAAAAAGGTTCGGTGGATGTCCTTCAAGCGCGACACGGTGACGCGCTGTTCGATCGACCGCACGGTCGTGGTTCACGCGCTTGCGCAGGATTCTGTATCATGGTTGTGGTAACTAATATAAGCGCTGCCTAAGTCTAATGTTTACGTGTACTAGTACGGTTTTCTTTTAAGTTTAACCAACCCTATATGAAACTAAACTAAGCTCCCATACGCGCACTCATCAATATGCCGCCGCCGTTGCGCGTGCCCGCGCCTGCCTGCTCCGGCCAACAATTTCTCGCCCATCACCGCCTATCACCTCCATCCTTGTGCCATGAAGCCGAAGGCTCTCTCGCTCACATCGTCTGTAGTCCCTCCTCACGATGCTGCCACGCTGCCAAGCACGCGAGCAGCTAGTGGAGCCGCGGCTATGCACGCATCATACGAAGAGGAGGATGAGCGCGTGCTCCAGCACGCCGGCCAGGAGGAACTAGCGTGTCATTGTCGTCTCCGCCCACGCGGAGGAGGCACGCATGGTGGCTGTTGCGGCGGAAGACGGTCGCGCGCGCGTCGAGCCCGCAAACCGGGTGCGGACGCGGAATCTACCTTTGAGACCTTGAATGCCGCGTGGATCCTGCAATTTGAAGGAGCGATTTGGGTCAGTCGACTCTTGTGAGCCATTTGATGCAACATGGATGGCTAGAAGGGCTTCTTCAACCTCCAAAATTGATGCACGATTCATCTTCTCAGCCCGCCACATGCCTAACCGCCTGCCGCCGCCGCCCCGCCTTCCCCTGAACCGCCTGCCACCGCCATGCTCCCCCCACCCCCGCCATCCGTTTAACCCCAAGCGCGATCCATTTTTTTCCGGCGAACTGCATTCCACACCCAACACTCATAAGATAGATCATGGGCACCCTGCCACCCTAATATAGTTACTGGGGTAGCTTCTCTGCCGTCTTCTTCCTTCACTCCATCAAACTTCTTTCACAAATCGACTGACCCAAATTATACTACTAGTACGAATGTATTAAGTATAGTAGGAACCTGAAGATACAAGCAGTAGTACCAACCGCAAGAAGAAAAGTAGTAAGACATAGTACTAGTACTACTCTACGCACTAAAGAGTTCAAATAACGAGAAAGAACATAAACATAGTTCTGCTGGGGCCTCAGCACAACACACCCTTGAAAATAAACTAAGCAACTAGTCCGCTTGACACTGCAGTAGAACCAGCATGAGCGATGGCACTGCCACCTACTCGGAGTCCGTGTCCACGTCCTTGACTTTGTCCTCGTCCCTCTTCCTCTTCCTCTTCGCCGACGCTTCTTTGCTTGAATCGGACACTGGGCTCTGCTTCTTCATCCAACCGTTGTAGATATTTAAAGAAAGGTAGGCATCCATTGCTGCATATAGGATGTGATCTTCATCTAATGTCGTCGACTCCCAGATACGTCTCCAATGTATCTATAATTTATGAAGTATTCATGCTATTATACTATCTGTTTTGGATGTTTAATGGGCTTTATCATACACTTTTATATTATTTTTGCGACTAACCTATTAACCGGAGGCCCAGTCCAAGTTGTTGTTTTTGCCTATTTCAGTGTTTCATAGAAAAGGAATATCAAACGGAATCCAAACGAAATGAAACCTTCGGGTGAGTTATTTTTCGAACAGAAGCAATCCAGGAGACTTGGAGTACACATCCGGGCAGCTTCGAGGAAGCCACGAGGCAGGAGGGCGCGCCCTAACCCCCTGGGCATGCCCACCACCCTTGTGGGCCCCTCGTGGCTCCCCTGACCGACTTCTTTTGCCTATATATGTCCATATACCCTAAAAACACGGAGGAGCACAATAGATCAGGAGTTCTGCCGCCGCAGGCCCTGTAGCCACCAAAAATCAATCGAGACCCTGTTCCGGCACCCTGCCGGAGGGGGGATCCCTCACCGGTGGCCATCTTCATCATCCCGACGATATCCATGACGAGGAGGGAGTAGTTCACCCTCGGGGATGAGGGTATGTACCGGTAGGTATGTGTTTGATCTCTCTATCTCTCTCTCGTGTTCTTAATTTGGCATGATCTTGATGTATCACGAGCTTTGCTATTATAGTTGGATCTTATGATGTTTCTCCCCCTCTACTCTCTTATAATGGATTGAGTTTTCCCTTTGAAGTTGTCTTATCGGATTGAGTCTTTAAGGATTTGAGAACACTTGATGTATGTCTTGCCGTGCTTATCTGTGGTGACAATGGGATATTCACGTGATCTACTTGATGTATGTTTTGGTGATCAACTTGCGGGTTCAGTGACCTTGTGAACTTATGCATAGGGGTTGGCACACGTTTTCGTCTTGACACTCCGGTAGAAACTTTGGGGCACTCTTTGAAGTACTTTGTGTTGGTTGAATAGATGAATCTGAGATTGTGTGATGCATATCGTATAATCATGCCCACGGATACTTGAGGTGAGAATGGAGTATCTAGGTGATATTAGGGTTTTGGTTGATTTGTGTCTTAAGATGTTATTATAGTACAAACTCTATGATAGATCGAATGGAAAGGATAACTTTGAGGTGGTTTCGTACCCTAAAATAATCTCTTCGTTTGTTCTCCGCTATTAGTGACTTTGGAGTGACTCTTTGTTGGATGTTGAGGGATAATTATATGATCCGGTTATGTTATTATTGTTAAGATAACTTGCACTAGTTAAAGTATGACCCTTAGGCCTTGTTTCCTAGCATTGCAATACCGTTTACGCTCACTTTTATTACTTGTTACCTTGCTCTTTTTATATATTCAGATTACAAATACTCATATCTACCATCCATATTGCATGTATTACCATCTCTTCGCCGATCTAGTGCACATATACAATTTACCATTGTATTGGGTGTGTTGGGGACACAAGAGACTCTTTGTTATTTGGTTGCGGGGTTGTTTGAGAGAGACCATCTTCATCCTACGCCTCCCACGGATTGATAAACCTTATGTCATCCACTTGAGGGAAATTTGCTACTGTCCTACAAACCTCTGCACTTGGAGGCCCAACAACGTCTACAAGAAGAAGGTTTTGTAGTAGACATCAAGCTCTTTTCTGGCGCCATTGTCGGGGAGGTGAGTGCTTGAAGGTATATCTTTAGATCTTGCAATCGAATATTTTAGTTTCTTGTTTTATCACTAGTTTAGTCTATAAAAGAAAACTACAAAAAATGGAATTGAGTTTGTCTCATACACTTCATCTTTTTAATATTTTTCGTGAGAATGATAGGAAGGAAAATTGTGCTCTAGTGCTAGAATAAGAAGTCTATAAAATGTTTGGCATGAAATCTTTGAATGATGAGAATGATTGCAATGTTGTTAGTATGAATTCTTTGAATACCTATGATGCTAATTATATGCAAAGCCACAAGCTTGGGGATGCTATGTTTGATGAATATGATATTTTTTGTCCCCCAAGTTTTGATGAGCAAATTTATTACGATGAAAGCATGCCTCCTATTTATGATGATTATTGTGATGATATGTATGCTATAAAGAATAAAGATAACCATGAAACTTGTCGTCTTGATTTTAATTTTCCATTGGATTATGCTTCACATGATAGTTATTTTGTTGAGTTTGCTCCCACTACTATTCATGAGAAGAAATTTGCTTATGTGGAGAGTAGTAAATTGTCTATGCTTGTAGATCATGAAAAGAATGCTTTATGTGATGTTTATATTGTTGAATTCATTCATGATCCTACTAAAAATTATTATGAGGGAGGAATATATGCTTGTAGGAATTGCAATAATATCAAGTTTCCTCTCTATGTGTTGAAAATCTTGAATTTATGCTTGTTTTGCCTTCCTATGCTAGTTGATTATTGTTCCCATAAGTTGTTTGCTCACAAAATACCTATGCATAGGAAGTGGGTTAGACTTAAATGTGCTAGTCATATTCTTCATGATGCTCTCTTTATGTTTCAGTTCTTATCTTTTATGTGAGCATCATTGAAATTATCATGCCTAGCTAGGGGCGTTAAACGTTAGCGCTTGTTGGGAGGCAACCCAATTTTATTTTTGTCCTTTGATTTTGCTCCTGTTTAGTAATAAATAATTCATCTAGCCTCTGGTGGAGATGTGGTTCTATGTTTTAATTAGTGTCTGTGCCAAGTAGAACCTTTGGGAAGACTTGGGTGAAGTCTATGCGATCTTGTTGTAAAAAACAGAAACTTTTGCTCTCACAATAATAGCTGCCATTTTTTACCGGAGAGTGCTTTTAGGTTGATTCTTTTTGCAGATGATTAATAGACATATTCCTAACGTACATCAACTTATTTCAGAATTATTGGAGTTACAGAAGTATTCGCATGATACAAATTACTACAGACTGTTCTGTTTTTGACAGATTCTGTTTTCTATGTGGTGTTTGCTTATTTTGATGAATCTATGAGTAGTATCGGAGGGTATGGACCATAGAGAAGTTGTAATACAGTAGATAGTACACCAATATTAATTTGAGTTCTCAACAGTACCTAAGTGGTGATTTATTTTTTTATACTAACGGAGCTTACGAGTTTTGTGTTGAGTTTTGTGTTGTGAAGTTTTCAAGTTTTGAGTAAAGATTCGATGGACTATGGAATAAGGAGTGGCAAGAGCCTATGCTTGGGGATGCCCAAGGCACCCCAAGGCAATATTCAAGGACAACCAAGAGCTCAAGCTTGGGGATGCCCCAGAAGGCATCCCCTCTTTCGTCTTCGTTCATCGGTAACTTTACTTGGAGCTATATTTTTATTCAGCACATGATATGTGTTTTGCTTGGAGCATCATTTTCTTTTGTTAGTATTTGCTTGCTGTTATTTATAATAATGTTTTTCATCTATATTTTCAATGAAAATGTCAAAGATAGCCTTGACCATGCTTATTTTGCAAGTATACATGTTGCTGTTTCAAAACAGAAAGTTTACTGCTTTTGCAAAAATACCCTAGAAAAAAGTCAGAGAATGATATAATATTTAAAAAAATTCCATATTGAGCTCTTATAAATCTTCTACAGCGTAGTATTTTTCTCATAATTGTTGGAGTTAGGGAAGTATGATGAATCTTGCATTCTTTACAGACTATACTATTTTGGCATATTGCTGTTATGTTTGCATTATCTGCATATGCTTCCTTGTTTAATGATTCTATTTGAGGATAGGAGTATTAAATTTGCAAAGACATTTAGTATTAAATGTTGAATAATAATGTTAGTAATTTGTTACAGTAGAAAATGGTAAGGTTATTTCATTGTTTTATACTAACTTATCTTACAAGTTCTTGTTGAGTTTGGTGTGAATGAAGCTTTCGAGATTTAGGAAACTGAGATATAAAAGGAATTAAGGAGGCACAAAATCTCAAGCTTGGGGATGCCCAAGGCACCCCAAGATAATATTTCAAGAAGTCTCAAGCATCCAAGCTTGGGGATGCCCCGGTAGGCATCCCACCTTTCTTCTTCAACAATTATCGGTTAGTATCGGTTGAACCTAAGTTTTCGCTTCTTCATATGAGTTGTACTATCCTTGAAATATCATTTTGTTTTGTTTTGCTTGTTGTTTGAATAAAATACCAAGATCTGAAATACTTAAATGAGAGAGAGTCCTCACATAGCTACATAACTATTTAACTACTCATTGATCTTCACTTATATCTTTTTGGAGTAGTTTGTCATTTACTCGTGTGCTTCACTTATATATTATGAGTAAATTTTTGAATGAATTGAATATCATAAATCTGAAATTATATATGTTTCATATGCTTACCCCATGGGGAGTAATGACTTCACATATAAGAAGTAGAGGTGGTAAATTTATTCAAGGTTAGCAAACATTGTATTGGTCACTTGAACAATTTATGAAAGAATATTGAAGGAAGAGAGATTTCACATATAAATATACTATCATGGACATCTTTTGTAGTTGTGAGCACTCATTAAAATATGACATGCTAAAAGGTTGACGTAGGACAAGGAAGACAAGTAATGGGTTATGTTTTCCTATATCTGAAAAGTTATATTATCTTGGATCATCCAACATGATGAGCTTGCCTTTCTCCCTCATGATAGCCAAATTCTTTGCACTAAGTAGAGATACTACTTGTGCTTCCGAATATCCCTTAAAACAGTTTTGCCATGAGAGTCCACCATACCTACCTATGGATTGAGTAAGATCCTTCAAGTAAGTTGCCATCGGTGCATGCAATAAAAATTTCTCTCTAAATATGTATGATCTATAAGTGTGAAGAAAATAAGCTTTATACAAACTTGTGATAGGGAAGAAATAAAAGTGATGGACTGCATAATAAAGGTCTTTATCAAAAGCGGCAATATAAAGTGACGTTCTTTTGCATCAAGATTTTGATCATCCAACCATAAAAGCGCATGATAGCCTCTGCTTCCCTCTGCGAAGGGCCAATCTTTACTTTTATCTTCTACCCTTATACAAGAGTCATGGTGATCAACACCTTTCCTTTTTACATTTTTTCCTTTGGCAAGCACTTTGTGTTGGGGTGATCCGGATATATATATATCCACTTGGATGTAGGCGTTCATAAATTATTATTATTGACATTACCCTTGAGGTAAAAGGTTGGGAAGTGAAACTATAAGCCCCTATCTTTCTTTGTGTTTGATTAAAACTTTGGACCCATAAATATCACGTGAGTGTTAACAATTGTGAAAGACTAAATGATAGTTGAGTATGTGGAGTTTGCTAAATCAAAACTTTATGTGATATTCTAGGTTTCCATTATCTTGATGATTGCTCTTTAAATTTGCACCTTGCGGATTCCACCATTAAAAAGCCAATGGGAAGAATCAATGATGTCCGCCTTGTTGCAAATAGAAATTTGGTGCCCGTAGATTTTATCGTTCTTGATATAGATTGCAATCTTTCTTGTCCTATTATTCTTGGTAGACCTTTCCTTAGAATGATTGGCGCGATTATTCACATGAATGAAGGGAATATTAGATTCCAATTTTCATTAAGGAAAGTCACGGATCCTTTTCAAAGAAAGAAAATCAAATTACCTTATGAATCTATCATGCGAGCTACTTATGAATCAAGTGCCAAAGATGGCACTAGTTAGATCTATCCTCACTTTTATGCCTAGCTTGGGGCGTTAAACAATAGCGCTAGTTGGGAGGCAACCCAATTTTATTTGTGTTATTTGTTTTTGTTCATGTTTAGTAATAAATTTTGCATCTACTTTATGTTTATATGTTTTTTCATGTTTTATTTAGTATTTGTGCCAAGTAGAACCTATAGGATAACCTATGGTAATAGTTAATTTGATTCTCCTGAAAAACAGAAACTTTGCACTCACGAGAAAAAATTCAATAAATCACAGAAACGTGCTTTTGCGTTTATTCTTTTTCCTGTGGATCAATAGACAAATTGCCTAGGACTTCCTATTTTGGTAGGATTTTTGGAGTTCCAGAAGTAACCTAAAGTTACAGATTGTTACAGACTGTTCTGTTTTTGACAAATTCTGCCTTTCGTGTGTTGTTTGCTTATTTTGATGCATCTATGGCTAGTATGTAAGGGTATGAACCATAGAGAACTTTTAATACAGAAGGTTTAACACCAATATAAATAAAGAATGAGTTAATTACAGTACCTTATGTGGTGGTTTTTCTTTCTTTCACTAACGGAGCTTATGAGATTTCCTGTTGAGTTTTGTGTTGTGAAGTTTTCAACTTTTGGGTAAAGATTTGATGGACTATGGAATAAGGAGTGGCAAGAGCCTAAGCTTGGGGATGCCCAAGGCACCCCAAGATATTCAATAATATCCAAAAGCCTAAGCTTGGGGATGCCCCCGGAAGGCATCCCCTTTTTCGTCTTTGTTCATTAGTAACTTTACTTGGAGCTATATTTTTATTCGCTACATGATATGTGTTTTGCTTGGAGCGTCGTGTATTATATTAGTCTTTGATTTTTAGTTTACCACAATCATCCTTGCTGTACACACCTTTTGGGAGAATCCCACTTGATTGGAGTTTATTAGAATACTCTATGTGCTTCACTTATATCTTTTGAGCTAGATAATTTTTGCTCTAGTGCTTCACTTATATCTTTTAGAGCACGGTAGTGGCTTAATTGAAGAAATTGTTGATCTCTCATGCTTAACTTATATTATTTTGAGAGTCTCTTAGAACAGCATGGTATTTGCTATGGTTATAAAATTGGTCCTAGAATGATGGGCATCCAAGTTGGGTATAATAAAAACTATCATAGAAAGTGAATTGGATGCTATGATCAATTTGATACTTGATAATTGTTTTGAGATATGGAGGTAATGATATTAGAGTCATGCTAGTTGGGTGATTATGAATTTAAATAGTGCTTGTGTTGAAGTTATCAAGTCCCGTAGCATGCACGTATAGTAAAAGTTGTGTAACAAATTTATTGCATGAGGTGCTCTTTTGATTGCCTTCCCTTGCGTGGAGGTCGGGGGCGCGCGATGGTTAACTCCTACCAACCTACCCCCTAGGAGCATGCGCGTAGTGCTTGGCTTTTGATGACTTGTAGATTTTTGCAATAAGTATGTGAGTTCTTTATGACTATTGTTGAGTCCATGGATTATACGCACTTTTATCTTTCCATCATTGCTAGCCTCTACGGTACCGTGCATTGCCCTTTCTGACCTTGAGAGTTGGTGCAAACTTCGCTGGTGCATCCAAACCCCGTGATACGATACGCTCTATCACACATAAACCTCCTTATATCTTCCTCAAAACAGCCACCATGCCTACCTATTATGGCATTTCCATAGCCATTCCGAGATATATTGCCATGCAACTTTCCACTGTTCCATTTATTATGACACGCATCATCATTGTCATATTGCCTTGCATGATCATGTAGTTGACATCGTATTTGTGGCAAAGCCACTATGCATAAATTTTTATACATGTCGCTCTTGATTCATTGCCCATCCCGGTACACCGCCGGAGGCATTCATATAAAGTCATATCTTGTTCTAGTTTCGAGTTGTAATTCATGAGTTGTAAATATATAGAAGTGTGAGGATCATCATTATTAGAGCATTGTCCCTAAAGAAAAAAAGGCCAAAAAGAAAAAAAAAGGCCAAAGAAAAAAAAGAAAAAGAAAAAAAGAAAGGCCAAAAAGAAAAAAAGAAAAAAAAGAAAGGCCAAAGAAAAAAAAAGGGGGCGATGTTACTATCTTTTTCCACACTTGTGCTTCAAAGTAGCACCATGTTCTTCATATAGCGAGTCTCATATGTTGTCACTTTCATATACTAGTGGGAATTTTTCATTATAGAACTTGGCTTGTATATTCCTATGATGGGCTTCCTCAGATGCCCTAGGTCTTCATGAGCAAGCAAGTTGGATGCACACCCGCTAGTTTCTTTTATTGAGCTTTCATACATTTATGGCTCCAGTGCATCCGTTGCATGGCAATCCCTACTACTCATGTTGACATCAATTGATGGGCATCTCCATAGCCCGTTGATTATCCTCGTCAATGTGAGACTTTCTCCTTTTTGTCTTCTCCGCACAATCCCCATCATTATATTCTATTCCACCCATAGTGCTATATCCATGTCTCACGCTCATGTATTGCGTGAAAGTTGAAAAAAGTTTAAGATTGCTAAAGTATGAAACAATTTCTTGGCTGAAACCGGAGTTGTGCTTGATGGGAGTATTTTGTGTGGTGAAAATGAAGCATAGCCTAACTATATGATTTTGTAGGGATAAACTTCCTTTAGCCATGTTATTTTGAGAAGACATGATTGCTTTGATTGGTATGCTTGAAGTATTATTATTCTTTATGTCAATATGAACTTTTATTTTGAATCATTTGGATCTGAACATTCATGCCACAATAAAGAGAAATACATTGAGAATTATGCTAGGTAGCATTCCACATCAAAAATTCTGTTTTTATCATTTACCTACTCGAGGACGAGCAGGAATTAAGCTTGAGGATGCTTGATACGTCTCCAACGTATCTATAATTTTTGATTGTTCCATGCTATTATATTACCTGTTTTGGATGTTTATGGGCTTTACTTTACACTTTTATATCATTTTTTAGACTAACCTACTAACCGGAGGCCCAGCCCGTATTGCTGTTTTTTTGCCTATTTCAGTATATCTAAGAAAAGGAATATCAAATAGAGTCCAAACGGAATGAAACCTTCGGGAGCGTGATTTTTGGAACGAACGTGATCCAGAGGACTTGGAGTGCAAGTCAAGAAGCTCCCGAGGCGGCCACGAGGGTGGAGGGCGCGCCCCCTCCTCTAGGGCGCGCCCCCCTGTCTCGTGGGCCCCTTGGGCATCCACCGACGTACTTCTTCCTCCTATATATACCCATGTACCCCGAAAACATGAGGGGAGCCACCGAAGAACTATTTCCACCACTGTAACTTTCAGTATCCGCGAGATCCCATCTTGGAGCCTTCGTCGACGCTCTGCCGGAGGGGGAATCGGCCACGGAGGGCTTCTACATCAACACCATAGCCTCACCGATGAGTTGTGAGTAGTTTACCACAGACCTTCGGGTCCATAGTTATTAGCTAGATGGCTTCTTCTCTCTTTTTGGATCTCAATACCATGTTCTCCTTCCTCTTCTTGGAGATCAATTCGATGTAACTCTTTTTGCGGTGTGTTTGTCGAGATCCAATGAATTGTGGGTTTATGATCAAGTTTATCTATGAGAAATATTTGAATCTATTCTAAATTCTTTTATGTATGATTGAGTTATCTTTACAAGTCTCTTCGAATTATCGGTTTGGTTTGGCCTACTAGATTGATCTTTCTTGCCATGGGAGAAGTGCTTAGCTTTGGGTTCAATCTTGCGGTGTCCTTTCCCAGTGACAACAGGGGCAGCAAGGCACGTATTGTATTGTTGCCATCGAGGATAAAAAGATGGGGTTTATATCATATTGCATGAGTTTATCCCTCTACATCATGTCATCTTTCTTAAAGCGTTACTCTGACTCTGTTCTTACTTAATACTCTAGATGCATGCTGGATAGCGGTCGATGTGTGGAGTAATAGTAGTAGATGCAGGCAGGAGTCGGTCTACTTGTCACGAACGTGATGCCTATATATATATATATATATATATATATATGATCATTCCTAGATAATATCATAATTATTCGCTTTTCTATCAATTGCTCGACAGTAATTTGTTCACCCATCGTAATACTTATGCTATCTTGAGAGAAGCCTCTAGTGAAACCTATGGCCCCCGGGTCTATCTTTTATTATATATGCTTTCAATCTACTTTTATTTGCATCTTTACTTTTCCAATCTATATCATAAAATACCAAAAATATATTTATCTTATCGTATTATCTCTATCAGATCTCACTTTTGCAAGTGCCCGTGAAGGGATTGACAACCCCTTTATTGCGTTGGTTGCGAGTTCTTTGTTTGTTTGTGTAGGTGCGTGGGACTTGTGAGGAGCCTCCTACTAGATTGATACCTTGGTTCTCAAAAACTGAGGGAAATACTTATGCTATCATGCTGCATCACCCTTTCCTCTTCAAGGAAAACCAAAGCAAGCTCAAGACGTAGCAGAGGCCGCGTCCCGCGGGAGCCGGTCCGACCCCGTCGACCAGGTCGAGGAGGAGGAGCGGGCCGACCTAGACCTCGGCCTGGACCCGACCGACGCCGAGGGCCTGGCCTGGTGGGACAGGAACAGGGCCGAGGCGGAGTTGGAGGCGGCGTCGCTCCGAGCTTGGACCGACGCTGCGGCAGCATGGGCGGAAGCCGGCGAGGAGCCGGCATGGCGCGAGATGCCGGAGGGCTCGTTGGTGGCGGCGACGATCTTCGAGTCGTTGTTGGTAGGGCAGCGCGGCCGTGGAGGTCGGGCTGAGGTGGTGATCCTCGACCAGGAGGTCGTGGAGGTGGAGGACGACACCCCGCCGCGGGTTGACGCTGTCGAGCGGGCGAGGGCGACGGAGGCGGCGATGGCGCCGTCTTGGAGGAGGCGCCGCGGGCGGCGGCGCAGGGGATGCCGCCAGTGTTGGAGGAGGTGCCACGGGTGGAGGCGCCGCAGGCCACCTTGGCTGCTGGGCCGGTGGTGGTGCAGCAGGCTGTCACGGCGCCCGGGTCATTGACGACGCCGAAGAGGGCGTCGGAGGAGGTGCTGGCCGCGTCGGGAGCGGCCAGTGGGGAGCACGCTCTGGTGCTCCGGCAGGAAGGGCGTCGGGCCGGCGCGCCGCAGCCGGCGCAGAGCGGGAGCGTCGTGGTCTTCGTACCTCAGACCCAGGAGGAGGCGGCGATGGACGCAGTCAGCCGCCGTCTGCGCGGCCGGACGGACCAGCTCGAGGCCTTCGCCCAGGCCGAGGTGGAGAGGACGCGGGACCTAGAGCGCGCCATGCTGGTAAGCTTCTTCTTCAACTTCTTCTTTGTGGGGGCGCACCAGTGCACACACTGGGTGTAGCCCCCGAGGTTCGGGCCAACTATGTAGTAGTTTGGTCGAATCTTTAGAATGTCGTCCTTGTTCTAATCACTGCCTTCTTCAGCAACTCGATGCCTATCGGGTCGGCGCCTTCAACCGCCTCCCAGGCAAATCCCGGGAGCTTAAGGAGCAGCTCACCGCCAAGGAGGAAAAGCTCTGCGTTGCCGCAGGTATCTTCATGCTCTTTTCTAGTGGGGGCGCGCTAGCGCACCCACTGGATGTAGCCCCCGAGATTCAGGCCAACTGTGTAACAGTTGGGCCAATCTTAAATCTTGCTTTTTCCTTTTCCCGAATCTTCCTATTTGCAGCCGAGGTGTTGTCCCGGCAGACCCGGCTGCTCTGGGCTAGTCATCACTATAACCGGCTTGTTGCCGACACCGGTCGCCTTGGTGTCGAGGTGGCGTAGGCGAGGGCGGAGGCGGCAGCGGCCCGGCAGTCGCTTGATGAGGCCAATCAGCTGTGGTAGGAGCTGGCGGGCCATAAGAGCCGCCTCGAGGCCGAGGTGGAGCTCCTTAAGGCGGAGGCCGCCAAGGTGGTGGAGGCTCAGCAGGCCCTGGTCGAGGCGGACCGGCATCGCGGTAGGCTGGCCCACGACAAGGGTCGGCTCGAGGCCGAGGTGGAGCGCCTGAGGGAGCAGGCTGCTACGGCAGAGGGGGCCCATCGGGATGAGGCCCATCGCCGCGAGGCGGCCGAGAAGGCGACCGATGACAAGGACACCGAGTTGAAGGCGACCCTTGACAAGGCGGCCGACTTGGAGAAGGCGCTCTAGGAGCGTGATCACACCACTGATCGGGAGCAGCACGGTACGTTGCTCGAAGCGCAGCACCTAGAAGAGTCCTTCTCCAGTAAGTTCTTTTCTTGTGTTTCGCCGGGTCAGGATCCGGCTTTTTGTCCTTGTTGTCCTTTTTCCTGACATGCTTCGTTTTCTGGCAGGGGCCTTCCCCGAGACACATCGGCTGGCGGAGGAGGCCGTCCGCTTCCAGCGCGACCCGGCGGGAGTCATTGGATCCGGGAAGGACCCGCAGGTGGCGTGGACCTTCCCGGAAATCATGACCACCGTCGAGGCCCGCCTGTGGGTTCTGGGGGAGCAGATGGGGCGGCTATCCTAGGTCGGCATAGCGATGACGACGGCCCTTTGGCCGGGCTCCGTCGAGCCGAACAACTTCACGTGGCTGGCGCGTTGGCTGGAGATGGGACCGAATCGGCTCCATGAGTGGCGCGTCTCCGCGGCTCGTGTCATTGCTGAGATGGCGCTCCGGTTCATGCTGTCTTGGCATCCGGACCTGCAGCTGGACGCACTGATGGGCCAGCGGGCCGGCTCGGAGCAGCTGTTGCAGCCTTGCAGGAGCAAGCCAGCCGGATTGCCTCCTGGGCAAGCTACATCGCCGAGTTCGCCTTCCACGACAAGTTCCACCCAGAGCGGGCGGAGGATGGCGCGGTCGTGGCCAGTGACGACTACGGGCTGCTTCTTCATGACCCGAAGGGGAGCTCCGAGGAGACGGACGTCTACCGTGACGGGGGTGCCGAGGAGGACACCGGTACCTCGCTGGACCTGGAGGCGCCAGGGGAGAACCGTCGATGTCGTGACGCGGTGCTGGAGATGCCTGAGATGTCTTAGTGAGATTTGTTAGGTAGCAGGTCCACCAACCCACTGGGGGTTTTGGGTGTAATGAACTCGGGCCGTGGGCCTTTGAATATTTATGTGTATATGTCGTGAATGTTTCTACTCCTGCTTTGAATTTTTTGGACCGATTTCTTGCGCTTTTCCGTTCTCAA
>NC_041381.1:393758769-393775482 GCF_002162155.2 Triticum dicoccoides
GTCAGACGGCCGAGGCTCCGGTCCATGACAAGGAATTCGGTTCTTCGAGAGGAGCGCGCAATACTTTGGGTTTTTCAAAATGTTGAGCGCGAGCGAAACACCCACTTGGCTGGCTGGCGGCAACCCGGCAGAGCCGGTTGGCGAGCAGCCGGTCGTGCGGCTGTTTACTTTTTTTTCTGAGCGATGGGCCGGGTTGGTTGACCCGGCAGCCTTTGACTTGGCATTTGAAGCGTGAAGGAGCTCTGGCCCGTTGTGCTTGCCAGCCGACAGTCGAAGCCGGGTCTGTGGCCTAGGGAGAAGTGGGGGACCGCGGCGTCCTTAGTGCATCAGGAATCACCAAGTAAGGCGGCTGGGTGGCGATCAAGCCGGCTAGCCCCCGAGCCCCCGGGTCAAGCGAGTTGGACCAGTGGCCGGGTTCAGGAGCATAGTGATGCAAAAAAGTAGGGACACAATAAGTTGGTCGACAAAAGGCAGCCCCCAAGTCTCGTTCGGGGGCCCCATAGTTTCATGCGTTTACAAAAGGTGATGGTACATACATTCGTGTGGCTAACTGTAAAACGGGCGAAGGAGTTCCGCGTTCCACGGACGGCTCATTTCTTCACCGGTGGTGTCTCTCTTGCGCTTGTTTGACTTGCGCGCGTCGATGAGGTAGTAAGCATTGCGATCGCACAAGGCCCTGCTCACGATGAATGGGCCCTCCCATGGAGGGGACAGCTTGTGCTGGCCGGCTTGCTCTTGGACGAGTCGGAGGACGAGGTTGCCCTCGTGGAATGTGAGGGGCTTGATCTTCTTGCTTTGGTAGTGCCTCAAGCCTTGTTGGTAGATGGCCGAATGGCTGAGCGCCAGGAGGCGGGCTTCTTCGAGTAAGTCGACGCCGTCTTCACGGGCTTCTTTGGCTTCGACTTCGGTGTATATCGCGACACGCGGCGAGTCAAACTCGACATCGGTCGAGATGATGGCTTTGGGTCCATAGACGATGAAGAATGGGGTGAACCCGGTCGACCGATTCAGCATGGTTCGGAGACTCCAGAGAACGACCGGCAATTCGTTGAGCCAGCTGTCAGGTGAGCAGATGAGTGGCTCGACAAGTCGCGGCTTGATGCCGGATAGGATGAGGCCGTTGGCCCGCTCGACCTGCCCATTGGACTATGGGTGTGCAACGGAGGCCAGATCGAGGCGGATGCCGGAGACGGAGCAGTATTGCTCGAGCGCGCCCTTGGAGAAATTGGTGTCGTTGTCCGTGATGATGTTGTTCGGCATGCCGTAGCGAACCGCGATGTCTTTGATGAACCAGACGGCTGTTGGCCCATCCAGTTTATTGATTGGCCATGCTTCGATCCACTTGGTGAACTTGTCCACCGCCACCAGTAGATGCGTCATGCCGCCTATGGCGGTTTTGAAGGGTCCCACCATGTCGAGTCCCCAGACCGCGAAGGGCCAGGCGATCGGAATGGTGCGGAGTGCTGACGCCGGCTGGTGGCTGCGTTTGTTGAAGCGCTGGCACCCCTCACACTTGAGAATGAGGGACTCGGCGTCTTGGAGGGCCGTGGGCCAGTAGAAACCATGGCGGAAAGCCTTGGCCACCAGGGATCGCGACGCGGCGTGGTGCCCGCATTCGCCCTGGTGTATGTCGAGGACGATGTCGATGCCCTGCTCCTGCTCGACACAGCACTAGAAGACACCGGTGGAGCTGCACTTGATGAGCTCGTTGTTGATGATGTTGTAGGCGGACGCCCGGCGCTGCACTTGCTGGGCTTCGGTCTCATCCATGGGGAGAACCCCGTTCTCCAGGAATTCTGATATTGGCAGGGCCCAAGACGGAGCCGTTACCACGGCGAAGACGACCACCGGGGCGGTTTCCAAGTTGGCAACCCCCAAGCTGGGTTGAGCAGCCCCCGGGTCAAGGATGGCGACGGCCGGGTCTAGGGCTACGGTGGCCGGGTTGGGCTGAGCATCCCCCGGACCGGGTTCAGCAGCCCTCGGACTGGGACTGGGTTCAGCGGCCCTCGATCCAAACAGCTTCACGCGGCTGGCACGTTGGCTGGAGATGGTACCGGATCGGATCCATGAGTGGCGCGTCTCCGCCGCTCGTGCCGGTGCTGAGATGGCGCTCCGATTCGTGCTGTCTTGGCATCCGGACCTATAGCTTGACGCGTTGATGGGCCAGCGGGCCGGCTCGGAACAGCCGTTGCAGGAGCAAGCCGGCCGGATTGCCTCCCGGGCCAGCTACATCGCCGAGTTCGCCTTCCACGACGATTTCCACCCAGAGCGCGCGGAGGACAGCGGGGTCGTGGCCGGCGACGACTACGGCCTGCTTCCTCATGTCCTGGAGGGGAGCTCCGAGAAGACGGGCGTCTACCATCATAGGGGTGCCGAGGAGGACACCGGTACCTCGCTGGACCCGGAGGCCGCCAGGGGAGAGCCGTCGACGAGTAGTAGCACGTGTACGCCTCCTTTTCCGCATACACGACATGAACTTTGTCGAGTTTCTCCATCCAGGCCGAGTGCCAGGCACGCTTGTCGTTGTTGTAGGAATCCTTCATGTCTCTGTAGTAGGGGTTGATGATGGCCTCGACAAGGTGAACCAGTGAGTCCTTGTCATGCTCCTTGCTGCCCCAGATCTTGTGTTGGCCCTGGATGTCTACAAGATTCTGGCAGGCGATGCCCGAATTCTTGAGCACCTTGCCATCGTTGGTGATGTCGACAGTAGCGAACATGTAGCGGGGGATGTTGACAAACCTGGCAAAACGCTCGCACGGCCTTGTGGCCAAGCAGTAGTGGTAGACGAGGACGTGGTGGCCCACGCACATCTGGGCAACAACAACCTTGGAACGAGACCCGGCACGAGCGCGGGTGTGCTCGATGTCGAACCCGACCACCTTGTACTTCTCGTCAGCAAGCAACGGCTCCATGATGCGGATGGAGTGCTCCACCCAGGCCGGGTGGTTGGTGTACACCACCGAGAGCTCCTCGACCCTTCGGTGGGTGTCCACCATGGCATGGATGGTGCACTATTGCTCGTCGTCGGCAGACACTCGGAGCGCCATTGGAGCCGCGCAGGATACTCTCTAAGAATTTGTCGTGGTGGGTGTGCTTCTTGCAATGGTGGGGCGCGATCGAAAGGTTGAAGAGACACAAGGGTTAAATAGCCGCCGCAACAAATGGGGCCCAGGCGGCCTGTAATCATCACGTCTGGTCATGGCGTTCATAGCGGAGGATTCCAGTGCATGCTTGACAACACCGCACCGCAGTGAGGATTCCAGTGCACGGTTGACAACACCACACTGCAGTTCGACCATGCGTGGGCTCAAAGAGGCACCAAATGTATCATCGGTGAGCATGTTCCCGCTCTACCGCACAAGCTTCCCGCCCGACTTGGTTTGCCACGCGTTGGCTAGAAGAGGGACAAATCATGCACATTTATTGGCAAAAAAGCTTTGTAAAAACGAAGTGTGTGGAATGACTTCAGTCGTAAGTTTACCCATGGGTGATGAGGTCAAAGTTACACAGAATGGTGATGATGGACACTCGAGTGCGATAATTAATTCTGCGCTCTACAGGGCACATGGTGGAAGAAACCAACTGTGTGTAATAATGTCCAAGATCGCAGTCGAGTTAGCTATACAGATCGTGTGTTGTGAGATCGACAATGTAAACAGATTCGAGAATGGTTAATAAAATCAAATCTAAGACCACTGCATATTAAGTTCAAAATAGTGCTACCAATATACGAGTCTCATACGATGCCATTTCAACGATTGTACCACAAAGGCTCGAAATATTACAAGGTTCAAATTCCAGAGTTATATGGCTCGAATTCCAAGGTTGTAAGGTTCAAACTGATATTAGAAATGAAATTCAGCTCATCAGCTACAAGCGCTCGCGCTGATCCACTGAACATAGATATCAGATAGGTTCATAATAATATTACCACTTATAAGTCTGGTTTCGAAACCTCACAACTGTTGCAAAGGGGTCAGCCATTGAGAAGTCATGTATGGGGTGACACAATGAGTTCTGATTACTTTGTCATTTGAAGTTCCAAAATGAAATTCAGCATTTTGGGAGCCTATTCCATTCTGCCACAGGCGTTGGCGCTGATCAACAAACCATTCATTTTTCCAAAATAAATGTAGGGCAAACCTCATTACCTTCAGCACCCTTGCTCTGACAACAAAGAACCTGGCGAATATAATCTCCGGTAAGGTCCCTCGGTAGGAGTTCAAAGTAATTTCTGAGAGATGTAGATCTAAGCATTCGACGTGATTGTTATATTCTATCACATTATCCACCACTGGGCCAAATCTTATCTGCAAAAGAAGAAAACGTGTTAGTGCCTAGATGCAGTTTTGAACACTACTACAGGCCTATTTGGTTTGCAGGATTTGTAAAATGCACTAACATGCCATCTTCGATCTGACATGAGTAACATGGGCATTAACATGCCATCTTCCATCTTCACAAGATGTTGGAGTGGATGAAAAGTTCCCTAAGAAAACTAGTACAGATGAATCCAAAGAAAAAATGCATATGGATCGTAACCATATGGATCAAGCATTATCATTGTAAACTTGGAAAAGGAGACATGTATGTACTGAAATCCTCCAAAAGAATCCTTCAGAAATCGTAGTACATTGTCATTGTAAAGTTGGAAAAAGGTGTCACAAATTGAACTCCCTTATGGTTAACATTTAACAGGAAAGGAACATCACCTCGATATGTAGCTTCTCCAGGCACGGAAAGCATCTCAGGAAAGTGACAACTTGCTCCAAGTTGGGGCCGATAGATTCTAGTGCCAAGACCTTCACTATGCACAGTTTCAAAGTCAGGCTTGTCGGAATCATTTTCAAAATGATAGACGAACAAACATCTTCAAAATTAGAAATAATGTTAATTTGTAGAAGGAGAGGTAGAAGGCGGCTGTTGTACCTGAACGGGTGTGGATCCAATAACAAATTCGGAGTATATGTTAGACGAGTAACCCAACACTGTCAATTTCGGCGCAGAAATGATATTGATTCTTGTTGGACCTACTTGATCAAGTATAAGTAATCTCTCAAGTCCAGGTGTGTCCTCAGTGACCATACCGTGGTACACATCTTGTGATGTCTTCCTGCCAAACCAGCAACACACATAAATAGTCCGGAGAGTCATGGAGGTGATGTGGAATGTACTCAACCCATTGATCGCCTGAAGACGAAGGTACTCGAGTGCAGTACAACCATGGAACAGGTGCTCCTTGTCACCGTTTAAGAGGAAGAAAACGACGAGCTCGAGGTACTTCAATAGTGGTAGAATAAGAGCAGGCATGTCATTAAGGGGGGGTGGCAGTTCCTGAACTTGGCGACGTGCAGCATGGGCGCGAGGCGGAGCGTAGACGTTGGCAGGGAGCGCATATACCCATCATCAAAAGTGAGCTCCTCGAGCTGATCTAGGGCGGGGGATCCAAACCAGTCATCAAGCTTGGCTCAGTCCCTGCCATTGGAATGGAACTTGCCCATTCTAAGGCCTCTGGTTGGGCCAGGGTGACTGCCGAGGATCTTGGAGAACGCATCCAAGCTTTTGGGATAGCCATGCCATAGCTCATGGGTGTCGATGAGGTCGAGAGGGGTGAAGTTCCATAGGGGGCGCCACCGTCTGGAAAGGACGGTTGTCCGCACCCCACATTTGATTGGGAGCAGGGAGATGATGACTGTCAACATATCATCGGGGAGGCTGCTGATGAAGTATATGCCTGCTGGAGTCACTTGGGGTTCTAGCTTGCCCCGCCTCCACTTGTTGGCAGCCCCGTTCTCCACCTCAGGAGTCTCCTTGTCAGCGACGCTTTCTGATAGAAATGAGAGTACATGGAATATTTAGTTAGAATAGGGCAATAGAAAAGTGTATTGGTAACTAGAAGTTATTAGGTAGGAATATAGTAAGAAAAGGGAATAACAATTGGTTGCTTAAATACTACACAATTCATTTAACATTGATGGGTAAGTCCACATGCAGATAGTCGAAAAGAAAACTTACTTTGAATAAACTCAGGACGGATGATTTTGTCAGGGAAGTTAGCATATATCTCATGACCAGGCCCTTTTGTGTGCAGTCCAATTTTAGTGCCAGCTTTCAGTACATAAAACTTAGAAATTTCTTTCCAAAAGCCAGCGCCAAAATAGGAGTCACCATGTTCATCAAGTCTTACAGTAGCAACGATTGTAAATCCATGGTTTGTGTGTAGTATGAAACCCATGCAGCCTTGATCTATGTAAAGGGAAAAATTGTGCACAACATAATCAGTTGTGTAGCAAGGGATGCACTGTAGAAAATGGTAGGTTTGTTAAAGAAAATATGGTAACATGCAAATATGGGCCCAAATTGAAAGAACTGTACAGCAGTTGAAATCGAAGGACAAAAATCTATAATTAAATAGATAGGATAAACATGATGTCATGAAAATATGAGAGTAATCGAAAGAACAATACATCATTAATATGCCTAATATAGAAAGAAGAGGGGGGAAATCCCCTTTGACGTATATGGTGCATGTGGCACCTTTTATCCAAACGTAGCAATATTTAGAATATCTTCAGGAAAGTAGGTCATGCCAATCGATTTAGGGTGAGATTGAACATACCGCGCACATGCTCAAGTCATCTGGTACGGTGAGATGGAATCTCTGGCGGAGGTCGCAAGGTCCTGATGTGTCGGTGCACTGTACACTCTATGAATGAAAGAAAACCCTCAAATCAGCTCTAATAAAATTGAATTCATGGCCATTTTCGTCGGGTGATTAAAGGAGACAGATGAACAAGGCATTGAGCTTGCTGCGGAACTACAAGCAAATTCCGCTTTACGCGGATGTCTCCAACGTTCGCCACAAGGGCCATCACCGAAGGCATTGTCATCAACCTCCACATGGACTGAGACTTTGTCGCAGCTCCCTTCGCCAACATGGACGACGACGGCGCTGCCCACTGGCCTCACGCCGGTGCTGGCCGCATGCGGCACGGCGGGGCGCCCGGACGTGGTACCGATGCACTGGCCGGTCCGGTCTTCTGCTGCTAGTAGGGGGTAGAATGCACCTCAAGAGGAGGTCGCCCACTCTACTACTGCAAGGAACATGCAAGCCGCACTCCTTGAGGCCCCCATTCAGCAAGCAACTCAGGATGAGCCTAGCGTGCATGCTACCAATGGGAGTGTACGTGTTGACCTTTCTTTGGGAGTGTAGATGAAAGCTTCTGCACCATTGGAGGATCGTCAGGTGCAGGTACAACTGGACATGTCCGCCTCAACACTGGCCGCTGCTACTTCGTCACCATATCCAGATACATCCACCTCGACGACGTCATCACCTGCACAAGCGTTCGACACTGCCCTGGAGGAGGTTTCTACTCCACCCTGTCCTCTTCTCCGACAGTGGAGCTTGTGCATCAATTCTCATCCGGGTTAATGCTCACCCGCTGAAGTAAACGACACTCCGTTGCTAAGGATGGGAGGATGGACACGGATGAGGACTCCTTGGCTAAGGCTATGCGGCATAAAGCGGCGCTCAACCTCGATAATCAAGGTATTACATCATCATCCAAATCCTTTTTAGTTTTTTCCAATAATGCCATTGTTTGTAAGTTAAATAATGTGGGTGTTAGTCTTGGAAAGAATGAGAAGGATATATCTATTTTGACTAACGCTTTGAAACACTTGGAATATGACCGATCGAAAGTTACTCCACGTGTTTCTAGCAAGTTTTATGTCGCCCATATTGATGAGGAGCTGCATGCCACATCAGATGGTCAGCTAATCTCTCATTTAGTAGGAGTGGTTTCAGATGTGGGTCTAGATGAACCCGGGCTTAGTTCATTTATTGAGCTTACAGCATCTGGACGTAAATCAAAGACTGCATGTTTGAAAAAAGTTAGCAAGTCCCATAAGAGGGTGAAGTGTTCTAAATCTCCTATTGTTTCCTCATGAATGGAATGTTTTTTAATAGCAGAGGTCTTCGCGACTTGGCTAAACATTTATTCATTTCAGAATGTAATAGGGAATTCAATTTAGATTTTTTGGCTATCTCTGAAACGGGGAGACGTGATTTTGCAGTGAGTCTGCTTAACCGTCTTTCGGGAGGGATAGACTTTACTTGGGTTTCACGACCACCTAGAGGTCATTCTGGGGGCATTTTACTTGGCGTAAATACGGGGACTATGGATGTTTTGGCTAGTTCGGATGGTGAGTTTCACATTAAACTCCATATTCGCAACAAGGCCAACAACTTCACATGGACCCTCGTCGCCATGTATGGGGCAGTCCAGAATGAGTTCAAGGCTGATTTTCTTCGTGAATTGGTTAATCTTGCGAAAGATAATCCCTATCCCATTCTTATAGGCGGGGATTTCAATTTGCTTCGATTTTCAAATGAGAAAAGCCACAGCAGGTTTGATAATCATTGGCCTTTCCTTTTCAACATTGTCATCGACAGTCTAGATCTAAGAGAGGTTTCCATGATTGGAAGACAATTCACTTGGGCAAACAGTCTTCCGGAACCGACATATGAGAAACTAGATCGCGTTCTAATGGATAATGACTGGGAAACTAAATTTCCTATGGTGTCTGTTCGTGCTCTACCTCGTATTGAGGCTATATCAGACCATGCACCCATTCTCCTAACCACTGGGTTGCCACGACCACAACACAAACGCAAGTTCAAGTTTGAACTTGGGTGGTTGCTTCGGGATGGCTTCCATGACATGGTCAAGGAGGTGTGGGAGAAACCGGTAGCTGGGCCTACCCCAAGACACGGATGGAATAACAAAATGCGTGCATTACGTAAATTCCTTGGTGGTTGGGCTAGGCATACAGTGGGTATCCTCAAAAAGGAGAATCTTCGTCTTTCATCTACCATTGATGAATTAGAGGTTAGACCTCTATCTGAGCATGAAATCGAGATCAAGAGTCATTCGAATGCACAGATAGCTAACATGTTGCGTGAAGAGGAACTCAAATGGTATCAACATTCTAACTCTCAGTTTATCCTGAAAGGTGATTCAAATACTAGATTTTTCCATGGAGTCGCCAATGGCAGACACCGGAAGTAAATTATTCATTCCCTACAACAGGTTGAGGGCACAATTGAGGGGCATGAGCAACTTAAATCTTATATCACTAACTATTATAAAAAAAATCGGAGCCCCAGAGGAATGAAACTTCTCTATGGATGAGTCTCGAACAGATAACATCCCCCAAGTCTCTCATGAGGAAAACAACCTACTAACAGCCCCATACACCGAGGAAGAAGTTAGAGAGGCAATTTTCCTAATGGAGCATAATAAAGCCCTGGGTCCAGATGGTTTTCCCATATAGTTCTATTAGAACTTCTGGGAAGTCATCAAACCAGATCTCCTACTTTTGTTTAGCGACCTACATGCTGGCCAACTAGAATTGTTTTGCTTAAACTTCGGTGAGATTATTTTATTACCTAAGGTTAAGGAGGCTGAAAGGATACAACAATATATACCTATTTGCCTCCTTAATGTTAGTTTAAAATATTCACGAAGGTTGCAACTATTAGGCTAAATTGGTCGCTGAATATGTGGTTCATCCTTCACAGACAACTTTTATGCAAGGCAGACACATCCTAGATGGATTTCTTATCCTTCATGAAATGGTCCATGAATTACACCGAAAAAAGTTGAACGGGGTGGTACTTAAAATAGACTTTGAAAAGGCTTATGACAAAGTCAAGTGGCCCTTTCTTCAACAGATTCTCAGAATGAAAGGATTTTCTACAGAGTGGCGCGCAATGATCCATAGCTTCATTTCTGGAGGTAGTGTTACCATTAAGGTCAATGATGACATTGGACACTATTTCCAAACGAAGAAGGGATTGCGACAAGGTGACTCGGTATCGCCCATGATATTCAATATAGTGGTGGATATGCTAGCGGTCATGATTGAGCGTGCTAAGATTGATGGCCAAATTGATGGGGTAGTAAATCATCTTGTTGATGGTAGTCTCTCTATACTTCAGTATGCCGAGGATACGATTCTCTTCATGGATCATGACCTTGAAAAAGCGAGAAATATGAAATTAATTTTATCAACATTCAAGCAACTCTCGGGTCTTAAGATCAATTTTCATAAAAGTGAATTGTTTTTCTTTGGCGACGCTCAAGACAAGGCCCACCTGTATGCTGAACTATTTGGATGCGGGTTGGGCCAGTTTCCAATCACATATTTTGGGATACTGATACATTATTAGAGACTCACAAATGTTGAATGGAAACACGTCGAGGAGAGAATGCAAAAAATACTTAGTAGTTGGAAAGGAAAACTGTTATCTCTGGGTGGAAGATTGGTTCTCATAAATTCAGTACTAAGTAATATGGTACTATATATGATTTCCTTCTTCTAGTTGCCGAAAGGAATTTTACATAGATTGGATTATTTTTGATCAAGATTCTTTTGGCAAGGAGATAGCGAGAGAAAGAAATATCGACTGGCTAAATGGTGTGTGATTTGCCATCCCAAAGACCAAGGAGGGTTGGGCATTCATGACCTTGAGGTTAAGAATAGGGCCCTCCTCGGCAAATGGTTGTTCAAATTACTAATGGAAGATTGTGTATGGCAAACCCTCCTAACGAGGAAATATGTGGGTTCGAAGGTGGTATCCCAAGTATACGGAAGCCTGGGGATTCCCACTTTTGGGCGGGTCCATTGGCTACGAAGAAGTATTTCTTCTGCTATGGATCCTTCTCGATTAAGGACGGCTCAGAAATTAGATTCTGGGAGGACAAGTGGCTAGGAAATGCCACACTCCAGGAACAATATCCGGCTCTATACAATATTGTGCGCCACAAGGGTGAATCTATCGCCACGGTATTGGAATCATTTCCGCCAAATGTGACTTTCAGAAGAGAAATAATTGTACCCAGACTCCAATCGCGGAACATCCTGCTCCAGCGGTTGTCTATGGTGCAATTGTCACATGGGTCTGATGTATTCCAATGGAATCTACATGGGAATGGAAAATTCTCAGTGGAGTCCATGTATAGAGCGTTAATCCAGTCTGATGTGCCAGTTGATAATAACCAATAGATCTGGAAGATGAAGATACCTCTTAAGAATAAAATCTTCACATGGTATCTTCGTCGCGGAGTTATTCTTACTAAAGATAACAGTATTAAGAGGAATTGACATAGAAGTCAGCAATGTGTCTTCTGTCACGATGATGAGACAATAAAACATTTATTCTTCCAGTGCAAATTGGCTCATTCTATATGGTGAGTCATCCAATTAGCTTCTGGATTGTATCCTCCTTGTAGTGTTGCTAATGTATTTGGCAACTCGTTACATGGGATTGATCACAAGTTTAGAACGCTACTTAGGGTGGGAGCGCTTACTGTTATTTGGTCGCTTTGGCTATGTAGAAATGATAAGTTGTTTAATGATAAAAGTACTTCTCTGATGCAGGTTATCTACAGATGTATCGGGACTCTTCGTTTATGGTCCTCTCTACAACGCATGGAGAATCGAGACCTATTTACGGAGGTGTGTACATGATTAGAGGCTACGGCCAGGGATACTTTTACCCAACATGGGTGGCAGCATGATCTTAGGATTGCCCCCCCCCTACGCTTTAGGTGTTATAAGGACTCTACATGTCTCTTTGTATTTTGCCTTTTTTTATTGTGTGAGTGAAACTTATTTGGCTGTGTGCATCTTAGTTATGCAGAGGTCGGGTGTAATGCTTAAAACTTTTAAGTAATAAAGCGCCCCTTTTCAAAAAAAGTTACCTTGTCATCCATGAGAAAAAACCCTCAGTACAGCAGATTCCCCAACCAAGCGGAGCTGGATTGACCGCGAGCAGCATCGAGAAAGTCGATGGCGATAGGCGGCAGCAAGCGGAAGTGGAGAAATGCGGTCGGGTTTGCCGGCAGCCTGGCGGCAGCAGGCATCGAGCATAGTGGTTACCGTTGCGATAGGCGGTGCCATGCATAGACGCGGAGGAGCTTGTGCGGGTGTGAATGGGAACTGGAGGCATGGGGTGGCGGGCGGGGGTGAGGGTTTTTGTGACGTGGGGATGGCGAGGGTTTTCTTTTTTCTTTTTTGAATTGGGTGGTGAGGGTTTTCTGTCCCACAAAGAATTTCGGAGGCAACGGTTTGCTAGAGCCAACCGTGTGTGATTAACGCAACAAGCAAAACAAAAGTCATTGCACACGGTTCCAATTTTGGGAACCATGTGTGATTGACGTACTACCTCGTCCTGGTTTATTGGTCCCCTCTGTAATTTGTACCAGATTTCAACCAAATATTTGACTAAGAAATGTTTATGCACGTCACTAAAAATTATATCATTGAACACTATGTTCAAATACGCATCAAACAATATAATTTTTGCTGACCTGCACTAACATTTTGTCAGCTAAATCTTTGGTCAACATTTAACACAAATTACAAAGGGGACCAATAAACAAGGACAGGTAGATTCCATCAACCGAACTGATTGCATCCATATCCCACAGTTGGACATAAGTAAACATAGATTAAACATACTCAGACATAGATAATAAGCGTACACGTACACAAGCATAGTTCAACCATCATTAAGCATGCTCAAGAGTACATAGTTCGATCCAACATCTCATCTCACAAGCTGGCACGATCCTGAAGCTTCTCCAGGTACTCGGCGTACGCGTCGTGCTCCACCATGTGAGCATACTTCTGCTTGAAGGAGCCAACGGCCCGTCCTCTTGCATGCGCCAGAACACTTTGATACGCGTCATGAAGCTTGTGGTTGCAAAATGGGCATCCATAGCTGTTGTACCAGGTCCTAATACGCCTATTATGCATTCCCGCATAAAGCTCCCTCGGGATTTGAATCTTGTACCTCCTCTGGACATCTTCATCCTCATTGTCCACATCGTCAGACAACACTTATATAAATAGTAAAAAAAATGTGGCGTCAAATTAATGGTTACAAACTAATCTCTAGCGAATATTTGGTAGTTGCCAAAAATTGGCATCAAATCAACGATTACATGCCGTGAAGTAGGATTAGGAATTTATGGCTATTTATTTATACATATCCAGAGATTATGGTTCGATTTTTAAGCACATTTGTCTATGTATAGACCAATCTTGAAGAAAACAATGGCACAAACATATGTAGGTCATTCAAAATCAATTGTCAAGTCTTGGCTAGGAATTATTAGCACGAAAACTAACCCTAGTCGGATTACTAGCAGAAATCATTTCCACAGATGAAACAACTAATCACTTATCACTTGTACCATTCAAACAATCAATACACTACACGGATCTAAGGAAACTTACTCAGATTTCATGGAATGGGAGAACATAACCATAGGATTTCTATTCCAAAAAGGGGGAGGAAGGAGTAACCAGAGAAACCCTAGGATCTATTTGACACATAAATGGGGATAGATGACTAACCAATTGTCCGCCGGAGTCAGAGTCGTCGCCGGAGTGGTCGTCGGAGTCGTCGCCCGAGTCGTCACCAGAGTCGGTGTGGAACTCCGCCTTCGGCTGTGGAAACTCGATGCTGTCGACGACATCAGGTTGCAGCAATAACTCGCCGGCAGTGATGGCAACCACTTTCTCCATCTCCACGCCGTGCTTCGGCGCTTTAGCAGCCCCGACGTCGCCACTCCCTCTGATGGGGCGCTTCGGTGGCATCCTCATACACTGATGGCTTTGATGACTGAGAGCGGTGTCGAGGATGCAAGCGGAGAGAGGGGATTGTGTGTGTGGCGAGGATGGGGGGTGCGGTCACTCGGGTGCACCGTTAATATGGAGTAGTGGGAGAGAGGTGGGCGGCGGTCAAACCGCTGGCTCGCCTCCCGGTGAGCCTGCGCACTAGACTGCTGGCATGCCTACCGTCGTTTCATATAGCTACTCGCACGCCTCCCGATGACACTGCGCAGCGAGCACGCCTCCGTTAATTCACACACCTGCACGCACGCTCCCGGTCTGCCTGCGCGGCGGACTGGTCGCATGCATCCCGTCAGTTCACGCTTGCTCGCATGATACACGGATCGCGTGGCAGCACGCATATTGTTTTTCTATTTGGATGATTAATGATGCCACTTTATTTTTTGCTTAACCGAAGCATGGCACGTATCCATTGTTGGTCTAACGCTCATGGTTCGAATAAACAGTCCGTTTGGGATATTGGTTCCCAATTATTAATAATCTCCCGTTTGTAATTAGATAAAGATTACATCAAAACTAATCTAAATTTGACCAAGAAAAGTACAATGCAACTTTGTATTGGTGTCCATATAACAACATGATAAGTTTCATGAACTTCAAATAAGTTTTGCATGTACTAGAATTTAAAAATCATGATTCTCATTGTTTGAAATTTTTTGCACGGGGAGTAAACATGCACCCAGTGAGACACATGTGTTTTTGCAACCCATTTAGGTGCACTGCCACGTGTGCATGTAGATTGAATTTGATTTTTGCACATTATACCCATAGAAAATCAATCAATTAATGTACTAAAACATATTAATGATCTCTGAATTTTTTTTGAAATTAAAACGTCCTTCCTTTGGTAACATATATATGTTCACCGCGGGATAATTAATTTAATATGCATCGTAGTTGTGGTGGATTCGCGGTGTGGGTGTGGGTGTGTCTGGGGGTGGCGAGTGGCCGTGTGGGTTGGCCGTTTTGTTAGGCAGGCTGGTGCCACATCAGAGTCGTGAATTCATAATTTAAAACATTACACAACCCTTTCATACATACATGTTTTGGCCACATGTAGTTGATGGTTGTCCTACATGACACTCAATACTCGCATATGATGCTTTCTGTGGGCCTGCGAGGTCGTCGTCCATCACTTTGACGAATAGCCGGTAGTGAGGTTAATTTTACCAGCAAGGTAGAATCTTTTTTGTTTGTGTTATGATGGTATATAGTACGGGTCAAAGAGGTGGGAGGGGACTAGCATATACATATTAATTTGTGAATTACATGGGCAGTGCTAATGCATATATATATATATATATAGGACGACAGTTTGGGACACCTAGGTGCCCAGGCTCCTTACGCCGTGACCGTTAGATCTTAGACTGATGCATGCAGATTGTAAAGGGTGCGAGTACATTAAGCACCTTCCATATATGCTTTATGGAAATAATTGGTAAGTAACAATAAATGTATGATTTATGTGTCTTAATGTCATCCGTCAAATAGGAAAGTGATAACTACAATTTCTTCTTAATTTATTTCATCGTACGTAAGAATGGAAAGTCCTCTTAAGGTATATACATACAGCCTTAGTACTTTTATGAGGTATGTGTGTGCAATCCTTGTGTATACTATATATATACATGTACAAACGTCTTAGGTATATATACCTATCTTTGACATATTTTCAACCGGCACTGCATATTAAAGTTGAGATACATCACATGCGAGTATAATGTTATTGGGTATATAACTTTTGAGTATGCCACATTTTAATTATATCTGGGGGCATATCATTTTTGGGAATGTCGCAAGTATCATTTACGGGTATGTCTTGAACGAGAATACATGTACTAGAAAAGAGTGTATCATTTTTTGTACCGGATTTGTGCACATACTCAACATATTTTGAGATATTTGCATACCCATGATATTTTTGGGTATATACATTGTGTCTCGTTAGTAGGTATTTGAAACCTCGAGCATGTCTCTATGTATGAGAATATGATACAATTCTCATACAAAACATAATATTAGGTTATTATATGATGTTTGATTCGTTAGACTATTTAAAGCATGTTACACACTATTATAATGTTATGCCCTAGTAATATGAGAATATAATTAAAAAAATAATATGGGTATGTACTCATAAATTTCTCTCTATAATATATAAATGTCAGATTTTTTACATACGTAACAATTTTTGGGGTATAATTTGTGTAAGGTATATGCGTAGAATAGTACTACCTTTTGTAGGGTACGCATGCGCAATTCTCATGCATAGTATATGTATGCACGCACTAATATATTGGGTATATATACATACCTTTGAAGTATATTGGAACGATAGTCCATCCTCTCGAAATTCTGGATATTTCACATTCAAATATATTGATTTTGTACGTACATACTTTTATTTTGGAAAGAATTAAATGGAGATCATGCACGCAACGGAAGTTGTGCATGCGTGTATTATTTGGAAACAAATGCATACGTGCTAACCTTGGAAGGGAAATATCATAAATGAAAAAATCTTGCATGCAAAATTTAATGGGTTTGGATCCACGATGCATTAATGTAGAACTAGCTAGGTGCTCGTGCCCCAAACATTTTACCTATATATATATATATATATGGAAAATCCATCCTACCACCTGGTGGTAGTTATCCCATATGTCTCATATACTACCATGTGGTACTATATATACTACTTTATCATTTTAAATATATTCATATACTATATCTAAGATATTTCAAAGCAAGTTATATGAAAAATTACATATGAATCCATAGTTTTTGTTATATTGGTGAAATACGTACATATTTGTACGTAAAAAAGAGCATACTCAAAATATGATATATACTACCTAAAAATTAGTATATATACTACCTAATCATTGTTATATACTACATATTACACGTACATACTTTCAATTTTGACAGATACTATATACAACATATAAAACGCAAGTGGTGGTAACTACCACTGCTTGTAGGAAACATTTGTCCTCGAAA
>NC_041381.1:393775874-393795374 GCF_002162155.2 Triticum dicoccoides
TATATATACGCGTCCGTGAACAAGTACACCTCACTCAGTGTCGGGACTTTTCAGTTTTCGAGGCATGTGCCACATCAAAATTGTGACAATGGCTATTCAAACATCACACAACAGTAAGTACGGTATGCATGTGTACGATTTTGATGTAAATATGATATATAAATATGAGCACACACGCATGCATGTGAATTTTGATGTACGTTATATATATATGAGCACACACTCAGATATATACCGTATTTACAAGCAAAAATTTTGATGTACACATATATATGAGCACACACGCATGCATGTGTATGCATGAATCCCTCACATCGAGTCGAAGTGGCTAGTACAACGGCACATCATGAACCAATCTCGCTCTGTGTGGGGAGAGTGTACGATTTTCGACGCACGTGCCACATCAATGTTGTGAAATGGTATTCAAACATGCATGCACGCATCACCTTCATACATATGCATGTAGTGGTTGTCTTCGAACAATACACTCCCTCGTGTGGTTATCGGCGACAAGCCTATATATTCGTGGGCCTGCGTGGACATCCATGATCACCTTGACCGACAACAAGATAGGTTGCCATGGTAGATTCTTCATTTGGTTCGTGTTATCGTAGTATAGGTCATGGTGAGATTCAGACCTAATTGAAATTTGAGCGCATATACTATGCATGCATGCATGCATGAATCCCCATTGTTGGCTTGAAGTGTGGTGTAACATACATATGCATCATCAACCTAACCCTCACTCAGTGTGGGGATTTCTAGTTCGAAATCACAGTGCCACATCAAAGTTGTTCCATTGTGTACTAAAAACACACATGATCCATACATATGTTTGGGCCACACGCATGCAGTGGTTGTGTTCGGGGACTAGCTACTTGCGTGATTATTGGTGAGCTAGCCTATCTGGGGCCGCATGGACGACCATCACTTTGACCAGCAACAAGAGAGAGGTTGTACGACCAAGGTGGATTATTCTTGGTCTGTTTTACGATCAATCTTGGTGAGATGCCTCTCTGGCCTGCCGACTAAAAGTGTGGGGGGGGCTGCTACTTTGCACTTTGCTATGTGAACCTTGGTTAGGGGGGCATTTATAGCTTAGGATTCCCTTTGTGCCGACACGAGGGGGGCTGCTAGCAACTTCGCACTTTTCTAGGTGAACCACGGTTGGGGTGCATCCATTCATAGCTTAGGATTCCCTTCATGCCGACACGAGGGAGGGGGCTGCTAGCTTCTTCGCACTTTGCTAGGTGAGCCTTGGTTGGGGGCATGCATTCATAGCTTAGGATTCCCTTCGTGCCGACACGAGGGGGGCTGCTAGCTAGTTCGCAGTTTGCTAGGTGAACCACGGTTGGGGGACATCCATTCATAGCTTAGGATTCCCTTCGTGCCGACATGAGGGAGGGGGGCTGCTAGCTGCACTTTGCTAGATGAGCCTCGGTTGGGGGCGGGGAATGCATTCATAGCTTAGGATTCCCTTCGTGCCGACATGAGGGGGGGCAAGCAATATCGTGCGCTTTGCGAGATAGGTGCGACATCAAAGTTGCATTAGGTATTTGAAAATCAAACCACCCTTTTCATACATATAAATTTGGTCCAGATACAAGTTCTTCGTGTTCTGACCCTCTCTCGCGTCATTTTTCGCCAAATTTATGAACATTAGACAAGTCGGATGATGCAACAAACACGGTTCACTCAAACTAATGGTGTGCCACTCCGGTGCCCCTGTCACACACACATCCGCACAGTACATTGGGCTCCACGAGGCTCCCCCTCTCAAAAATATCTGCCCGCCTCGAGGGTTTTCCTATTTAATAACACACAATTGTTATATCCGGACCGTGTACGATGTTTCTTCTTCCCAATCCCACCTGCATCCCTAGAAAATATTTGCCCGCCTCGAGGAGGGTTTTTCTATTTCATAACACACGGTTGTTATCTCTGAACCGTGTGCGATGTTTCTTGTTCCGAATCCCGCCTGCCCCTGGAAAATATATGCCCGCCTCGAGGGTTTTTCTGTTTCATAACACGGTTGTTATCTCCGGACCATGTGCGATGCACCATCATCAAAATTTACAATAGCCCCGGCATTTGGCTCCCGCGTAGTAAAATTTTCAGTACCCGCGTCATTTCCTCAAACACACCCCCTGCCCCCCTCCACAGACACACACACACACCAAAACCTCCTCAGGCGCGCGCGCGTGCGCACACACACACACCCACCCTCCCTCCCTCGAAACCCTAGCAAGTTCCCCGCCGCCGCTGCTGCGAGACCTCCGTTGTCAACATCTGCCGGTTTGCCCGTGCAACTTACCCACCAATCTCCATACCAAGGCCGCCCTGAGTTTCTTAGATGACGCCTGCCAAATGCCCTTTCCCCATAGATCCCCATCCCCATCCCTCACTCCAGAGCGTCGCAGCCTAAGCCCAGTTATGCTTCCCGTGGAGCTCGAGGAGCGACTGACCCAAAAGAGGTGTATCGCGGTCTCTTCGCCCGACGTCACCAAGGAAGCTGGCGACCATTACTGGCGGTAGGCACTCAAGTAGCGGACTAGAGTATGCGGGCATGTCTCCGCCGCCCACCTAGAAATTGGAAGAGTCGAGGGCCGGCTAAGACATTGAGGTCATCGACAGTGACGGCCTGAGGCGGGCTATGTCACAGGTTAAGTGGCCCACCCCAACCTCTCCGGTTCAACCGTCGTCGATCTCATGCATGGCCACGCCGCTGATGTCCTCTGGCTCACTGTCAAAAACTTGCCATCCTACATTGCCATCGAGCCCCTTTTGTCATTTCCGAAGGACATGTTCTGTGACGCTGGCTTGGGATCCACAGCTTCCAAGTTAGACCTCATCGACGGCGACCACAAGGAGGGCACCCTCTCCGGCTCTTCCAAGGGGAAAGAGCCCATCCGCTCTTCCAAGGGGAAAGAGCCCGTCTGCGACATCAAGGAGGGCACCCTATAGTCGTGCTCTTCCAAGGGGAAGGAACCCATCTGTGACAACATGGAGCGCATCCAGGGTCCATGCTCTTCCCACGGGAACGAGCCCATCTATGACAAGTGAGGAAACCCATGATTTGTTTTGCCGTGCCTCTTCACAGGGGGAACCCATGATTTGTTTTGTCAAGTCCCTTTTGTAGTGTAGTGAGAATATGTCTAGTTTTAATTGCTATATCTGGTTGTTTGCAGTATGCCTTGTTTATTTCAATTGTTCACAATGCGATGCTCTTTATGTGCAATTATTTCCTGTGCAGTACATTTCATCAATCCAGTTTTAAACATACCGATAGGAATGCATATATTTGCTTGCTGTTAAGCCTGTTATAGCTAGCATATGCCACTTTTAAAGTTTTTTTATTGTTCTGTTGTTTGTATTAGCATAGGTCCAGTTTCAAATGCTATATTTAGTTGTTTGTAGTATGCCTTGTTTATTCTAGTTATTCACAACGTAATATTCTATATGTGCAAGTATGAACTGTGCAGTTCAATTTCATCAAACCAGTTTCAACAATAACACTATGGCCCTGTTTGTTTTAGATTTTGGGACTAGATTCAGCTTTGCCAGTGAAGCCGAATCTGTAATCTGAAACAATCTGCTATTTGGAATCAGCTTTGCCAGTGAAGCTGGATCTGGATTTGGGTCATTTTTAGTGCAAGTTCCTGAAGCACCTCAAAGTGCACTTCGGTGGTGAAGCTGATTCGCAGAAATAGCTTCACTACTGAAGTGAATCCATAGGTGATTAAAATCCAAGCGAAGCTGAAACAAACAGGGCATGAATGACTAAATTTGGTTGCTGCATCTTGTAGTTAAACATGCCTTTCCATTTTTGTTCAACAATAACCAGTGTACTTAGACCGACACAATACCAGTTTGAATGACTATGTTTGATTGTTGTTAAATGTTAGGCTTGTTGTAGTTAACACACCTTTTCACTTGTTTTGCTTTACTAGCATGCTTAAACCTGCACACTGAAGCTATCTTTTGGAGATTATTTTGTCTACCATGGATAATATTGGTTGATGTTTAGCATGTTATGCTTAACATGCTTCTTGATGTACCTACACAGGGCAATTTTGGGAACAACTGTTGTTTTCCATCGAGGTTAGTTTCATCCCATGGCTTATATATGCTCACTATTCAGGATATTGGTAGCTGGTACCATATAGGCCGGGTACTAATAAGGGACTAATCAGTGAATCGGACTTTTAATTGAATATATCTGCAACCCATTTATCGTTAGGTTATCTAGGGTCATATGTAATATATCTGAGGCTACATAGCAACATGCACTGTACTTAATGTCTACATATGCAATCCTAGGCTGCATAGTAACAAGGAAGAGTGTTACCTTAATGTTCTGATGATGTCTAGATACACGTAGAAGAGCAGCAGCAGCAGCAACAACAACAACAATAACAACAACAACAACAACAACAACAACAACAACAACAACAACAACAACAACCCTGTTTGGATACTCAACTTAGCTTAGATGTTAGAGCTAGTTTCTAGCTCATGACTAACCCTGAACTAACTCCATCCAAAGTGTTGTTTGGATGACAGGGTTAGATACTTAGATTGGCAATAAATGCACTAGGAGAACTAGCTCCAATTAGCACCTCTTGGGTTGGATAGTTTTTTTGGGTGGGTTATAGATGCAACTAGGTCAAACAAGCCCTCATGTTTAGATATACTTTAGGGCTATTTGAGACCGAACTAGATCAAACTAACTCTAAACCATGGATACATCAACAGTTAATCAGCCGATAATTTATAAGAATGCAATAAACTCCTTCCAGCCCATAATATAAGATGTTAATTCATCTAATATGTGAGTATATTGGATGTTATAAGATATTATAGAAGAGTGTTGTACTACATCATTGTGCAATTGGTGTTTAGATTCTAATATTAACTTGGTGCTTTTAGGTACATATGTCATTGGTAAAGATCCGCGCTTCGACCCTTTCTACGTATGGGGAAATGAGATATCGATGAACCAGCTATGGAGATGCCCATCAGTTGATGTCAACATGAGGAGTAGGGATTGCCATGCCATGGATGCACTAGAGCTATAAATGAATGCTCAACAAAAGAAAACTAGTGGGTGTGCATCGAACTTGCTTGCTCACGAAGACCTAGGGCATTTGAGGAAGCCCATCGTAGGAATATACAAGCCAAGTTCTATAATGAAAAATTCCCACTAGCATATGAAAGTGACAACATATGAGACTCGCTATATGAAGAACATGGTGCTATTTTGAAGCACAAGTGTGGAAAAGGAGATAGTAACATTGTCCCCTTTTATTTTTTTTCTCTTTTTTTCCTTTTCTTTGTTTTCTTTCTTTGGCCTTTCTCTTTTTTTTGGCATTTCTTCTTTTTTTTTCTTTTTCCTTTTTTTTCTTTGGCCTTTATTTTTTTTTCTTGTTGGCCTTTCTTCTTTTTTTCTTTAGGGACAATGCTCTAACAATGATGATCATCACACTTCTATATATTTACAACTCATGAATTACAACTCGAAACTAGAACAAGATATGACTCAATATGAATGCCTCCGACGGTGTACCGGGATGGGCAATGAATCAAGAGTGACATGTATAAAAATTTATGCATGGTGGCTTTGCCACAAATACGATGTCAACTATATGATCATGCAAGGAAATATGACAATGATGATGCGTGTCATAATAAACGGAACAGTGGAAAGTTGCATGGCAATATATCTCGAAATGGCTATGGAAATGCCATAATAGGTAGGTATGGTGGCTGTTTTGAGGAAGATATAAGGAGTTTTATGTGTGATAGAGCATATCGTATCACAGGGTTTGGATGCACCGGCGAAGTTTGCACCAACTCTTAAGGTGAGAAAGGGCAATGCATGGCACCGAAGAGGCTAGCAATGATGGAAAGGTAAAAGTGCGTATAATCCATGGACTCAACATTAGTCATAAAGAACTCACATATTTATTGCAAAAATCTACAAGTTATCAAAAACCAAGCACTACGCACATGCTCCTAGGGGGGAGGTTGGTAGGAGTTAACCATCACGCGCCCCCGACCTCCACACAAGGGAAGGCAATCAAAAGAGCATCCCATGCAATAAATTTGTTACACAACTTTTACTATACGTGCATGCTACGGGACTTGCTAACTTCAACACAAGCATTCTTTAAATTCACATTTACATCAACTAGCATGACTCTAATATCACTACCTCCATATCTCAGAACAATTATCAAGTATCAAATTGATCATAGCATCCAACTCACTTCTATGATAGTTTTCATTCAAATTACCATGCTGTTTAAGACTCTCAAAATAATATAAGTGAAGCATGAGAGTTCATTAATTTCTACAAAATAAAACCACCGTCGTTCTCTAAAAGGATATAAGTGAAGCACTATAGCAAACGACAAACTACTCCAAAAGATATAAGTGAAGATCAATGAGTAGTTAAATAATTATGTAACTATGTGAAGACTCTCTCTCATTAAAGAATTTCAGATCTTGGTATTTTATTCAAACAGCAAGCAAAACAAAATAAAATGGCATTCCCAAGCTTAGTCTCTTGGTTGTCCTTGAATATTACCTTGGGGTTACTTGGGAATCCCCAATCTTAGGTTCTTACCACTCCTTATTCCATAGTCCGTCGAATCTTTACCCAAAACTTGAAAACTTCACAACGCGAAACTCAAAACAAAACTCGTAAGCTCCGTTAGTATAGGAAAATAAATCACCACTTAGGTACTGTAATGAACTCATTATTTATTTATATTTGTGTTAAAACTAATGTATTACAACTTCTCTATGGTTCATACCCTCCGATACTACTCATAGATTCATCAAAATAAGCAAACAACACAATGAAAACAGAATCTGTCAAAAACAGAACAGTCTGTAGTGATCTGTATCAAACGTATACTTATTAAACTCCAAAAATTCTGAAATAAATAGGGGGACCTGAAGAATTTGTCTATTAATCATCTGAAAAAAGAATCAACATAAAATCACTCTCCAGCAAAAAATGGCAGCTAATCTCGTGAGCGCTAAAGTTTCTGTTTTTTACAGCAAGATCATATAGACTTCACCCAAGTCTTCCCGAAGGTTCTACTTGGCACTTTATTGAAACTAAAGCTATAAAACATGATTACTACAGTAGCATAATCATGTGGACACACAAAAACAGTAAGGTTAAATATTGGGTTGTCTCCCAACAAGCGCTTTTCTTTAATGCCTTTTTAGCTAGGCATGATGATGACAATGATGCTCACATAAAAGATAAGAATTGAAACATAAAGAGAGCATCATGAAGAATATGACTAGCACATTTAAGTCTAACACACTTACTATGCATAGGGATTTTGTGAGCAAACAACTTATGGGAACAATAACCAACTAGCATAGGAAGGTAAAACAAGCATAGCTTCAAGATTTTCAGCACATAGAGAGGAAACTTGATATTATTGAAATTCCTACAAGCATATATTCCTCCCTCATAATAAGTTTCAGTAGCATCATGAATGAATTTAACAATATAACCATCACCTAAAGCATTCTTTTCATGATCTACAAGCATAGAAAATTTATTGCTCTCCACACAAGCGAAATTCTTCTTATTCGGAATAGTGGGAGTATCATAAGCGACTTGAATACTATAAATTGTTTCCACATTAAAAGAGTAATGTTCAGAAAAGGGGTAATCACAATCATGACAAGTTTTATAAATATAATCATCACTACTTTTTATAGCATAAGTTTCATCACAATAATCATCATAAGTAGCAACTTTGTTCTCATCATAATCGATTGAAACCTCTTCTAAGATAGTGGAATCATCACTAAATAAAGTTGACACTCTTCCAAATCCACTTTCATATTCATCACAATAAGATTCAACATCCTCCAAAATAGTGGGATCATTACTTCCTAAAGTTGACACTCTTCCAAACCCACTTTCATCAATATAATCATCATAGGTAAGAGGCATGCTATCATCATAACAACTTTGCATATCAAAACTTGGGAGGCTAAAAATATCATCTTCATTAAACGTAGCATCCCCAAGCTTGGGACAAACATTAATTTCAGCAAATATATTCTCAAATATGTCATCCTCATCAAACATAGCTTCCCCAAGCTTGGGCCTTTTCATATCATAAGCATAATCACTCTCATCATTAATAGTATGGATAGCACCAATAGTATAGCAATTATCATCATCACAATGAGTAGTAGGACCAATATAATTTGGGAGGGATACCTTTCTACCTTTGCTGCTCCTTTGTTTTCTTTTTCTTCCTCACATCATGTGTGGGTTCAACCCTCTTCTTTGAGCTCCTTATTGATGAGATTGGTTGAATAGAAGGCTCCTCCTAGTTACCTGATTCATCATAAGAAATAATAGAAAGATAATGGGAAGTCTCTTCCCTTTCATTAGTATTCTCATCATCTTCTATTTGCTTTATTTTCTCTATGTAATTGGCAATATAAGGATTTTCAATGCAATTCACCGCACAATACATATAAATTTCCTCTAGATCAAACTCAAGAAGTTTATAACGGGCAAATTCTGGAAGGTGCTTAATTAAACGTTTCATTTCTTCATAATCCATAAGCAAACTAAGTTCATTATAATGTGTAAGGGAGATCAAATCATCATAATTTTTGGACACGATTCGGTCATGAAACAATTTGCATCGGAGAGGTAAATGACCACTTTCATTGCAAAGTTCACAAGTACGGCAAAGGAAATATAAATTTTCAGCACTCACATTTAACCTTTCTTGCAACAATTTAGTTTCTAAATGCTTATGCCTCTTACAATATCTATCTTCTCTATTTGGTGTGTTCATGCAAACATGCACTCCACAAAAGTTGACATGCTTATAAGAGACATTTTCATCATAACTAGTGCAATTATCATTAGTACTATGGATATTCAAAGAGTTCATACTAACAACATTGCAATCATGCTCATTATTCAAAGATTTAGTGACAAACATTTTATAGATTTCTTCTTCTAGCACTTGAGCACAATTTTCCTTCCCATCATTCTCACGAAAGATATTAAAAAGATGAAGCGTATGAGACAAACTCAATCCCATTTTTTTGTAGTTTTTATTTATAGACTAAACTAGTGATAAAATAAGAAACAAAAAGATTTGATTGCAAGATCTAAGGATATACCTTCAAGCACTCACCTCCCCGGCAATGGCGCCAGAAAAGAGCTTGATGTCTACTACGCAACCTTCTTCTTGTAGACGTTGTTGGGCCTCCAAGTGCAGAGGTTGGTAGGACAGTAGCAAATTTCCCTCAAGTGGATGACCTAAGGTTTATCAATCCGTTGGAGGCGTAGGATGAAGATGGTCTCTCTCAAACAACCCTGCAACCAAATAACAAAGAGTCTCTTGTGTCCCCAACACACCCAATACAATGGTAAATTGTATAGGTGCACTAGTTCGGCGAAGAGATGGTGATACAAGTGCAATATGGATGGTAGATAAAAGTATTTGTAATCTGAAATTATAAAAACATCAAGGTAACTAATTATAAAAGTAAGCGTAAACGGTATTGCAATGGTAGGAAACAAGGCCTAAGGTTCATACTTTCACTAGTGCAAGTTCTCTCAACAATAATAACATAACTGGATCATATAACTATCCCTCAACATGCAACAAAGAGTCACTCCAAAGCCACTAATAGCGGAGAACAAACGAAGAGATTATGGTAGGGTACGAAACCACCTCAAAGTTATCCGTTTTGATCTATCTATTCAAGAGTTCGTAGTAAAATAACATAGAGCTATTCTTTCCGTTCAATCTATCATAGAGTTCATACTAGAATAACACCATAAGACACAAATCAACCAAAACCCTAATGTCACCTAGATAATCCATTGTCACCTCAAGTATCCATGGGCATGATTATACGATATGCATCACACAATCTCAGATTCATCTATTCGACCAACACAAAGAACTTCAAAGAGTGCCCCAAAGTTTCTACCGGAGAGTCAAGACGAAAATGTGTGCCAACCCCTATGCATAAGTTCATGGAACCCGCAAGTTGATCACCAAAACATACATCAAGTAGATCACGTGAATATCCCATTGTCACCACAGATAAGCATGGCAAGACATACATCAAGTGTTCTCAAATCCTTAAAGACTCAATCCGATAAGATAACTTCAAAGGGAAAACTCAATCCATTACAAGAGAGTAGAGGGGGAGAAACATCATAAGATCCAACTATAATAGCAAAGCTCGCGATACATCAAGATCGTGCCATAGAGAGAACACGAGAGAGAGAGAGAGAGAGAGAGAGAGAGAGAGATCAAACACATAACTACTGGTACATACCCTCAGCCCCGAGGGTGAACTACTCCCTCCTCGTCATGGAGAGCGCCGGGATGATGACGATGGCCACCGGTGAGGGATCCCCCCTCCGGTAGGGTGCCGGAACAGGGTCCTAATTGGCTTTTGGTGGCTACAAAGGCTTGCGGCGGCGGAACTCCCGATCTATCTTCTCCTTTGTTGTTTTTAGGGTATATGGGAATATATAGGTGAAAGAAGTCGGACGGGGGACGCTCGAGGGTCCCACAAGACAGGGGGCGCGCCCAGTAGGGGGGCGCCCCCCACCCTCGTGGCTTCCTCAAAGCTTCTCTGATGTGAACTCCAAGTCTCCCGAATCATGTTCGTTCCAAAAATCACGCTCCCGAAGGTTTCATTCCGTTTGGACTCCGTTTGATATTCCTTTTCTTTGAAACACTAAAATAGGCAAGAAAACAGCAATATGGGTTGGGCCTCCAGTTAGTAGGTTAGTCCCAAAAATGATATAAAAGTGTAAAGTAAAGCCCATAAACATCCAAAACGGGTAATATAATAGCATGGAACAATCAAAAATTATAGATACATTGGAGACATATCAAGTAGGAGTACTATAGGGTGCCTATCCCCGACGGTTTCTGGGTCATGTGGGAAGGACCCCCTATCACCGTCACTCATTAGGTGACGGTTCCAAATGTCGTCACGGAAAGGGGTTAAAAATTGGTTGTATAGCACCGACGCGTACTAGTGAGTATACCCGCCTAAACTTTCTGGTTTCAATCATATTACACCCCAAACTCGAAAACCAGTCACTTAATCCCCTTAACTTTGCAATACTAGAGAAAACACCCCTTGAGAGTCCACCAAGCTGGTTTTGAGGATTGTTTCACCTACGTGGCATCCTGACCATAATTCATTCTTTGACTTATCATGCCACATCATCCCAGGACCCACATGTAAGTGTAATCAGCCACAAAAGACACCCCTTCTTTTTCGTAGATCGCCTCTGTTCTTGCCTAGAAAATTACATGATGGTACCACATTTGGGGCGGTGGTGGCGAATTGGTACCAAGATTGGTAATTTTTACGTGTCAGTGCCAAGTTTTGGGCAAACCGTTGCAAATCGGGCTAAACTTCATATTTGTATGTATTGACGCTAGAACTGACCACCATGGCCCGCATGTCAGCTGACACGCTAGCGAATCGGCACTGCCCTCTCGCTCACTAGGTGCGGTCCAGCTCGAACTGGCCCGGCCCGTGCTCCACTCTCTTCATCCTCGCTCCCGCGCCCCTCCTCGCCGCCTGCAGAAGTGCCAGACCGGACCGCCGCCGCCATGGTTTTCGAAGACGAAAGCAGTAAGGACACGTATAGCCTGCCGTACATGCACTCGACCTCATCCACTGATGGGCTTAACCAGGTGAGTTTCCTTAAGCTAGGTTTAGGGTTAGGGTTTCAGAATTGGGGCTTCTTGATTTGGTTGATTTTTTGGGTTTTGATTTGGGCCTTTTTTTGTACGAGCTTCAGCAGGTCTTTTCAGCCTTGAAGATCCCGATTACCAGGGGCTTGAGCTGGATCTGATGTCCCCATGTGAGAAGCACGACAAGGCATCTGAGAGGCTTGTCACCTTTGAAGGAACAGACACAGGCAGAAGGTTCTTAGCATGTGCAGAGCCGGTATGAATTGTAGACTGATACGTCTCCAAGTAAAATAGTGATGCCATAGATGTGAATTTTATTGCTCGCGATAATTTCAACAACAATGCCTATAGAGGTAATTTTAATCCTAGGCCTTTTCCTAGTAATTCCTCTAATAACTATGGTAATTCCTATGGAAATCAGTCTTACAATAATAATAGGAATACCTCTAATTTTGAGAATAATATTAAAGAATTTATCAACACACAAAAGGTTTTCAACACTTCCATAGAAGAAAAGTTGAATAAGATTGATGATTTGTCTAGAAGTGTTGATAGAATTGCTCATGATGTGGAAAATCTCAAGATGAAAATTTTTGTGCCTAAAGTAGATGAATCAATTAAAGCTCTTTATGTTTCTATGGGTGAAAGTAAGAAAAGAACCGCTATGCTTAGAGTTAAAAGAGAATTTTTAGAAAAAGCATTTTCTACTGATTTCTTTCGCAAAAGTGATGAAGATCTTACAATGATTGGTGTTTCTTCTATTGATTCTTGTTTAGTAAAATTAATATTGATGAAAAATGGACTGGAGAAGAGTCAACTTTAGGTAGAAGGCGTCCCATTATTTCAGAGGGTGAAAATCTTGTTGAAAAAATTGATAAAATTAAGTGGGTTTGAAGAGGTCAAGACTTTAACGAGTGATGTGCCCACTATTTTGGATTAAAAAGGCCTTAATTATGATAGTTTATCTTTGGTTGATTGTATTTCTTTGTTGCAATCCATGATAAATTCACCCCATGCCTATGAACAAAATAAAGCTTTTACTAAACATATTGTTGATGCCATGATGAAAGCTTTTGAAGAAAAAATGGAATTAGAAGTTTAAATTCCTAGAAAATTGCATGATGAATGGGAACCTACTATCAAAGTCAAGATAAAAAATTATGAGTGTTTTTCTTTATGTGACTTGGGTGCTAGTGTTTCTACAATTCCAAAATCTTTATGTGATGTGCTTGGTCTTACCGATATTGAAGAATGCTCTTTAAATTTGCACTTAGCGAATTCTACTATTAAAAAACCTATGGGAAGGATTAATGATGTTATTATTCTTGCAAATAGGAATTATGTGCCCATAGATTTTATTGTTCTTGATATGGATTGCAATCCGACTTCTCCAATTATTCTTGGTAGGCCATTTTTGCGTACTATTGGTGCCGTGATTGATATGAAAGAAGGCAATACTAAATTTCAATTTCCGCTAAGGAAGGGAATATAACACTTCCCAAGAAAAATAATTAGGCCACCATATGAATCAATCATGAGGGCATCTTATGGATCTAGAACCAAAGATGACAAAACTTAGATCCTACGCGTTATACCTAGCTAGGGGCGTAAAGTGATAGCGCTTGTTGGGAGGCAACCCAATGAATAAAATTTATTTTTTCTTTTTACTTTCTGTTCTTGAGTGTTGGCACAATTATTCTACTGTTATGATTGTATTTTTTTTGTGTTTTAGCTAGTGTTTGTGCCAAGCAATGCCTTTGGGAAGACTTGGGTGAAAGGTTTATTTAATCTTGCTGAAAAACAAAAACTTTTGCGCTCACGAGATTCGTTGTCATTTTTACATAAGAGTGATTTAAAGTATATTAATTTTGCATAGGATCAATAGAAAAATTTCTCACGTCCACCAATTTATTTCATAAATTTTGGAGTTACAGAAGTATTTGAAATTTTCAGATTGCTACATACCGTTCTGTTTTTGACAGATTCTGTTTTCTTTGCGTTATGTGCTTGTTTTGATGATTCTATGGTTTTCTTTAATGAGTTTTTGCCATAGAAAATTTGGAATACAGTAGATATAATGCAAAAACAAAATAATAATAGGTTTTCTACAGTACTTATAGTAGTGGTTTGGTTTCGTATACTAACGGATCTCATGAAGGTTTTGTTTGAGTTTTGTGTGATTGAAGTTTTCAAGTTTTGGGTTATCTTACGATGGATGAAGGAATAAGGATAAGCAAAAGGCTAAGCTTGGGGATGCCCGAGGCACACCAAGATAATATTCAAACAAGTAGCAAGCAACTAAGCTTGGGGATGCCCCCGAGTGGCATCCCCGCTTTCTTCTAACGACCATCGGTATTTTACTTGAAACTATATTTTTATTCGTCACATGATATGAGTTTTGCTTGTTTTGATTTGTGTTTTAAGTGTTGAATCCTTGCTGGACACACCCTTTTTAGAGAGCCAAAAATTATGCTATGCTTGCTCCTATGCTTCACTTAAATTTTTAGAGCCATGGACTTGCTCTAGTACTTCACTTATATCTTTTTGAGCATGGTGTGCTTTGTTAATTTTGAAGAATGTTGTCATGCTTCACTTAGATTTATTTGGGAGTTAGTAAATTTTGAATAAATTCTATCCTGCTTCACTTAGATTAATTTGAGACAAAGAAAAAAATTATGCTCATGATCTTCACTTATGTTTGTTTGAGCTTACCAAAAGCAACATATGAAAATAGTTCCAAAGTGATAGATATCCAAGGAGGATATAATAAAAACTTTCATCAAGATCATTGGACCAAATAAACTTGATTCTTGGTAATGGTTTTGAGATATGACGATATGATATGTGAGTCATGTTGATGAGTAATTGTGCTTTAGTAAGAATATTGATGTTAAGGTTTGTGATTCCCTATGCAAGCACGAAAGTCAATAGTTATGCAATGAAATTTATATCCTACTGATGGTGCATTATTCAGTGTTACTTATGCTTAATGCTTGGGTACGATACTTTTTTTTTTTTGGTTGGTCGTTTCTCAATCTTTTTGCTAGCCTTCATTTTGCACTAAGTATGATCACTACTTGTGCATCCAAAATCCTTCAAACCAGTTTTGCCATATGAGTCCACTATACCTACCTATATGCGGTATTTCTGTGCCGTTCTAAGCAAATTTGCATGTGCCATCTCTAATGTTCAAAATACATTTATCTTTTGTGTGCTCTACTAGGCGGTAAAGGGTAGACAATATTTTCCATGCTAAATGTGTTACTCTCACGATGAGTGTTTATTCACTTGTCATTGCACGAGAGTACGACAAAGGTATTAGGGATGCCCGGTCCCGAAATGAAAACTAAATTTACTTTATGTTGTCAAATAATAAATTCCTCGGAAAGTATTGTTATGGAAGGCACCCGTGGATACGGCTAGCCATAGAAAGTGAAAGTTATGGTGGAAAAAGGAATAAACTTTATTTTCTGTTTGGGAACCGCCTATGATGTATCTAGCATGGAAAGTGTTGGGATGCTCCAAGTCGTTTTCGTTGGTAGGAAAAGTATGTCTCTCAAAAACAATTGTATCTCTCAATTTAAGCTTTAAGCTCTGGCACCTCTACAAATCACTACTTCCCTCCACGAAGGGCCTTTCTTTTACTTATGCAATTTTTATTTTGAATTTGAGTCTCCATCTTCTCTTATAAAACACCAACTAGGGGGCACTATGATCGTATTTGAGCATTGGGCGTATCTAATATTCGAGTGTGTTTCATGAATGGATCAATGATTGAGCATGATGGGCTAGGGATAACTTGCTTTAGTGTTGATATTTTGAAAGACATGGTTGCTTGTTGGTATGCTTGAGTATTAAAGTCTTCATGTCAAAACTAGATTATTGCTTTGAATCATATAAAAGTCCATATGTCCATGCTATAAAGAAAAGAATGTGATGAACATGTTAGGCAACATTCCACATCAAAAATCTATTTTTATCATTTACCTACTTGAGGACGAGCAAGAATTAAGCTTGGGGATGCTGATACGTCTCCAACTTATCTATAATTTTTTATTGTTCCATGTTGTTATATTATCATTCTTGGATGTTTTACAATCATTTTATAGTCATTTTATATCATTTTTTGGTACTAACCTATTGACATAGAGCCAAGTGCCAGTTGCTATTTTCTGCATGTTTTTTACATCATAGGAAATCAATATCAGACGGAGTCCAAATGCCACGAAGCTTTACGATGATTTTTTATGGACCAAAAGGAAGAAGTTGGGCCCTGGTTGCACCTTGGGGGAGTCCCGAGGAGGGGACAACCCACCAGAGCGCACCAGGAGGCCAGGCGTGCCCTGGTGGGTTGTGCCCACCTCGGGTGCCCCCCGGACCGCATGTTTGCTCTATAAATACCCCAATATTCCAGAAACCCTAGAGGAGGCGACGAAATATTGATCCAGCCCCCGCAGAGTCCAGAACCATCAAGATCCAATCTAGACACTATCATGGAGGGGTTCACCACTTCCATTGGTGCCTCTCCTATGAGACGTGAGTAGTTCTTTGTAGACCTATGGGTCCGTAGTTAGTAGCTAGATGGCTTCCTCTCTCTCTCTCTTGATTATCAATACAATGGTCTCTTGGAGATCCATATGATGTAAGTCTTTTGGATGTGTGTTTGTTGGGATCCGATGAACTTTGAGTTTATCATCAGATCTATGTTTTTATCCATGGAAGTTATTTGAGTCTTCTTTGATCTCTTATATGCTTGATTGCTTATAGCCTCGTATTTCTTCTCCGATATTTGGGTTTTGTTTGGCCAACTTGATCTATTTATCTTGCAATGGGAAGAGGTGCTTTGTAGTGGGTTCGATCTTACGGTGCTTGATCCTAGTGACAGAAAGGGAACCGACACGTATGTATCGTTGCTACTAAGGATAACAAGATGAGATCTATATTTGCCGCAATAGATAAACGGATCTCGTCTACATCATGCCATCGTTCTTATTGCATTACTCTATTTTCTCATGAACTTAATACACTAGATGCATGCTGGATAGTGGTCGATGTGTGGAGTAATAGTAGTAGATGCAGGCAGGAGTCGGTCTACTAATCTTGGACGTGATGCCTATATAATGATCATTGCTTGGATATCGTCATGATTATTTGAAGTTCTATTAATTGCCCAATAGTAATTGTTTTCCCACCGTTTGCTATTTTTCTCGAGAGAAGCCACTAGTGAAACCTACGGCCCCGGGGTCTCTTTTCATCATATTTGCCTTTGCGATCTATTTTCTCTTGCATTTATTTTCAGATCTATTAAACCAAAAATACAAAAACACCTTGCTGCAATTTATTCTTATTTATTTTATTTGGTGTTCGATCTATCAATCTACTACAAATTTACCTCACGTCTTTTGCCTATCTTGAGGTGTCGTACCCCGAAAGGGATTGACAACCCCTTTAACACGTCGGGTTGCGAGGTGTTGTTATTTGTGTGCAGGGGTTGTTTACGTTGTGTTGCTTGGTTCTCCTACTGGTTCGATAACCTTGGTTTCATATATGAGGGAAATACCTACTGCCGCTGTGCTGCATCATCCCTTCCTCTTTGGGGAAATACTGCCGTAGCTTCAAGCGACATCATAGGCCGCTAGTGGGATATTATATTTAGGTTGATAGTGTCATATTATTGTTGGTTTGACAGTGGCATATTGAATGTTAGTACAAGGGCATAGTTGTTAGGGCTGATTATTAGGGCATATTTAGGTTGGTAGTGGCATCTTTACTATCATTTTGTTAGGGCTGGTTATTCACTTTTGCAACTCCAGTAGCTTATGTAGTTTAATGATAGTGTACTATTATTTTGCAGTGGCATTGTTCTTGTTCTCATGTTAAATATTCAGTTAACTGTTACTTTTATGTTGGGATGCACATGTTGTTATTTAGTTGTATGTTACAAATATTCAGTTGAATGGATAGTATGTAGTGCATATGCTTTGGTAGTTCAACAATTTTGCAGTTTGAGCTTGCTCTTGTTTTGTAGTTGATTACCAAAATGTAGTTCAAATCTGTAGCTGAATGGTGCTATAATTTAGGGATGCGCATGTTGTTATTTCGTGAGTAGGTACAATTACCAGTGTAGCTGGGGTAGTGTTACCAAACTATGCTTAAAAGTAAACTATGGTTTAGAATAAGTGATGCATTTGTTATTACCAATGTAGAAAGGAAAAACAGTTAATTTACAATGCTATTGGTCTTCTTCTTTATTTACCTATGGTATGAACTCACTTGCTTTTTTCACCTTTTGCTCTTTTTGCAGGAAGGGCAGAATTGTGGCTTTGTTGAATGGGTTGATCACCAGTGGCCCCCAACAATGCAGAATGCATTGTTGAAGCTGTGGGCAATGGTTGAAGATAGCAAGAGTGCAAGGATGAATGATAATCTTGAAAGTGCTTTAACTATTCACCATCTGACAGAAGAGAAGAACAAGCTAGAGGCCAACTATGACAAGTTAGTCCAAGATGTGCATGAACTTATGAACTTCCAGGAGGAGAGGGTGGTGGATTTCAGATATCTGCAGTCTAACATTACATATCAGCAGCAATGTAGAAGTGAACTGGCGGCTGATATGAAGGCAGAGATGGCAAAGAAAGATGCAGAAACCCAGAAGCTTAATCAGAAGTATGAACTGCTGGTGAACCTGACAAGAGCTCAAGCAACAATCATCTAGAACTTGAAGTTGAAGAATATGACAAACAAGCAATTGCTTTGTGAAGCTAAGATGAACTTGGAGTTGAAGAATGCAGAGCTCACAAAGTCTGAGGAGAAGCTCACCCAAGATAATCTAGAGTTGAAGCTTCAGGTTGTTGATCTGCTTAAGGGAAAGGAAAAGCATAGTGAAGAGAAGGGGTAGCTAGAGCTTCAAATTATTGAGCTCGTGAAGGGAGAGGAGAAGCTCAAGGAGAAGATCAAAGGGATCCAGGCCATCTTGAGAACTGAAGAAGATGAATATGAGATTAGTGGGCATTTCCAACCTTTTGGGAATGATGGTTGTGTAATGACCTAGTAACTTTGAATTATGGTTGTGTAGTGTATGGTTCTACTACTTGTGAACTGTGGTTGTGTATGTATGTAGTAGATATGCTTTTCATCCTTCTGTGAGAAAAGGATGAACTATATATGCATTTGAACTCCACTATGTATTGTGAATAATGGCTGTGTACCCTATAATCTGTTGAACTCCAGTAAGTATTGTGTGCTATGATTGCTAGACTAAAAATGATGATATATCATTCATTGGAAGATGGATCAAATATAGTAGATGCTTAGATTATTATGTTATAGTGACTCAATATTCTGTGCCATGATTGGTAGACTAAAAGTTATGATTTCTCATGCACTAGGTATTATATTAGATGCTTATGTTAGCATTGGAAGACTATTTGATGCTTATATTAGCACTGGAATATTAGATGGTAATGTTATATCATGCATTGGAAGAGTATGTTAGCTTGGTTCCGTCGACCCCGAGCCACCATAAACCCTAAAGGCTAGGTTTAGGTGGTTCCGTCGACCCCTAGCCATCATAAACCCTAAAGGCTAGGTTTAGGTGGTTTCGTCGACCCCTAGCCACCATAAAACCTTCACACTAGGTAGGTGTTTCCGTTGACCCCTAGCCACCCTAAACCTAAAGGCTAGGTTTAGCTTGGTTCTGTCGACCCCGAACCACCCTAAACCCTAAAGGCTAGGTTTAGGTGGTTCCGTCGACCCC
>NC_041381.1:393795682-393877583 GCF_002162155.2 Triticum dicoccoides
AGGTGGTTCCGTCGATTCCTAGCCACCCTAAACCCTAAAGGGTAGGTTTAGGTAGTTCCGTCGACCCCGAGCAACCATAAACCCTAAAGGCTAGGTTTAGGTGGTTCCATCGACCCCGAGCCACCATAAACCCTAAAGGCTAGGTTTAGGTGGTTCTGTTGACCCCTAGCCACCATAAACCCTAAATGCTAGCTTTAGGTGGTTCTGTCGACCCCTAGCCACCCTAAACCCTAAAGGCTATGTTTAGGTGGTTTCGTCGACCCCTAGCCACCCTAAACCCTAGACGCTAGGTTTAGGTTCGTTTCATCGACCCCGAGCTACCCTAAACCTAAAGGCTAGGTTTAGCTTGGTTCTGTTGACCCAAGACACCATAAACCCTAAAGGCTAGGTTAGGTTGGTTCATCCACATGAGAAAATAGCAAAACAATGACATTAAAGTATAAACATAAACCCTAGTGCCATCAATCCATGAACAGAATCCCCAGTAGAACCATCAAGTTATCCATTGACATCAGCACAAGTTGCTGCAGTGGCATCAAACCCAAAAGAAAACACATTGTAGCATCAAAACAAGTTGCTGCAGTGGCATCAAACTCTAAATAAAACACATTGTAGCATCAGCACAAGTTGCTGAAGTGGCATGAAACCAAAATAAAGCACATTGTAGCATCAGCAGAAGTTGCTGAAGTGACATCAAACCAAAAGATAAAACATTATAGAATCAACAGAAGTTTGCATGGCACATCATGACATTCTGCCACCTCTACTAGCTGAGAACTAGGCCATCCATCCAGTGTGTGTACCACCAGTAGGTGGAGGAGCACTAGAAGTTGGGGCACCATACTGCCTTGGGGCAGAGAATGGACTTGAAGAATGAGCACCTCTCCCAGCGCCACCTATTGTAGATCTTGAAGATTGAGCCATAGTATGACCTCATGTAGAAGATGCTCTTCCAATTCCTCTTCCACCACCAGCCCTTCTTCCACCACCTCTACTAGAACCACTTCCAGTTCTTCCTCCAGCTGGAGCAGCTGTTGTTGTTGGTATATGAGCTCTAGGTGTTGGTGCAGGAGCTCTAGGTGTTGGTGCAGGAGCTCTAGGAGCAACTCCTCTTGCTTGTGAATTCCTTGCAACTGGCTTGGAAAACAATTCAAAGGAAAAACTGTTAATAATACTACAAGTAAGAAATGTACAAGGGAAAAGGTAATTTACAAAAACAACAAACTGAAGAACTAGTTCAAAAGGGCTTACCACATGTTTGTTCTTTCTCAAGGCCAACTCATGTTTCAACTGTTTAAGGCAGCTTGTGTATTTATGCCCTTGTAATCCACAATTGCTACAAGTTATAGTCCCCATTCTTGAGGTGGACTTTGGCTTTGGAACTTCAAATTTTTACTTTATCCTCTTCTCTTTGTTTCTTCCTTCCTTCACTTTAAATGCAGGTGGGACTATGTCTGGACCTGGGGTCTTTGTCCAATCATGCTCACCATGAACATGATATATCATTGGTTCATATGCTGCCAAGTAATATGGTTTCTTGAAGAATTTGCTTACAAAGTCCTTTGGAAACATTTTTGCTTGTTAATTGCTGAGATGGCATGGTTACATGGGATGCCACTGAGGTCCCACTTTCTACAACCACAGGTTTCAAGTTCCAAATTCACAGCATGTGTTTGCTCCCCACTAGTTACTTGCCACAAGTTAGCACCTGCTTGAATGGGTTTGCAGTACCTGGCCCTTTCCTTTTCAATCTCCAACTTCTCACTGTAATGTGGTGTGATCTCCCATCTAGCTGCCTTTCCACTGTCTCTATTCCCGTGCGACCTAACCATTTGCTTATCCTTTATGCTATCACACATTGTCCTTATTGATTTTTTTCCTATGATCTAGGATGTACTTGTTAAACACCTCAGACAAATTGTTAACAACCAAGTCAGTCTTGTAGTTTGTGTCAAATGCATGCCTAGCCCATGTTTTCTTGGGTATTCCACTAAGCCACTCCCAAGCTTCCTCACTCTAAGCTTTGAGATCATCCATTGCTTTATTAAATTTATGTTCATTATAGGCATAACTGGCATTATCCATGCACTTCTTAAGATCTTCTCCCCTAAAGCCAACATTTTGGAAGTTTGCATATATGTGTCTTAGACAGAATCTTTGATGACTGTTAGGAAATACTGCATTCACTACATATAGTAGCCCCTGGTGCACACGGTTTAAACAACTAAGGTACTGTCTAATAAACATGTAAACACATATTTAGTAGGCAATGGAAGGTGGATACACAACCTTCTGTCTGTCAGACATTATAGTATATGGACCATATACTGTCCAACTTCTCCTCCAAAACAAATTTTGAGTTGGTGTAGAAACCAGCACCAATTAGCTTTGTCCCCTTGTCCAACAATGCCAAATGCCAGTGGGTATATGTTGTTATCGCCATCTCCACCAGCTTGATAAAACATCCATCAATACCTAAAAGAGGAAGTAAACATAACATGTTAAATACATTTATATGTGCAAGCTATTAAAACTAACAACATCAAAGTAGTGTACAATCTAAAGAAACTAACCAATGAATGGTCAACACCCCTGTAGAAATCCCTCCCTTGCTCCATTGATGTAGTAAAACATGGTATGGAATCTTGGTCTTGGATGTGGAATTTTTTCAGTGACTCTTGGAGTTACAGTAGTGACTACAACTCTACTCCCAGGGTTTGTATCCACGACAATCTAAGCATAGTCTCTCAGCCTTGGGTATTGCTTCTTATGATCTCCCAACACAGCCTCAACAACTAGGTTTTTTGCCCTATATGCCATAGCCTTGGGCACATCCACACCATACTTTTCCATGCAGGCATCAATCAGTGTATGTATGCTAGTAGTGACATCAGATCTGAATAGTGGCTCATATTGCTTTGCAAGCCACTTAGCACTTACCCTGGTTGTCTCAGTAGAACTAGGGCAAGTGTGTTGTATTCTCATCTTCTTAATTACAATAGTGTTTTCCCCTTTTATAAAAGTTGCCCCAATGCAGAACTTGCATTGTGAATCCTTGCAATGCACAATGATCATCTGATCTTAGTTCCTGTGATACTTGAAGTTTCTGCACTGAGTGATGTGCAAGCTCAATAAAGCATCTCTGAATTGATGTTGATCCCTGAAACACATATGCAGTTGTAGTTGTTGGTGTGGTTGCTCCAAATTCTCATTGTACCATACTCTAGTGGCCTCTTCTTTGCCCTGCTCTTCCTTTTTTGAGGTAGCACAAATGCTAGTTGCTCAAACCCATCATCTTCACTGTCCTTTAGTAAACTATTATCTTCTTCATCTGATGATGGTTTCCAATCATGTTGCACTTCTTCTAAAACACTGGAATGTGACCTTGTTCTTGGTCCCCTTCTTACTTGCAGCTTCTGCTTCTTATTTGCTGGCACATATATTTTTCCTCTTCTTCTGGAACAATTGGGTCATCATCTTCCAAATCAAATAATTCCTCAACCTTTGTGTCACCCTCATAATGCACTTGTTCCTCCTCCTCTGTTTCTTCTTCTGATTCTTCATCCTCTGTTTCTTCCTCTTCTAGTTCTTGTAGTTCTTCCTCTCTTTGTCTCTTTCCCTCTTCAATCTCCATGTCTTCAGCATCACTCATTTTCTTATTGTAGTTAGGCCTTAAATCCCCCATATAATAAGGGTTATTGTCACTATCATATTGCCCTTCAGATGAAGATGCATAACTGCCATCATAGCCCTCTTCTTCTTCCACAATAGATTTTAACTTCGGATTTAGAACATTCTTGCTCTCTTGTGTTAAAACAGCAGGACCTACAGCTGCAATAGAGTAGCTACTCTGACCTTCATAAGCAACACCGTTCTAATCAACAACATAAACAGGAGGATCAACCAGATCATAAACAACAGGCTCGGAATAAACAATTGGATCTAATTTTTTGCTTCTGTACTACACTGACAGCTGGTGGACAAACCCTAAATAGCAAATTAAGCACCAAGCTCTCCTCATTCTGCCTCTTGATCAACTATAGTTTAACATTACTGTCAACCAATTCCAAGTCCTGCTCTCCTGAGGTCTCCATGTAATACAGGGAATCATGAATACTAAAGCTTTGTGTTTCCATCAATGCAACCATAGTCAGGTATGTCACATCTGAACCGCTTAGCTTCCTCTCTAACAGATCGTTATTGTCAAAATGGATCCTAACATTCCAAATTTCTTCATATAAACTACAATTCACATGCAATTTACCTAATTAGTACACAATAACCCTAATTAGAAAATAAAAGAGAAGCAAAGAAGACAGAAACTTACAGGACGCCGCCGACCCTTGGGTCAAGTCGTGGCTATTGCTAGGGTTCGCCACCCAAAGTTGTGTCAGTCGTACCCACTGCTCCATGGAGAGTGCTGGCTCCATGAACTCGTCGTCGTTGCTAGAATACTCAGAGCTCGAGTAGCCGGCGCCGCCTCCCTCAATTGCTCCTGACGCATCGCTGCCGAAGAAGGGAATGTTTGCGCTGTCGTCATAGCCATCGCCGCTACCGCAACCGCCACCACCGCCCGAGGTCGCCACCGCCATCGCCGTAGAGACACTCAGGGGAGCTAGGGTTCGACGAGGAAGAGAGGAGAAGGAGAGGAGACAGAGCAGGCCGGGTCCGGTTCGAGCGGGACTGCACCTAGTGAGCGGACGGACGAGTGCCGATTCGCCAGCATGTCAGCTGATATGCGGGCCCGGGCGGTCAGTTCCAGTGTCAATACATACAAATACGAAGTTTAGTCCGATTTGCAGCGGTTTGCTCAAAACTTGGTACTGACACGTAAAAATTATCAATCTTGATACCAATTCATCACCACCGCCCCAAATGTGGTACTATCATGTTATTTGCCAGACGGCCAAGTAGATGGCGTCGCCAGCTGCAACGCGTTCATGCAGGTCAAGTTCGACGGCAGCGCATCGCCACCAGGCCAGCCGACTGCTCGCCTATCGTTATTGTCAAAATGGATCCTATTTTTGACAGCCGACAACATCGAAGAGTATGATATCTAGATTAGGAGGTGAATGTTAGCAGTAATCTTGATATTATTGTATCTGCATTTCCGTTTGCTTTCGTTATGCATGTACCATAGTTTAGAGAGTAGCTAGTCCAACAAACTTTCAGCGAAGATGCGCAGAGGAGGCAAGATGCCGGCTGCCGTGCGATGTAGTGAGCGCGACGAGATGCCGACTGTGCCATGTGATACGACGATGCCATGAGAGTCGGCAAGACGCGACAAGGCTAGAGTGTGATGGGTTGGTTCAGTTTGAGTCGGATGACACTACAAGGTCGTGTGATACGGCAAGCACGTAGACGGGTTGAAGCAAGACCGGCTGGATGGATCAGTACGTTGGAGCCAAGAGAATTGATGTGTTTGTTAGCTTGTTGATTGCATGCATGAGTTTGTTAGCGGGTGGTGCAGGTCCGGGAGAGATTCCAAGAGATGTAGTGTGTGTAGTTTGTTGGGTCAGTGGCGTAGTAGATGGATTAGTGGGTTAGTGGCCGAGAGTGCCGACTAGTTAGGGTGTGCGTGAGGCAAACCTCCTGTGTATATAAGTATGGCATTGAGTTAATGAGAAAAAGAAGGCTGGAGGGCTATAGAAAAAATGTAGCGTTGTGTACACCAAGGGAAGGGCCTCGCGGCAAAGCTCTTCTGGTCTCCCTTGGTACGTGTGTGTGTGTGTGTTTCTCCTTGTTTTGTGTGTTCTTGAGAGAAAGTACAAGAGAGATGATAGAGATTGAGAAGAAGAGAGAAACCTTAAGAGAGTTGTGCGAGGCCGCTCCAGGTAGAAGAAGAAGAGGCGTTGCGAGGGGGCGGCGCCAACATGTTGCCGAGCGTGGCATCGTCGTCACGATGGAAAGGTCTCAGCAGCGTCGCCGACGTGTAGGTGCGGTGAGCGATGCAGAAGGGCCCCGTGTGTTGGTGAAGTTGCTCGTCCCGTGTACAAGCTTTCGAAAAGGCCTCGTCCGCTGCGGAATGGCCCGACACGTCATGTGTTCATCACGGCTTCCCCATTTAGCTAGCTTATTAATTGTAGCTTAGCTAAAGTATGTAAGCCATGATCGTGCTCATACCGAAGGTCGATGATCCATCAGTAGTCATAACGCAGTTTCGGCCAATCAGTTTATGCAACATGGTGTATAAGATGATCTTAAAATTACTAGCTAATCGTCTAAAACATATTTTGTGCGAGATTATATCTCCCAATCAAAGTGTGTTCGTTCCTGGACGCCTTATCACGGATAACTTTTGGTAGCTTTTGAGTCATATCATGCAATCAAAAAGAAGACTACGGGTAAATAAGGGACATGTGCGGTTAAGCTTGACATGCACAAGGCATATGACAGGGTCGAGTGGATTTTTTTGGAGACCATACTGTTGCGTCTAGGGTTCACACCAAACTAGGTGGCAATGATCATGGAATGTGTACGTACAGTGAAATATCAGGTATGAGTAAACAATGTGTTAACTAATTTTTTTGTCCCTTCCAGGGGGCTCCGACAGGGAGACCCTTTATCACCATACTTGTTTTTGCTCTGTGCTGAGGGCCTAACAAGCTTGATCACATATGAGGAGGAGGCTGGTAATATTATGGGAGTGAAGGTGTGTCGTGATGCTTCTTCGGTATCTCATCTTTTATTTGCGGATGACTCTCTTATCCTTATGCGAGCAGATGCCACTAATGCTATCAGCCTCCGGCGGGCACTTGATGATTATTGTGCAGCTTCTGGACAAATGGTGAGCGAGGCCAAGTCCAGTATTTTCTTTAGTCCTTGCACCCCTGTTGATATTAGAGTGGAGGTTTGCACTGCACTAAATATCATGGTGGAAGCCATCACAGATAAATATTTGGGATTGCCTCCAATTGTAGGTGTGGACAGAACAGATTGTTTTCAACACCTCATTGACAGAGTTTTGAGTAGAATAAGAGGTTGGAAAGAGAAATTGTTATCCTACGGAGGTAGGGAAGTGCTACTTAAAGCTGTCATACAAGCTATTCCTTCTTACGCTATGTCAGTTTTTAAACTAGCCAAACTGGTTTGCAATAATATCACCACAGCTATGTCTAAATATTGGTGGGGAGATGATGATCTGCAAAAACACATGCACTAGTTTGCTTGGTGGAAAGTGTGTGTCCCAAAGGAAAAGGGTGGAATGGGTTTTAGAGACTTGCATTGTTTTAATTTGGCTCTTCTCACAAAGCAGTGTTGGAGGTTGTTATGTGAACCAAATTCTTTATGTGCTAGAGTTTTGAGAGCAAAATATTTTTCTGATGGAGACCTTCTTAACTGCGGCCTTAAGAAGGGTAGTTCTTATACATGGCAGAGTCTATGGAGTGGAATTCAGTCTTTTAAGCGAGGGCATATTTGGAGAGTTGGAAAATTAACATCTGGGAAGATCCTTGGATACCAAGTAGTCCTACTCGAAAGTTAATGACGCCAAGAGGTAACATTGTGATCACAAAAGTTTATAAACTCATTGATACAGAAAATAGAGTGTGGGATGAACAGTTGATATCGGAGTTGTTTTGGCCTATTGATGTGCAACGCATATTAAATATCCCACTGGCTTTGGGGATGATGGATAATTTTGTGTCATGGCACCATAATAGAAGTGGAATATTTTCGGTTAGATCGGCATACCATGAAGAGTGGGAGCATCAACACGGACGAAAGTTGAGGATGAGTAACTCAATACAAGCCTCAAGTACTAGTCCAGTTTGGCGTACCATTTGGAAATTGCGTGTGTCGGTAAAAATAAAAATTCATGTATGGAAAACTTTGCTTGGCGCCATCCCTTGTAATGGAGTCCTTGCTAACAGGCATATGATGACAAGCTCTCAATGTCCTCTCTGCACTTTGGATTGTGAGAGTATTAGACATGCCATGTTCTTGTGCCCTAGAGTTCAAGAAATCTGGAGGATATTGGGACTGCAAGATGTGGTTCAGGAGATGTGTGCGCTAGAAAGGGATGGCGGATCGGTGCTGGCTGATCTTCTTCTATCAACGAATAATAACATGGCTCATATGACTGATGTTCAATGCAATGACCTTGTGGCCACTACAGTGTGGTACGTTTGGTGGGAAAGACGCTGCTACACTCATGGTGAATATGTGTATGCACCAAGCAGGTCAGCGCAAGCAATTTTAGCTCTTGCTAAGAATTTTTCCAAGGCAAAGTCGAAGCAAGCGAAACTGAGAAGATATGGATGGAGTAAGCCACCGGAGGGAGTTATCAAACTTAATGTCGATGCCACTTTTGATCCTGATAGAGGAACAGGGGGTACGGGTGCAATATTACGAGACGAAGCTGGTTTCTTCGTCGCAGCTTCATGCAGTAATATCCCTTTTGTGGAAGACGCGGCTACGGCAGAAGCTAGAGGTATGCAAGATGGGCTCTTACTCGCAAATCAAGTTGGGTGCAATAAAATTTGCGTCGAGTCCGATTGCATGGAGGTCGTCGATGTCATGCAAGGGGGTGGTAATTCGCTAGGCCCGGCAGCCGCAATTTATGAAGAATGTTCTTTTCTTGCTAGAAATTTTATTTCTATTATGTTTTCCTACTGCCCTAGGGAGGCCAATGCGGCAGCAGATTTATTGGCTAGAAACTCGGAGTTCTCTCATACAATTGTTTGGAAATCGGAGCCTCCGGGATTTCTAGTCGATGTGTTGACAAACGATGTATCACTTTTTGCGCATGAAATATAAACCGCCATGACGGCTTTCCCTCAAAAAAAGTATGTAAGCCATGATCTCTAGAAAAAAAGTATGTACGCCATGGCCTCTCACCGTGAGGACACGCAGCAAGTCGTCGCCGTCGGTATGGGCTATGGACACATATTGACCGAAGCGTTGAGGGCGACAAAGGTGATGGTGCACGGTGCCCTCACTGCACGCATGCGCCGCATCAACAAAACCACCATCAGAAACAACTTGGTAGGGCGTCGGGGGGTGTTTTGTCCGGTATTGTCAAGTTGAGGTATTGGTTTCTAAGTTGGGGGTGTTATGTGGTCCTGATACGTCTCCAACGTATCTATAATTTTTGATTGTTCCATGCTATTATATTACATGTTTTGGATGTTTAATGGGATTTACTATACACTTTTATATTATTTTTGGGACTAACCTATTAACCGGAGGCCCAGTCCAAATTGCTGTTTTTTTGCCTATTTCAGTGTTTCGCAAAAAAAGAATATCAAACGGAGTCCAAACGGAATGAAACCTTCGGTAGAGTTATTTTTGGAACAAACGCAATTCAGGAGACTTGGAGTGGATGTCAAGAAGCAAACAAGGAAGCCACGAGGCAGGGAGGCGTACCCTAGGGGGTGGGCGCGCCCCCCACCCTCATGGGCCCCTCGTGGATCCCCTGACCGACTTCCTTCGCCTATATATACTCACGTACCCTGAAAACATCCAGGAGCACCACGAAACCCTATTTCCACCGCCGCAACCTTCTATACCCGTGAGATCCCATCTTGGAGCCTTTTCCGGCGCTCCGCTGGAGGGGGGATCGATCACGGAGGGCTTCTACATCAACGCCATAGCCTCTCCGATGAAGTGTGAGTAGTTTACCACAGACCTTCGGGTCCATAGTTATTAGCTAGATGGCTTCTTCTCTTTCTTTGGATCTCAATACAAAGTTCTCCTCGATCTTCTTGGAGATCTATTCGAAGTAATTCTTTTTGCGGTGTGTTTGTTGAGATCCGATGAATTGTGGGTTTATGATCAATATTATCTATGAACAATATTTGAATTTCCTCTGTATTTTTTTATGTATGATTTGTTATCTTTGCAAGTCTCTTCGAATTATCAGTTTGGTTTGGCCTACTAGATTGATCTTTCTTGCAATAGGAGAAGTGCTTAGCTTTGGGTTCAATCTTGCGGTGTCCTTTCCGAGTGACAGCTGGGGCAGCAAGGCACGTATTGTATTGTTGCCATCGAGGATAAAAGGACGGGGTTTATATCAATTGCTTGAGTTTATGCCTCTACATCATGTCATCTTGCCTAATGCGTTACTCTGTTCTTATGAACTTAATACTCTAGATGCATGCTGGATAGCGGTCGATGTGTGGAGTAATAGTAATAGATGCAGAATCGTTTCGATCTACTTGTCGCAGACGTGATGCCTATATACATGATCATGCCTAGATATTCTCATAACTATGCACTTTTCTATCAATTGCTCGACTGTAATTTGTTCACCCACCTTAATACTTATGCTATCTTGAGAGAAGACACTACTGAAACCTATGGCCCCCGGGTATATTTTCCATCATATAAGTTTTCGATCTGCTTGCAATCTTTACTTTCCAATCTATATCATAAAAATACCAAAAATATTTATTTATCTTATTATCCCTATCAGATCTCACTTTTGCAAGTGGTCGTGAAGGGATTGACACCCCCTTTATCGCGTTGGTTGCAAGGTTCTTATTTGTTTGTGTAGGTACGAGGGATTTGCGTGTAGCCGCCTACTGGATTGATACCTTGGTTCTCAAAAACTGAGGGAAATACTTATGCTACTTTGTTGCATCACCCTTTCCTCTTCAAGGGAAAACCAACGCATGCTCAAGAGGTAGCAGGTCCAAACCTAAAAGTTTAGGGGGTATATAAATTTAACTCGCCCAGATTTGGGAGGAGAAATCCTATCACATGGCAGGAGATTTTTTAATTGATCGGATTGCTTACCACATGTGTCACGTGGTATCGCAGGGCAGAAGATAGAAGAGGGGATTTGAAGAGATACATATACCCCTATCAGCCCAATATGTGACACGTTTACCCCAACCAGGTACACACAAAGACACGCGTAAACAAAATTTGAGCACGGGTGGCAAAAGTACTTCTTTCACCGAATGACAGGTTGACCCCACGCGTTTTTCACAACCTCGATCAATCAGAGAGTTCTCATTCTAGGGAGCTTAGGATGTGTTTGGTTTCCTACGTGGCATCTAGCTTGCACCCGCCATGCAAAATCTAGTGTGTTTGGTGGCTTGTGCGACCTCCTCAGTCTGGCCCACCCGATGCAAAAGGAGGCCTCTCAGCTAGCCTGAGGGGCACGTAGGACTCGGTGGTATCTCCAAGCCAGGCTCGCGTCTGCATCCACAACTCACGCCCCGTGTCTCCTTTTCCTCCTCCTCTCTGTCCCGCATCATTGGATCAAACACCCACCCACCGCCGTCACTGTCGGCCATCTAAGCTCCCTCGTCCATCACTGGTTCAGGCTCCCTCATCCACCACCAGTCTGGACTCCCTCGTCTGCCACTCGTCTGAGCTCCCTAGTCGGCGCTCTTCCACGCCCACACCAGGGGTTCGCCGCCCCGCCTTGTGCACCACCCGTCCGAGCTCCCTCGCTGGTGCTCCTCCATGCCCATGTTGTCCACCATCGATAGAGAGGAAGAAGGGGAGAGGGGAGCACATGCATGCTATGAGCTGCAACGGGGGCCGCATCCCCCCTCTCCCCTCAAATCGCGCCACTGCTCCCAATCCTTCCAGTGAGCTTAGTCGAATATCCGTCAGCATCTCCTCCCAGCTGCCCATCTATGCCCTAGCCAACTTGTCGCCCTCCACCTCTTTGTTGAATTGGTCTCCGCCGTTGCCTTCTACCTATCTATGTGGAATGGCCTAGATTGGTGAAAATGTTTTCATTGCTTTGAGAACATTTTGATAAATAAAATTGAAACCCGAGTTTGACTTAGATTTCAGTTCATCCTTGTTTTACATGTTCCACAGAATGATCCAGATCCAATTGAAATGATTGAAATTGGAAGAGAAAAGTTCACAGAATTGAGCTCAAATGTAGTCTACCAAAGAACATTTGTTGTATATAGCATCTCTCGTGCAACAATATCATACATTCCACCAAACACACATCTCAGCCAATATTTGCATTAGCTCAACCAGGTCACGCTCACCCAGGATCCCCATGCGATGCAGGCAAGAGCCACCCAGGCAACCGAACACACCCTTAGTAACTCTCGTGATGCCCGATCCATCGATGTCCCTCTTGATAAAAAAGTCTATGCACTCAACAAAGAGTACCACTGGATCAATCGCTGCAAGGGGGGGGAGGGGTCTGCCATTACACGGACAATCGCTTGCGAGAGAGAAGGAACGAGAGGGGTGGAGTCAATTGGTCTGCAATAGAGGAAGGGGTAGGTCGATCGACCCGACATTTTAGGGCGACAAGAAAAGCTGCCCGAACGGAGAAGCCAGCCTGTCCAGCCAATGTACCTATAGAACCATCTCAAGCAAGGCTGGAGTCCTCACACACGCATCTTCAAACTTCAGGACGCGTTTGGTAGCCTGCACTAGGCCCAACCAGGTCCGCGCGGGTAGTTTTTGGTTTGTTTGGTTGCTCGGGTCACACCAGAAAGTTGGTCCACACGGAACTTAAAGCACCTGTGGGCCTGCATCCAGAGGAACGGCCTAATCAATTGTTTCTAGCATGCCAGGCTAAGTGGAGCCATATCGTGGGCACATGGGTGGGTCTGGTTGCACGAGATGATGCGAGTAGTGTACAACATGCATGTACCTGGTTTCTTCTCCTACCTCTCTTAAGCTCCTTCTCTAATCTTCTTTCTTTTGTCCATTCTAATCTACACAACGATATTTCTATTCGAGATAAGCTCTACATAAAGAAGATGCACATTGGTGTTATGGTTTCATTTTTGCGATCGGTTCGTAGTATCATCGAGCATAAATGTTCAATTTCGTGTTCATGTCCGGAGCTATTTTGGATGAATTCTGTCAATTTCGTCGCGCACGATCGACAATTTAAAATTTTCTTTGACCAGTAGCTTCGTTTCATAGTTTCACATGTCTTTCGTGTTGCACATTTTCTGTTTGACGATCGTAAACGAGTAGATCTACCTCTTCCTCATAGTGTACATATGCATGTGTGTGATCTGTTTTAATGATATTCCTTAGTCTCCTCCACCTAGTTGTTCCTCCTGGCCTCATCCCCCGTGTCCTGCTACACCCGTGTCACCGCCGGCATCGCTCCTCTCGGTCTCCTTTCCCGCGTGTTGTTGCACTAGCGTCACCGCCGTTGTTGTTCCTCTCAGCCTCCTCTTTCGTGTCCTACTACACTCGCGCGCTCGTCATTCCTCTCTGGCTTCTCTTCCATGTACTGCTACATTGAAGCAATCGCCGGCGCCGTTCCTCTCGGCCTCCTCGCTCGTGTCCTACTACACTGGCGTTGTCTTCATCGTTGTTCTTTTCAGCATTCTTCTCCGCGTCCTACTACACCGTCGTCGCCATGGCGCATACACTACATTTTTTCTTCTTCATCATCTGCCTCAGCACCCTCCTCTTCGTTACTTCACACAGACTTTCTCTGCGGCGACGATGCTAGCAATTAGTTCGCCACACCGCCGACGGGATCGCTCGCCTGCGGCTCCGTGCTCGTCGTGTTGAACGCGGTGCCGCGACCACCGTCTACCGCAGTCGCTGATGCACTCTAGTGTAACTATATGTTATGTGCAGCTGTTAACTCTTAATAATGTCCGGTGTATGCAACCAAACAATGTGCACTAGTATGAGCGCCAATACAAGCAACCAAATATAGTGATTAGTGCGTGGAGTTGTTGCGACCATGTAGAGAGAGGGGAATAATGTCCAGTGTTAACCAAACAACATGCACTAGTATGAGCGTCAACTAACAACCAAACACGATGCATGAAGGCATTGCGACGATACAAAGAGAGGGGGTGTAGGCAACCAAACACGCAAAAATAATGCAAATGCTGATTTTTTGACTGCATTAGCTCAATCAGACTCATTTGGGAAGTATGCAAAGTGGAACAGCAACCAAACGCGCGTCGTTAGCCACACGGGCCCGGTTTCTGTTCGTGTGGGAAGAGCTTCCAGCGTGGCAGCGTCTCGTGATGGGGGCACAAGACGAGGGTAGCCGGCGGCCGCCGCCGCCAGAGCCCACCCCTGGCCAGCCCGCCGCAACCGCGGGCACGGCGCCGCCGCCCATCACCCCAGCCCAGTTCCTCTCCTGGAAGCAGCGGAAGGTCGATCTGCCTCTTTTCTTTCCCTATCTAAGAAGTTCCTTTACTAGTCCCCCATCGATTTTTGACTGAGCTTTCCTGTGATTTCTTCTCCGTCCAGCGGCTAGCTAAGTGCGCTGTGATCTCGTGGTGGTTTCCCCTTGGCTAGACCATGGAAATCACTCGTGATTTGTGGGCTTCTCTCTCGATGCACGCCCGTATGTGTGATTATGTGCCTTTTGTTCATTTGGGTGCCATGTGTAGTACTCCCTCCGTGATTAAATATAAGAGCATTTAGATCACTACTTTAGTGATCTAAATGCTCTTACATTTCTTTACAGAGGGAGTATGTTTTAGAATTGGAATAATGGTTTGTAAGTTCTGTGTTTGATTGCCGTCAGCAGGGCTTGTACACTACACGAACAGGGGAGAATAGAGATAACGAATACAATCACATCATGAAGCGCCCATTTGAGAGGCATCTCGTATGATGCAAGCGGCTTTTTGTAGGGTTTCGATGACCTATTCTCTGTCAGTTGGAGATAGTTACTCCATTTCATCCCAAATATAAGTAGTTTTAGATTCCAAAGGTGCAGTCAATATAAATTCCTGTAAAAATATAAATGTAGACCATTGGCCAACATAGACAATAAAATTTTGATACCACTAGATCCATAATCAAATATAAATTATTTCTTGCGAATCAATCAAATATAAATCACTAATACGTAATTTATTGTATTCGATGGAATTGATGGTCAAAATGTCACATTAAAAACAATGTCAATGTCCCAACTACCTTGCATTTGGGATCATGAGTATATGTGCAACTACCTACTGAGCACTGCGTCTACTTATTTCAGATGCAACACTGTGAATGGCCGCAGCCAGAGTGATGATACACCTATTTTATTTAAACACTATGTCAGCACCTTACTTTGCTAAACGTCTCTCCAAGAACATGATTGTACATGCCCTTAGATGATAATACTTTTCTTCATCATCTCGAATAGACTTACTTGAGTGGTTAACTGCAACTTTGTGAACTTTTTAGTGTCTATAGACAACGGATATCAGATTCTTGTGGGTAATATGTTTCCCTTTTCTTGTATATGTTCTAGGCTATTTGTCGACGAATGATGCCATACTTTTTTTTTCTGGTCCCTGGGAGCCTCCTGAGATACACATGCTGTTTTTGTTAAATTCTAGATTACCTCTTACCTTGTCCATGGTCTGGGTAATTGCCATGGATGTGTTGTGTTTCTGCCTTTGAATTGTTTATCTTTTTAATTCTTAGAGAGCACCTGTTCTCTAATTGTGTGGTTGTACAGGTCCATTTTTCATGCATAGTTTACTCATAAAGTTACGCCTGCTATTCAGGATAGGGAGAACTGCATTGCTTGAGCATTTTATTTTGCTTTCAATGCTCTGCAATCTGGTTATTAAGAGAGGTTAGAGAGTTTCAGTATTTATAATCTGTTCTTGGAGAGATAATTCAACCTTTTGTTCTTTATATCGTTCTTTTTTTTTGCAAAACGCAACCTGTAATGATTGGTTCCTTTTTGTTTTTATGTTGGTGGAAACTTTGAGCTTATTTTGGATGTTGCTTGCTCAATAAAAACAAGCTGCGCTTTTATATACTTTTGTCCTATTTGAATATGAGATTTAGTAACGCGAACTGTGTCTTATAGAAGTTTCATAGTTGTTGCATGCTATTCCAAATGCCAAAGATCATGCAAAACGGTTGTTGCTAGAATCTAAATGACGTGTGATGTGTGGTTACCATAGTTTCACCTTATTGTTTTTGGTTATAATTATTGCTGCATAACTCTTTAAAAGAATGTGCCGTGAATGTTTTTGATCATTACTTGTGGGTATTCATGTGAAATTAAAATAATGACATTGTTGAACATAAGCCAACATTTGTGTTCTCCTTTGTTATTACCAGATCAATTCTGACTTTCTGAGTTCCCTTTCTGGACACGTGCTCTTTGGATAACAAAGCACATGTTGCAATCTGACTGAATAACATGGGAGGGCCCATGTGTGATGTTAAGTCATGATAGTCTGATTTATATCTTGAAAACAGGATGGTCTGTCTAATCCATCTTTATAAATGGTCGGTTGTTACAGTAAAGGTTGTTACAGTAAATTGTGTTTTGGACTGTCACTAAGCTATTTTGCATGCTGCAATTTGCTCAAAACATCAAGCTGTAAGCCTGGGATTTATACGGAATCTGTATACTTGGGTATTTTTTGTTTTCTGATTTCAATGGCAAGAACTGTTTCCTTTTGTGTCCTGAATAAGACTAACATTGATCCTAATAACATCTTTGTTTGGTATGAACTTCAGGATGCAGAAGAAGCTGCAGAGAAAGCTGAAGCGGCTCAGAAGCGAGCCGCGGATATAGCTTCAGGAGCAGTTCAGATGAATGGCCGAGAGTTGTTCCAGCATGAACCCTGGGTGTTTGACAACAACATTTACTGAGACAACTAAATCCTGCAGAAACACACAGAGCATGCATGTATGCCATGTTCACTGTCAGAATCCCACACCATAAGAGTTTGTACAAGCCGTTTGAGCTCTGTTTTATGGAACCCGTACATTGTTTTGCTACTGATAAATGGGAACAAAGACAGTTCTCTACAATGTTTTTTTTCATACTTTTCACATTTCAGAGTATCCAGATTTCGTGGAATGCTGAATATAGTGTATCATCCCGCTATAGCTCTTTCTCTCCCTGTTTAAGGGCTTGCGGCTATGATTACTTTTCTCTGTGCCTCGAGATAGCTGCACATGGCAGTTGTTGGCAGTAAAAAAGAATAATCCTTGCTACAAATTACTCTTCTTTCCCTTTTCCTAGTACCAAACAGCCCATTAGCATATAACAGTATTAGTTTGTTTGGAGAAAAAACTTGGTGAAAGAGGGGAGTTTGTATTTGCAGCTTCATCGAGCCAAATGGACCTACGATCATCATTCGAGCAATTCAAAAGCACCACAATGGTTCACTGATGAAATATTTATTATGCGACAAAGATCTTACTGACTAGTGAAGATACTGGAAGTGGTTGGTCACTAGTGAGCGAGAGATACTGGAAAATGATGTATGTGTTTGCCTTTCAGAAAGAACAACAAATGTTTTCTTGAAGGAGCCATGTGTTTGGATATTGTTATGAGATTGTCAGACTTCAACGTGTGCAAAGCCACCTGGTACTATCTATTTACCGTCCATTGTACTTGGAACATTACAATGGTTGATCCAATGGGCAAGGCCGCTGGGCACACCTATTTATATCTGTACACCATGGATCTGAGTGGTGACACATCCCATGTACTGAAGCAAACAAAACTGTAGTCTGTAGATTGTAGTTTTCTTGGTTTCTGTTTCCATCTCTGTTCACCAAAGCAATCCTGGTTTGGTTGTGCCTTAGGGATGGGCGGCATTGGGAAAAACAATTCATCAACTTCTGGAAAGAACTCCACGGAGAGCCACTTGAGATGTACAATGTGTCGAGATGGAACCAAGGCGAGACTCTGTTTCTGGAACGATAGTAACAAAGGTTCAGAATCTGTACATGAAAGGGAAAGACTACTACCATGAACTGGCGCATCTGAAAGAAAATGCTTTTAAGTTTAGAATCAAAGTCACCTTGCCTCTGAAAGAAAATCACACAAGCGATGTGCCTGCGCCATGGAGGATTCGACAAATGTTTTTTTGTATTCAACATAAAGTTGTTCACTGTTGTTCGTGATACGTTTTTCACTGTCATTCTTTGTGTGACCACCATACCAGAACGCTCTCAAAACATGGCCAGTTTTCAGTGGTCTTGTTTTCCAAATCTGTCAAGTTAGGTACAATCAGTTTCTGATTAAATGTTAGCGTTGATCCTGCTATACAACTCCGCCTATGTTGTCTCAACATAGCCGGTCCCAAACCCGGAGAAAGGAGGAGGGTTGTGATAGGCTTGGCGAGCCAATGGAAAAACCAAGCCACTCTTATGGAGTTGAAACCCAAAAGGTTGGTCGCGAGATCCTATGGGTTTCACCTCTAGCCTACCCAAACTTGTTTGGGACTAAAGGTTTTGTTGTTGTTGTTGATCTTGCTATACATCTTTATTTCCATGTTTAAGAGCTCGCGGGTATGGTATCTGATTGTGATGGCATGAGTGGATGTTTGTTAGGGATGTCTCGCTTGTAAGTTGTAACATAGAAAACATGCAATATTTGTCTTTTTTAGAAGAATGTTGATTCTTGAAACATCTATTTGTATTGTGATGTGATTCTCTCACTTGTAGTTATGAATTCAACTGAATGAACATTGCAATTTTGTCGGCACCCCATAACAAGCTTTGCACAAAATTGTGAAATAGGAGGTTAGGCACAAAGAATAGTGCTATGCTCTGCTGCTAAGTTGTGCACTTTGACTTAACTATGATAGGAAATCAGTCGACTCGTTACCTTTCAATTCCAGGGTGAAGGGACTTGGACAGTTAGGCACATGAAAACTGAATTCTTTTTTGGAAGACAACATGAAAGCTAATGGAGTTCATTAATAATATTTAGATGTTAAAACACAAATGCGCCCCACGGCGCTGCACAAAAACGAGGTAACAACCCTCAAGAATAATCCTTCATTATACTCTTCTTTCCCCTTTCATTGTGTCAAAGTCAGTTTGTTTGGAGAGACAACATTTGCAGCTTCCTCAAGCCAAATGTTTCCGCATCATCGTAATTCAAGCAGTTTGAACTCCTAATCAACAAGTACTACATGTGGTCTGTGAGTGAGAGATACCGGATGTGCTTAGTAACCAGTGAGCAAGAGATACTGGAAGCTAATGTACCTCAAACTTTTCATAGGAACATTGTTTTTTCAAGGAGCCACATGTGCTTGGCAACTTGTTATGAGATTTTAAGATTCTGGTGTGTGCAAAACCACTCGGCAGGAGTATCTATCCACTTAAACTACTTTCTTCTACCACCATTGTACTTGGAACATAAAACGGTTGATGCAATAAGTAAGGCCAAACCTACTTCAAGGCATCATACATTTTTCCTTTCTATATATACCATAGACATGGTGACACCTCCCATGTAGTGAAGCAAACAGAGCTGTAGATATTGTTTTCTTACCCCCAATCTATATTCACTGAAGCTTCAGATCTTTGAGCGATGGAAATTGCAATTCCTATCCTGTTATGGTTGTGCCTTAGGGATGAGGGGTGTTGGGAAAAACAACTCATCAACTTCAAGGAAGAACTCCGCCAGAAAATGGCACCACGTAACCAGTTGCTTCAAGGTCCCTGTGTGGACGTAGTAAATTCCCAATGGGATGTTGGCCAGGATAGCGACGCAACTCTGCCATTGTCTTTTGAAAAGAAAAGAAAGAGAACATGCATTGCACGGTATAACCATCTTAATCTTAATATAAGTTATTTAACCCTAGAAGCCAAAAAATTCATGGATAACTTCTAAACCAGTCAATAGTGAGTCCAAATGCATAACATATCGGCAGACCACACCGCCCACTGAACAATTTTCCCTGGATCTGTTCTGAAGCCCCAACAAAATCGCAAAAGTTACAAGGGCAACAGGGCAAGAGGGGAAAAACTTTCAGGTGATCGTTCTAAAAAGAACTTCCAAGTGACCCTGAGAGACATCCACAAATCACACAGCAATACAAATACATGTTTCAAGAATCAAATATCACATCTACCCTATGGTATTGTGACTGACCAAAGAATGACAACTGATGAACTGAACAACATATAACAAAACAAGGTAGAATATGATCTGAAATATATTTCAGACATGATTGTTAAACACAGATACGACATATGGTTTCAAACAATGTCGACACCAACAAACAGAGAAATCCAAAACTTAGAACTTTTAAGCAACGCAACACCTCTGACATTCTTAGCTTATAGTAGTGAAGAAAGACAATCAACTCCTCAATTGGCACAGTAGGTACGTCATCACCAATCGTGTATGCCATTATACGGAATCTGTATACTTAGTTGTTTTTTGTTTGATGATCTTAATGGCAAGAACTGTTTCCTTTTGTGTCCTGAATAAGACTAACACCGATCTTAATAGCATCTTTGTTTGGTCTGAACTTCAGGATGCAGAAGAAACTGCAGAGAAAGCTGAAGCAGCTCGGAAGTGAGCCGCAAATATATCTTTAGGTGCAGTGCAAATGAATGGCCAAGAGTTGTTCCGCATGAACCCTGGGAGTTCGACAATAACATTTACTAAGACGATAGATCTGCAGAAATATACAAAGCATTCATATATGATATGTTCACTGTCAGAACCCCACACCATAAGAGTATGCACAAACCGTTCAAGCTCTGTTTTATGGAACACTTGCATTATTTTGCTACTTATTAATGGGAACAAATACAGTGCTCTACAATAAAAAAAATCCGTACACGATGCCATAGAGCACATACAATGTTTGGTTATCCAGACATCTATTTGTTGCTGGTTAGTAACTAAATCAGGCTCTCGAAAAAGAGCCAGGTTTTGGTGATCTTGTCTATTAGTCTCTTAGCGAACTTGTCGTGTTAGGTACAATCAGTTTCTGACTAAATGTTAAGTGTTAATCCCGCTACAGCTCTTTCTCTCCCTGTTTAAGGGCTTGTGACTATGATTTACTTTCTCTGTGCCTCGACATAGCTTCATATGGCAATTGTTGGCCGTAAAAAAGGAAAAACCATTGGTACAGATTACTCTTCTTTCCCTTTTCCTAGTAGCAAACAGCCAGTTACTAGCATATAACAGTATTAGTGTTGATGATCCAATAAGGATATTAAGCAAGAAATCAAAAAGCAAGGATCATGGGAGAAATCCTCTTTCAGTATTTGATCATTCTGACCTTTTTCGCGACAAGGGTCATAGCGAACTTTTAACTTGTAATCGACTAGCACTACAAGTGTGTAGTAAGTGAGAGATTCTGGAAGTGCATACTGACTAGTGAATGAGAGGATACTGGAAGTGGTTGGTCACCGGTGAGCGAGAGATACTATTGGAAGATGATGTACATGTTTGCTTTTCAGAAGAAAAAAACATGTTTTCTTAAAGGGGCCGTGTGCTTGGAAACTTGTTATGAAATTGCCAGATTTCAACGTGTGCAAAGCCACCTGGTACCATCTCTTTTCCCTCCATTGTACTTGGAACATTACAATGGTTGATTCGATGGGTACCACTGGGCACACCTATTTATATCTGCATACACTATGGATCTGAGTGGTGACACATCCCATGTACCGAAGCAAACAAAACTGTAGATTGTAATTTTCTTAGCTTTTGTTTCATCTCTATTCACCAAAGCAAGCCTGGTTTGGCTGTGCCTTAGGGATGAGCGGCATTGGGAAAAATAATTCATCAACTTCTGGAAAGAACTCCAGCTTGATGATCTGAAATCGTACAATGGGACCTGGTGAAACCTAGGCGAGACTCTGTTTCTGGCATGATAGTTCAGAATTTGTACAGCGGAAGGGAAAGAAGCGTACAAGTGCTGCACTTGTGTCATGGAGGATTCAACAAATGTTTTTGCATTTCAACATAAAGTTATTCACTGTTGTGATATGTTTTTTGCTGTCATTCTTTGTGCGAACATCTTACCATAGCAAGCTCTCAAAACATGGCCAGTTTTTTAGTGGTTTTGTTTCCAAATCTCTTCATAAACTAAAATTTGTCAAGTTAGGTACAATCAGTTTCTGTTAGCATTAATCCTGTTATACATCTTTGTTTCCATGTTGAAGGGCTTGCGGGCATGGTATACGATTGTGATGGCATGAGTGGATGTTTGTTAGGGATGCCTCGCTTGTAAGTTGTAACATAGGGTAGTTGTATTTGATTCTCAAACCATCTACTTGTATTGCAATGAGATTCTCTCACTTGTAGTTATGAATGCAACTGAATGAACTATTGCAATTTTTTCGGCACCCCATGACAAGCCTTGCACAAAACTGTGCAGTAGGAGGTTAGGCACAAAGAAGAATAGTGCTCTGCTCTACTGCTAAGTTGTGCATTTTGACTTACTATGACAGGAAATCTGTGAACTTGTTGCCTTCCAATTCCAGAGCGAAGGGAGTTAGATAGTTAGAGCATATGAAAAAAAAAATTGGAAGACAACATGAGAGCTACTGAAGTTCATTAATGGTAGATGTTAAAACAAGAATGCACGAAAGGAAGGAAAAATATTTACTAGCAACATTAGCCATATGTAACTATAATGGCACACAGAAACTATGTCAACCATATGTTGGCTCCTATGTCTGCAGCAAGATTGTGGTGCATTCGTGTTTTAAACTTATCCTATTAATGAATTGTTATTACAGTGGCTCTACTGTCTTGCATATAAAGAAAATAAAGCAAACATGTATCGTATGGTCTAAGTGTCTCAAGTTACTTCTCCCTGGAAGGCAACAAGTACACAATAGTCCGAACTTCTAAACTAACCACGAGCGAGTCCAACTACTTTTCGTATCAGCAGAGCACACTATCCTCTCAGTGCCAGACCACCCACCAGACACCTTTCTGTGAGACCTGTAATGAAGCCCCAACAAAATTGCAATAGTTCATTCAGTTATATTCATAAACATTCGTAAAAAGAAAATCAGAAAAAATCATAGCTACAAGTGGGAGAAGGCAAAAGGTGAAAAACTTTCAGGTGATCATTCTAAAAAGGAACTTTCAGTTGACCTCTGAGAGATATCAACATAATACATGTTTCAAGACTCGTTATCAAATGGTTCTTGGTGAAAAAGGGATGTTTGTATTTGCAGCTTCATCAAGCCAAATGGTTCTGCCATCATCGTCATTCAAGTAGGTTGATAACATCACAGTGGTTCGCTGGTCAACTATCAATGACACAACAAGGATAAGCATCTGACTACCCTGACCTTTTAACTCCTAATCAACAATTACTACATGTGGTCTCTGCATGAGAGATACTGGACATGCTTAGTGACTAGTGAGCCAGAGATGTCATGTACTTTTAGCTTTTCATAGGAACATTATTTTTTCAAGGAGCCATGCGCTTGGCAACCTGTTATGAGATTGTAATATTTCAGTGTGTACAAATCCACTTGGTAGAACCTATCCACTTAAACTACTTTCTTTTACCACCATTGTACTTGGAACATTAAAATGGTTGTTGATGCAATCAGTAATGCGGACCTACTTATTCAAGCTTTTCCTTTCTATATATACCATAGACATGAGTGGTGACACTTCCCATACAGAGAAGTAAACAGAGCTATAGACATTGTTTCCTTTCCCCAAGTCTATATTCACCAAAGCTTCAGATCTTTGAGCGATAGACATTGCAATTGCTATCCTGGTATGGCTGTGCATTAGGACGTGCTTGGCATCGATGTAATTTTATACAGAGGTATTTAGCTTACAGATGTATTTAACCAGCCGCAAGAGATTTCCAGCTGGAAACGAGACGATGGATGTGTATCGTATACCGGTTGGGTACAAGCGTAGGAGGGAAAATCGGAATATTACGGATGTAAAACGGCGGCCCAAGCACCTGGAACAAATCTCTTACCATACCATGTTTTACGGAGGTATTTAGAAGGAAACGGACAATCCAAGCGGGGCCTTAGGGGTGCATTGGGAAAAACAACTCATCAACTTCAAGGAAAAACTCCACCAAAAAATGGCACCACATAACCAGTGCCTTCTGAGATACTCTACTAACAAAGACTCCACATGAAAGTATAGTCAAATCCCAATGGGGTGTAGGCCAGGATAGAGGCGCAGGTGGGGTTCTGTTGCAGCCGTGATGGTATTGTGACTGACCAAAAAATGACAATTGATGAACTGAACACCATATATATCCTATGTTTTTTTTGTGATATGGTGTCATTATTTGTGCTAACACGATGCCATAGATCACATAAAGTGTTTTGTTATCCAAATATCCATTTGTTTATTATGGTTGGTGACTACAGCAGGCTCTCGAAACAGAGCCGGGTATTAGTGGTTTTGTTTCTAAATGTCATAACAAAAGTGTTTGGTTATCAAACCAGTTTGTGACTAAAAATGTTCATTCTTAATCCTGCTATAGCTCTTTTCTTTCCCAGTTTAAGGGCCTGCGGCTATGGTTACTTTCTACTCCCTCCGTTCCAAATAGACGACCCAACTTTATACTAACTTTAGTACAAAGTTAATATGAAGTTGGGTCATCTATTTTGAAACGGAGGGAGTACATGGCATGTTCAGCTTCCGAGTATCCTGACCTTTTAACTCCTAATCATCAAGTAGTACATGTGGTCTTTCAGTGAGATACTGGATGTGCTTACTACTTGTGGTCTGTCGGTGAGATACTGGATGTACTTCTAACTTGCCAGCGGAACATTGTTTTTTAAAGGGGGGGCATGTGCTTGGCAGCTTTGTTACGAGATTGTAAGATTTGCTTTGTTACGAGATTGTAAGATTTCTATCTGCTTAAACTACATCCTTTTACCACCATTGTACTTGGAACATTAATATGGTTGATGTAATAAGTAAAGCCAAACCTACTTCTCCAAGGCATCATACATTTTTTCCTGTTTATATATACCATAAGACATGAGTGGTGACACCTCCCATGCAGTGAAGCAAACAGAGTTGTAGATATTGTTTTCTTACCACAATCTATATTAGTCAAAGCTTCAGATCTTTGAGCGACACACTGCAATTGCTATCCTGGTATGTCTGTGCCTTGGGGATGAGGGGCGTTGGGAAAAACAACTCATCAACTTTAAGTTAGTACTCCACCACAAATGGGTACCACACAAGCAGCACCTTCTGAGTCCGTAGCGCTATATGACGTTGCAGGTGAGACTCTGTTGCTAACATGACTGTAATCGATGTAGTGGGTTTTCTCACGGGGAGAAAACAGAGATCGGTAAGAAAACAGAGATCGGTACAAAAAGCTTTCCGCAGAAATGGAAGGAATTGGGTTCAAAAGAGGAACATGGGAGACCAGAGGCCACGAGCTTGGAAAAAGTAGCCACCTATGTTGAATAATTTCTAACTGAAGAACAGTAAGATATAGGTATGTCTCAACTTATCCAACACACAAGCAATGCAACTACACACACTGCATCATTTCAAATCAGTTCACTGGGCTGTTTTGGCACAAAGACACGAGACATAGTGTGGTGCATTCATGTTCTAAACATCCCAATTGACAAATTATACTACAAACAGCTCTGCCATTCTCTACTGAAAAGAAAAGGAAAGCAAACATGCGTTGTACGCATAACCATCTTACCAAGTTGTTTAACTTCTAAACTAGTCACGGGTGAGTCCATGCATTACAAACCAGCAGAGGGCTGCAGAGCACACCATCCGCTGAACAATTTTCAGTGAGACCTGTAATGCAGCCTCAACAAAATCACAACAGCTATTCAGCTGCACTCATAGATACAATTGGGACAGAGCAAGAGGGGAAAAGCTCTCAGGTGACCATTCTAGGAAAGAACATTCAGCTAATCCCTGAAAGACATCCAATAATCAGTAATCACTCAGCAACATAAACACACGTTTCAAGAATCAAATCTTGCATCAACTCCATGATATTGTGACCAATCAAAAATGACAACTGAAAACCATTCCACAAACATATGACATGATAGGAAATGTATTTAACTTGAGACATTATTGTTACACCAAGATACAAGATATGGTTTCAAACAATGTCGACATCAACAAAAAGAGAAATCCAAAATTTAGACCTTTTAAGCAACACCTCCGACATTCATAGCTTATAGCAGTAAAGAAAAACAAAACTCATATGAATTAAACAGATGCAGTCAAACCTATGACCTGCAGTGGGCATGAACAATCATGACCTATGGTGTAGGTAGACATGCTCGCTCATTCCACCATACCAGCATCTGCACCGTCTTCCTCCTCTTCCTCCTCATCATCACCAAGGGTTAGGTCCTCAATCAACTCCTCAATTGGCACAGTAGGGACATCGTCACCAATCGTGGATGCCATTTCTGACCTGTAGTCCTCGTTCTTGTACAGATTTATGTTAAACCTTAGTTCTGGATCGGACTCCAAATCACGAACAAACATATCATACTCATTTTCCCTCCTCTCTTCCTCGCCTTTGGCCTTGTTCCCAAGGTCTTCCTCAACAGGCAGCCTCTTCAGCTTCCATCTGCGTGTGCGTGGCCTCTTCTCGTAACTCTTCTTGACCAGAACCACTTCAGGCAAATTCTGGCGTAACAAAGCCTTGTCCATATCATCATCATTCATATTGGCACCGTAGAGATCATACCCAAGGGCAAGGTCCCCAGGGTTCAGACGGTGCCCAAGATGAGTTCGCACTGTAAACACAGTATCATTTTTCCCAAAATCAGACATCCGGGCAACCTGCGCATACGCCAGCTGGTACCGAGATCCATCAATGGTGATCTCAGGTGACTCTGGCTCAATATCAAGCACCATGTACTGCACGAGCTGCTTGCTAGTCAGAGCGGCCTTGAAGTTGTACACCCTGTACTTCTTCTCCTCCAGATGGTGCACACGCAGAGTGAGCGGGTCAAGCAGCGCAATGGCGTTGGTGACCTTGGTGCAGAGGACGAGCGGGCCTAGTCCACCAAGATCACGGGACGCCTTGGGGCTGAGAGCAATCAGGTCCTCACGGCATATGGGGCAGATCTCGACCGAGAAAGTGTACTTGTAGTTATAGATAAAACTTTTTGTGTCATGAGAGACGAGCTGCTTGGCTGTGCTGGTCTGGATGGGAGCGACTGTACCAAGGAAGTCGACGAGGCGAGAAGCGTGCGAGCGCGAGCCGAAGAAGAAGTCGAGGCCGCCGGGAGCCGAGGCGACGCGGATGGCGAGCGCGGCCTGGCCATGCTTGATGAGGAGCTGCTCGAGGTAGAGGAAGGTGCGGCGGTGCGGGACGTGCTGGCGGAGCTGGACGACGGCGACCCACTGGTCGGGGTTGGCCTGGGCGCGGGCGCAGGAGTCGCAGAGGCGGTCGTGGACGACGAACTCGACGGGGTGGGTCTGCTCGAGGACGATGCCGTTGAGGACCTCGCGGCGGAGGCGGAGCTTGAGGCGGAGGCGCTTGGAGTGGGGCTCGGAGAAGACGAACTCGGCGCCGGAGAGCGAGACCTTGAGGCGGGCGAGCGGGTGCTTGAGGCGGCGGAGGAGGATCTGCAGGAGCTCGGGGGACTCCGGGCCGGCGCGGAGCCAGGAGCGCGGCGGCTGGAGGTAGGAGAAGCAGTCGGGGCAGTAGACGACGGCGGCGTTGCGCGGGACGCCCTCGGTGATGTCGACGCGCGCCCGGAGGCAGCGGGCGCACATGTTGGCCGGGTTGGGCTGCATGGAGACGCCGCAGATGCAGCAGAGCACCGTGCCCGCCGTCTGCGTCGGCACGAACATGCCGCTCCCGGCGGCCGGCGGGGCTGACCCCGGCATCATCTTGCGCGGGGCGGCTTGAATCGAATCGAATCGGCGGGGGACGGGGTGGGGGCGGGGACGGGGGGAGGAAGGGGCTCGATCGAATGGGGATATTTTGCTAGGGTTTGTAGGCTTTGTAGGTGGGGAGGAGAGGCGGCGGCGCTGTGGTCGCGGTGACGAAGGCGATTACGTTGTCCAACACCGCGTGGGCTTTTGGACCAACCACGATGCTGCACCATTGGGCGAAATGGGCCTTTTGGTTCTACACAAGCAAATCAGCCCCAGCCCGACGGGAGTGGCGGTGCTGGAGTGCTCCTATCGACGCTCAAAGCGTCGGATAGGAGCTGAAACGCCCACACAGCCCTTGTATGGGCTGTCAAAAGAAATAAAATTTTGGGAAAAAATAAAATGTTCAAGTATGCGTAATTTAAAATGACATCATGCATTTCAAAACTATCAATCACTCATTGTGTATTTTTTTAATTTTTGTTCATTCATGTGTTCATCCTGAATTTGAAAGAATGTTCATTGGATATTTAAGAAAAATTATCACATATTTGAAAAATATTCATCATGAGTTTGAAAAAAATGTATAAATAATACACATGCATTAAAAAATTTAAGTATTTTTTAAAATATCAAAGGTGAAAATAGTGTTCATACTCCTATGAATGTATGTTTGTATACTATGGAAAAATCCATGTAGAAAAAATTAGTATATATCTATAAGTGAAAATGAAAAAATAAAATGCAAAATTGGAAAACATGAAGAAATGTTAAAAGAAAACGAAAGAACATAGCTAGTCCAAAACCGGAAGAAACCAATAATAAAATTATGGCAGTAAACTCAAGTAATGGGCCGAGTCCGTGGAAGCAATTCCTACGCGTCATGCTGACGCAACGGACGTCCAAACATGATTTGTCAGGGTGTTGCCATGTCGCCTAGCAGCTAATGCTCGACACATGACAGATTCGTGTTCTTGCGGCATGTGCGGTTCACCGAATTCATGGAGGCACTCATTAGTGGAATGCACAATGCAAGATGTACATGGGCGTTGGTGGATGAAGAATTGGCTCAAACCCTAGTAACAACAACTGAACCAATGCAAAACAGTGGCTCTTTACTCTCATGGACTCGTTATCACATGCTCTCTTCGTGAAGCACTTAGACACTCTCTGGGCGATATGGGCAGCACGCCACAAGGACATCCATGAGAGCATTTTTTTAAAGTCCCCAATCTATTCATCGTTTCATCAACAGTTTCATCGATGAGTTGGACATGATCAAAGAAATTCTTTCAGTTCCTTCTCAAGGCCAGCCATCCATACTCGTGGTCAACAACCAGCGCCATAAAACCTTGCCAATGGACTATGCAAAAATACATGCCAACACGGAATGTCGAAAGGAAATAGGGGGGGGGGGTCTACTGTTGCGGTTTGCAGAGATACAAATGGTACCTATTTGGGTAGCTCAGCTCTTGTTATAGGAGGAGTCGATGATCCTTTGGTTTTGGAGGCAATATCATGCAGAGAGGCCCTAGCTCTAGGCTTTAGCACAAGATCTCTACCTCCACAATGGTTACTGAGGCAAGAATGGAGCCATTATCAACGAGATAAATCTTCAAGCATCTTTATTTAATTGTAATTTTACTTCAGAGGTCGTGTTGTCAATGTTGCAGCATACAATGTAGTCAAGTTTGCTCTTTCGTTAGGTCTAGGACGTCACGTTTGTTTTAGACAATCCCCTGGCCAGAATTATAACCCACATTCTATGGCATTTGCTGAATAAAACTTGGTATACCCTAAAAAGCCAGTGTTGGGCACCCCTAAAAAAAACTACCAATTACAGTGCGGACAGGCGCCCTATAGTGGGGGTGGTCCAACACACCCTTCGCAAACGGAGAGCAACTACCTAATTGGTACCCCTTTGGAGGATTCCGCGGAGGTCACTTTAATTTGGGTCCCTGGGAGCGCCAAGTGGTGCGTCCAACAATCACCACGTGTCACACCCTCAGAATTTCTATTTTTTTTTTCTTTTGGGTTACGCGTTTTTTCCTGGCTTTTTAGTTTTTTCTTGGTTTTCCCTAGGTTTTGACTTCTTTTTAGAAGCACGATGTGTGCTTCTATGAGAAGCACAGCCACAAGTGTGTTTCCCAAAAAAACACAATATGTACTTCCACGAAAAGCGTAATTGTGCTACCCGAAAAGGGACAAGAACAATGTGCTTCCTCGGAAAAAAAAAGACTGTGCCTATCAAAAAGGGAAAATCACAGCATATGCTTTCGTGAGAAGCATTTCCCAAAAATGAAAAAGCATAAAATGTGCTTCCCGAAAAGTAGTCCTTCCCAACAAAAAAAAAGACATAACCGTGTTTTCGGGTTACCTATTTTTGTTCTGGTTTTTGGTAATTTCCAGTCTTCTTGTTTTCTTTTTCTATTTCTACATTTTTTTATTTTTGTTGTCAAAACCTATTAGCATGGGATTTAGTTTTGAAGATCTCGACGTGAGAAATCCAACAATAAAAACGGTTCATGGTTTTAACACATGGTTCAAGAGATAAAACGTTTTGAGAAAACGAATATACAAACAAAAGAAATCTCCCAGGTTATGACAAGTGGCACAATGCGTCAATTGCCAGCACGGGACCTTTGTAAGAGGTACCACTTAATTAGTGATTTCGTCACAATTAGGATGAGACTAAACTTTTCACACTTCCCTTATGGGCCTCTTAAGATTTCCAGGAACTATTGGAAATGTAATAAATGGGCTAAAAGCCCAATAATACTACTATTTCGTATAAGCCTGTGAAATCCTGTTCATTTTGTTCTTAAGAAAGGGAATGCTCTGCATCCTCGGAATCGTTTCCTTTAGACACGAGAAATAAATAAAACCAACGGTGAATGTTAAAAGAAAAACGCGAACGGTGCAACAAACACAAACGAACGTGTAAAAAGTCATGTTTACAGAAGTATATTCCAGTTTAAAGGTCAAATGGGTGTAGCAGCAACGCCACAGGCCCATTGCGTGTAGCAGCAACACACAGATTGCAATAGACGCAACTCAGGAACCCCTGGGGCAAACTTAGGCCTCGTTTGGATGCTGGGTATCCCCCCGGGATCCCTGCCTGTTCCCCGGGCCAGGAAACCACGAGCCAATTCAGCCCGGGGTGATCCACCGGCGCATTTGGAGGCCCACGACCGCGGGGTAGCCCCGCCCATTCCGCGACTTTTCCTCGGGAGGGCCTTCCACGTCTGCAGTGGTCGGGGAGGAAACCCTTGCTCGCTCGATCTCCCGAACGAGAGGCGGCGGCGGCGGCAAGATCCATGAACGACGCACCACCACGCTGCGCCCTCCTCTGTCCAACGCTCCACCGAGCAACACGCACCACCGCCCTACACCTCCACGCCCCGCTCCTCCAGCGGGGGCAACGGCGACTGCGACCGGGGGCATCATCCTCCCCCTTCCCGGATCTCGTCTCTGCCTCAAAGCTTCAGTCACTTCCGGCGAAGACGACGGCCAGAGGTCATCCTCCTCTTTCTCACCAAGGTTATCCCCTGCTCCTCCTCTTCCACTCACCATTTTTCTTCGCCTTGGTGATTTCTTTTTCTGCTACACAAACTGACGAGCGCCTGTACAGATAGACGGACCTCCTCTCCTGTCTGAGATTTGTACCCAAGTGAGCAGCTGTACTGAAGAGCATCGAATGCTTTGAAGTGCTCTATCTATCCTGACATCACAAGTGAGCACAGCCACCTTTACCTCCCTGTGATGCTAATCTATATGCACAATGTTCTAGTATATTGTGAAGAGGGCAAATTTGTTTGTAGGTGGGTTCGTTCAAGGAGGTAGGATTGATGCAAAATGGTAGTTCAATGACACATGAGATGAACTATATCATAGAAAGCTCGGTGGTTACTATGGTTGTAGGTGGGATGGGTCTGCTGCTGTTTTGGTTTGCCGTGGGTAGCTGAACTTGTTCAGGTGGAAGAAGATGTTGCTTGCTGGGTTAAGATCGTTGATGGCAATATATAAAACACTAGTTCAATTTTTTTTGGCGATGAAAAACTAGTTGAGTTGAGCGTGTTTGTTTTTTTGGTACCCATTGTGTACTAGTTGAGTGAAGGTTGCTTGTGTAGACTATATATGCAAGTCTGATGGATACTGCTTTTGTTGCTCCTGTTGGTCCCTAATCTCTAGTTGTTGCTGTTGCGGGCAAAAATGTTCGTCTGCTCCTTGATGGATATGATGTGATGCCATTCTTTGGTTGATGAAGACTACACTTGTTTTATCGATTTGTCGCTGTGGCTAGCTGGCCGGAGTTCACATCTCTTTGACTGACTGACTACAGTCGATTTGTCGCTCTGTCGATTTGAGGTGTTACTACCTTGTATTGTTTGAGGTGTTACTACTGAGTCCAGTTGCATACTTGTTGTGGTTTTGTTTGTTCGTTCATTTCAACCTGCGCTACCTACTGCCAAAATTTGATTGATCTTCCTGACTGATCATTGTTTTCTAGTAGGTATTGATTTGTGGTCTACTCTATTTAGTTATCTATATGTATCTATTCATTATTTTATCGTGTTTCAAATGCAGGTGCTCTGACATTAGAAGTTGGCTTTATCCGAAGACTTTGTGTTCAATTGCTTGGTGCCTTTTGATTCGTCGATCATTGAGAAGTTTTCACTCGGAGCAAGAAAGGTATGTGACGCAGTCATCCCTTTGACATGGCCACTGAGCAAGCTTAAATTATGCAAAACTACTGCTCTTGTGATGTTGTTTTTCTCTGCCTAGTATTGAAAGTGGTCTTATTTTAGTATATGAGAAAACTGATGCTCTTAATTATGTACTTATATGTTACAATAGAAATGGTATTATCTTTGTATTCACTCCTCAGCTTCCTAGGCTCCTAGCTATTGGTTCTTTGCAGCCATAATAGAGATGGTATTATTATTGCTTTATTTATAATTATTATCGTTGTATTAATTTTGTTTTCATTGGGTATAATAGTGATGGATTCTAGGAGAAATAAAATTATTAAGATTATCTCGCAAGAACAAGAAGAAGACGATGAACTATTTTTCTTTTTGGTTCCCGCTTTATATGCTTCCCTTTATGAGGAAAAGCATCCAGTTCACACATCATCTTTATCCGGGGCTGCAAAGGTTAAGGAAATATTAGAAGGCCACGAGAGTTGGTCTAGGGTTGAGTTTTGGATGGAACCTGAGATTTTCAAGTCTATCGTGGATTACCTTAGAAGAGAGAATCTATTGAAGGGCACATCGCGTGTTGTTGTCGAGGAGCAGTTGGCAATGTTCATGTACATGATTTCGCACAATGCTAGTAATCAAGATCTACAAAAATACTTTCAACACAGCGCAGAAACAATTCATAGGAAGATAAACAGGATTTTTGACTTAATTCCAACTCTAGCCCAAAGATTTATAAAGATTCCAAGTTCACTCCAGCCCCACCCGAAGATTGTTTCGAACAACCGCTATTGGCCTTATTTCCAGGTGAACCACTACACACACATCTCCATATCAATGGAATTTTTGAAACTTCTCCACATAGATTTCTAAACCTACCAACTTTGTTATTTCTTTTTCAATGTGCAGAACTGCATTGGTGCTATAGATGGAACACATATCCCCATCACTATTGCTGAAGATAAGGCCCCCCCATTTAGGAATAGGAAAGGAACCCTCTCACAGAATGTCATGGTTGCATGTGATTTTGATCTGAATTTCACATTTATTTCATGTGGGTGGGAAGGGTCCGCATCAGATGCAGGAGTTCTTCGTTCTGCTATTAGCAAGGGGTTTCATGTGCCAGATGGAAAATTTTATCCCGTAGATGGTGGATATGCAAACACGCCTTCTTTTCTTGCACCATATCGAGGAGTTCGGTATCACCTGAGTGAATTTAGGAGGTGGCGCTCATCTAATACGGGCTATGCCGACCATAGGGAGCTGTTCAACCATACCCATGCAATCCTCCGGAACCACATCGAAAGGAGCATTGGTGTTCTGAAAAAATGTTCCCCTATCTTGAAAGTGGGCAATCACTATCTTGAAAGGGAGCACTGCCTGTGAAAAAGAGGAAGCAAAGTCAGATCGCTGTTGTACTTGAGGATTACATGGATTTTTGGAAGAAACAGTCTGCAAAACTGGTTGACGAGTTGAAGGAATCAAAGCAAGATGACATTTTCTCGATTGGAAACTGTGTGGCTGCACTAGAACCAATGGAAGATTTATCAGTTGCAGAAAAAGCAAAGGCACTGCGGCTTTTCAAATGCCCAATGAATCGAGAAATATTCATCAATACCAAGGACTCAAATCTTCGGCTTTATTGGTTGAAGGAGGAGATTTCTGAGATGTAGATAGCATAAGGTGTGTAAGCAGTTCACCTTCTTGTTTTGCACTACATCCATTTTATATTTATTTACTTTGTGGCATTATTGACTTGAGCTTTTTATAAGCTTGTTTCCCTCTGTTCTGTAGTACATCAATCTTTGTCATATAGTTTCTTATCCTCTGTTCTGGATTATATACCAGATCTTGTGACCTTTCCCCTTGTAGAATTGCTAGTTGGTCCATGTGTTTCTTGGTTAGTTCTCTGAAACTATGACCTTAATATAATTTGCTTCTGTCAGTAAACTTAATCTAAAAATCACATATGGAAGGGACTAGTCAGCCTGTATTAGCCTTGTCCTAATTTTAACTTAGAATCTTCAAGATAACCTGAAGTATGCTTATCTTTCCTATAATACTTGTTGGAATTTAATTCCATTGATAAAGGTAGCATTAGTATCAAGCTAACCATTCAGTTTAACTCTAACCATTGACAACGTTGAACATTAATCATTCAAGTTCTTCCGTTTTGTACCAAGCTAAAGAACTGTGGGTTGAGCATATGTAATCTTGATAATTGCTTTGGATTTAAACTCTATGAACCGAAGTGTTTTTTTCAGTTCATCATCTCTGTCCATTTTGACTTTATTCATACACCATTGAATTGATCTGTTGTTGTCTTAGCTTCAAGTTTGATTTGAAAAACGTGTATTAGTGACAAAGCAATGAAAACATGAATCAATGTATTGTTAAGGTTTCGAGTTTTCCAGTAGATTATTGTCAGAGAGGACAACATTTTATTATGTGTGCATCTGTTTCTTTGTGAAACATGCATGTAAATAAAAATATGTGCTTATATATAGTTTTTGTCGGTGTACTAGAGTAGGGGTACCCTAGTATCCCAAACTCGTGTACGGGCAGTCGCAGCGTCCCGCGGCAAGGCTTGCCGGGTGACCGCCAAGACCCTCCGTGGTTCCCTTGAAGACCATTCAAGAACAAAGTACTCAAATCAAGGCCCCGGCAAGAGGAGCTTGCCGGGAAGGCCAACCCAGGCCCCGGCAAGAGGAGCTTGCCGGGAAGGCCAACCCAGGCCCCGGCAAGAGGATCTTGCCGGGAAGAGACAAGACCCCGGCAAGAGGAGCTTGCCGGGAAGGCCACTCAAGGCATACCAAGAAAGCTTGCCGCGACGCGCCCTGCATCCCGGCAAGGCCCGGCGAACGACAAGCTTCCGGGCGCGACAAGACGACGACTGCGGCAAGGAGCTTGCCGCGGGGAACCCCCACTTCGTGCCCGCGCTCCAGCACACCTGCTAACGTGTCGCTCTAGGACTCTCCCAAGCACACGTGGCAGGAGGCCGTGCAGCTAGGGGTGCACGGTGGCAAGCGGAGATGAAGAGAAGGCCATCGTGGCAAACGGTGGCGCTCCTAACAGTCACTTTTTGCACTGTTTAGGCAACTCAGACAGACATTCAATGACCTTGTCCCCTGCAGTCAGAGTTAGGTAGGGTGCACTGTGTCCACAGTAGCGGTAGGTGCAGCTACCGCATCCTTTTCCATTTTTACCCTTCTAGTCTATGTTGCCACCTGTCGGTGACCCCTTGAAAGTATAAAAGGAGGCCCTAGCGCAACGTAGAGGGGGTTCGGCCGGTTCGGCTCATTCGAAACACCAGGAACACTCCCACGCTCAGTCTGGCAGCGTCCATCGCTCCTGAGCAAGAATTCAATACACACAAACAAGCAGCAGTAGGGTTTTACGCATCCGTGCGGCCCGAAGCTGGGTAAAACCGCTCGCGTGTACCGCCTCGATCCGCTCTTTGTGCGGCCTCCGCCCCCCACCAAACCGAAAGGGGCCCTGTCCCCATAGGTGTTGGTGGATCAGCAATCCCCGACATCTCTAGCGCGCCAGGTAGAGGGCGTCGAGATTGTGCGAACCCGATACGGCGTGCACACAAGCTAAATCTTCATCGTCTTCATCGACATGCCACCGAAGAAGAAGGATTCGGAGGTAGCTGTTCCGTCTGCGTCGCTTTCACCACCTCCGGAGCAAACGGGTGGTGGAGTGGACGCCGGCGGAAGAATGGGCGTCAACGAGGGAGCTCTCAGTGCGGCCAAGTCCAAGGACAAGGCGGCACAGACCTCGGCGTCCATGCGCGCACCGCGTCCCTCTCAGGAGGCGCGGGACCAACATCGTAATGGCGTTCGCAGCGCCATACGTCCGCTGGGCCAAGATCAAGCTGGTGGTTCTCGTGGCGCTCAAGACCAACATGCACGTCAACATGCTGGCTCGAGCGAAGTACGGTCGCCTGGACGGGGCACTGCTCCTTCTAACGTGGTTAGGAGTCCGAGCACGCCCCACTCCTTGCACCGTTTACCTCCGCCGCCCACCACTCCAGCAGAAGCCTTTGCGCGAGCTCAACTGCTCCTAGACTATCCTCCGACGGCGGACAAGACCGACGAATGGAGGGCCACTATCCAGAGCCTCATCGGCTTCGCCAACGGCGACACTGCGCGGCAACCAAGCACCTCGCTGCCGTGGCAGGACAGCCGGACGCGAGCCGATGGCAACAAGACCGGGGGAGGTGCGACTTCCATGCACTCTCCACTACGAAGGCCAAAATCGCCGACTCGCCGGGTCCACCCCGACAGCGGCTCCACCGCGTCGTCGGATCCACGAGCTCGTCGCGATCAGCGCCAAGTTCTCCATGAACGACAACAAGAAGACGCTCGAACCCGCATCGAGCGCCGAAGAGAAGCGCGACGTCAATCCGACAAGCGCGCTGGGCCCTCTGTTGACATGCATGCGCCAGGGGAACCAGGCGATCTGCCGTACGCGGTAGGTTGTCCTGCGTTCACCCATGAGCTGCGGCAAGTCCAGTGGCCCAGCACAAAGAATTTCAAACCAGACGTACCAGAGAAGTACGACGGCAAGACGCATCCGTCGGAGTTTCTCAGCATCTACACCATCGCGGTGCAGGCTGCCAGGGGACGGGACGACAAGATCCTTGCCAACTACTTCCCGCTGGTACTCAAGCCCAACGTCAGGTCCTGGCTCATGCACTTGCCGGACAATTCCATCTCCTCTTGGGCAGATTTATGCCATCAGTTTGTCGGCGCCTTTATAGGCGGCCACAAGCCACATGGCCAAGAAAGCGATCTTCATCTGCTCGCCCAGAAGGAAGGAGAGCCACTGCGCAAGTACATTCAGAGATTCAGCCGTGTACAGCACAACATCCCAGACATCCACCCCGCCGCGATCATTAGCGCGTTCCATCAGAACGTGCGAAACCGAAGGATGAGGGAGGAGATGGCGATGTGTAAGATCAGAGACGCCAGCGAGCTTTACGCCCTGGCCGACAAGTGTGCACGCGCTGAAGAGGGGAGGAGGCTCCCCGGAGAGGATACAGGAGCAGGAGGATCTGACAGTGAGGATGCCGCCCCGGCAAAGAAAGGCCGGCGGCGGAACAACAGAAGGAGGAAGGGCAAGGAAGTGCTAGCTGTCGAGCAGTCCGGCAACGGAGGTGGCGCCAAGGAAGCTAAAGCTGGTGGCTCCGACAAGGAGGCCCAGCCTGTGGCGGCCGCCGACAAGCAGGACAGCTCCGGCAAGCAGTATTGTAAGATTCACCGCACCAAGGGCCACGATCTCCAGAACTGCAAGAAAGTCGAACAGCTTGTTGAGCAACAGAAAGCTGAGTACGAGCGGCGCGACAAGGAGAAGGCCCAGGAAGGAACTGGTGGATCCGGCAAGAAACGTCCCGGCCGAGGGGGACGCCGCGGCAAGATCAAGCAGCGGCAAGGAGATAGGCCTCCCCGCGGCCGCGACAAGGATGAAGATGACGACGATGACGAAGACATGGATGATGATGAGGCCGACGAGCAGGAATTTCAGAAAGCCACAGAGGTCCTATGTGTTGACGGTGGCGCCTCTCTGTATACTTCGCACCGCCAACTCAAGTAGTGGATGCGGGAAGTGAATGCAGCAAAGCCATCCATAGAGTCACGCAAGCCTCTGAAATGGTCCAGCACGCCTATCATCTTCGACATTGAGGATCACCCTGATCGCGTAACTGCGGTCGGGTGCTTGCCGATGTTGGTTTCACCAACTATCCGCAACCTCAAGGTCACGAAGATGCTAGTTGACGGCGGGGCCGGCTTGAATCTGATCTCCTCCGCGGTCCTTCAGAAACTCCAGATCCCTGACAGCGAGCTCGAGGAGACCGGCACATTCCAAGGAATCAGCCCGGGAAGAAGCAAGCCGAAGGGAAAGATCACGCTGCCGGTCACATTTGGCAGCGAGCTGAATTTCAGAACTGAAAGGGTCACATTTGACGTTGCCGATTTTCCATTACCCTACAATGGGATCCTTGGCCGTCCAGCGCTCGCCAAGTTTATGGCAGCCTCTCACTATGCATACAACATGCTCAAGATGCCAGGCCCGATAAGTGTCATCTCCGGCGACAAGAAGGATGCCCTTATCTGCGCCGACAAGATTTATCGGGAAGCAGCAGCCGCAGCTAATCACAGCACACTTGCCGCTGAAGCTCCCGGGGGGAAGAAGAAGACAAAGTCCGGAAAGAGCTCTGATGCCCACTCCGGCAAGCGCACCTCTTCGGAATGCTGCGCTACCGTCGAGGACGCACCATCGAGCTCCACCGACAAGTGTAAGAAGGCAATGGCAGCTCCACCTGAGACTAAGAAGGTGTCCGCCAAGGAGGACGGCACTGGTGGTACCTTCACCATCAGTGCCACGCTTGACCCCAAATAGGAAAGCGCGCTCATTGCTTTCCTGCGGGCGAATGTCGACATGTTTGCATGGCAACCGTCTGATATCCCCGGTGTTCCCAGGAAAGTAATCGAGCACCACCTTGCCGTCTGTCCTCATGCGCGGCCCGTCAAGCAGAGAGTCAGGAAGCAAGCAGTGGAGCGCCAAGAGTTCATTGCACAAGAGATCAGGAAATTGGAAGCAGCAGGCCTTGTCAGAGGAGTGCTCCATCCCACGTGGTTGGCCAATCCTGTAGTCGTGCGCAAGGCGAACGGGAAATGGAGGCTTTGTATAGACTTCACTGATGTCAATAAAGTTTGTCCCAAAGATCCATTTACCTTGCCGCGCATTGACCAGATTGTTGACTCCACAGCTGGATGTGATTTGCTTTCATTTCTTGATGCATACTCAGGATACCATCAAATCTTCATGGCAGAAGAAGATGAGGAAAAAACCGCATTTATCATCCCTTGCGGCACATACTGTTTTGTACAGATGCCCTTTGGGTTGAAGAATGCTGGTTCAACATTTGCAAGGGTAGTCCATGTCGCTTTTGAGCCACAGATACACAGAAATGTGGAAGCCTACATGGATGATATAGTGGTCAAGAGCAAGGAAAAGGCTACCCTGATCCAAGATTTAGAAGAAACTTTTGCAAATCTGCGCAAGATCAACCTCAAGCTCAACCCCGAGAAGTGCGTGTTTGGAGTCCCTTCCGGCAAGCTTCTCGGATTCTTTGTGTCTCAACGGGGAATTGAAGCCAACCCCGACAAGATCAAGGCCATCGAGCAGATTGAAGCACCGAAGCGCGTCAAGGATGTGCGAAGGCTTGCCGGTTGCGTGGCTGCTCTCAGCAGGTTTATCTCTAAGTCTGCTGAGTGCGCCCTGCCATTCTTCAAAATATTGAAAAAGGCAGGTCCAATGAAATGGACTCCGGAAGCGAAGGCCGCGCTGCAGGACTTGAAGAGATACCTGTCCTCCACTCCAATACTTGTCGCACCTAAGCCACAAGAGAAGTTGCTGCTATATCTGGCAGCAACCAATCAAGTGGTTAGTGCTGCGTTAGTAGCGGAGAGGGAGGCGGACGATGAGCCAGCAACCGCGGCAAGTGAATCCAGCGACAAGCAGGGGGCTTCTCCGACAAGCTCTGGCCCCGACAAAGTTGAATCTGTGCAGACGTGCAAGGAGGTGCAGAAGAAGATGGTGCAGCGCCCAGTTTACTTTGTCAGCTCCCTTCTCCAGGGGGCTAGGTCGAGGTACTCTGGTGTGCAAAAATTGCTTTTCGGCCTTCTCATGGCCTCGAGAAAGCTGCGCCATTACTTCCAGGCACACGAGATCACAGTTGTCACTCGCTTTCCGCTGAAGAGGATACTGCAGAATCCAGAAGCAACAGGCAGGATTGTCGAGTGGGCATTGGAACTGTCAAGCTTTGGCCTCAAGTTTGAGAGCACTGCAACGATCCAAAGCAGGGCATTGGCAGAGTTCATAGCAGAGTGGACGCCAACCCCAGACGAAGAAATTCCAGAGACGAGCATCCCCGTCAAGGAGACAAGCAAAGAGTGGCTGATGTACTTTGATGGTGCCTTCTCGCTGCAAGGCGCCGGTGCTGGCGTGCAGCTTATCGCACCCACCGGAGAGCACCTCAAGTGCGTAGTCCAGATGCACTTTCCCAAGGAGCAAGCAATGAACAATACCGCAGAGTATGAGGGTTTGCTTGACGGCCTCAGAATCGCAGCCGACCTTGGGATCAAGAAACTCATTGTAAGGGGTGACTCGCAGCTTGTCGTCCGCCAAGTGAACAAGAACTACCAGAGTCCATTGATGGAAGCTTATGTTGATGAAGTAAGGAAGCTAGAAGCACACTTTGACGGCCTGCAAATGGAGCATGTTCCGTGAGCTCAGAATGACATTGCTGATGGCCTGTCAAAGTGCGCTGCACTAAAGTTGCCTGTGGAACCAGGGATCTTTGTGCTCAAGCTGACTCAACCATCCGTGACACCATCAACTGGACAGAATAAGAAGAGGAAGTTGGTTTTTGGTGACTACTTTCCGGCAGAGCTTCCCGAAGCCGCCGCCAAGAAGGTCCCCAAGATCGACGCCAAGAGTGCTGAGGAGCAGTCTGCTCCGGCGAACCTCTTGGTTTGTTCCGTTGAAGCAAATGCTCCCGACAAGTTTTGCTCCGGCAAGCTTGCCGGGGAATATCACGCTCCGGCCGAACCGCAGGTTCTTGCCGTAGAAGCGGATGTTCCCGCAGCAACAGATACGCCTTTAGTCCTTGTTGTCGAGCCACAAGCTCCAGCATGGGCGCAGCAGATTGTCCGTTTCCTTCAGACAGGAGAGCTTCCCGAAGAGCAAGAAGAAGCGGAAAGAGTAGCCCGGCAGTCAAGTATGTACAAGTTTGTCGACAACACACTGTACAGAATAAGACTCAACGGTGTGAAATTGAAGTGTATTCACCGGGAAGATGGACAACAGCTGTTGGCAAAGATACATGGAGGCATATGTGGTCACCACATTGGCGCAAGAGCACTTGTCGGCAAAGCATTCCGATAAGGCTTCTTCTGGCCGACAGCCCTCCAGGATGCACCTGCACAAGTAACCAAGTGTGAAGCGTGCCAGTTCCATTCCAAGCAAATACACCAGCCAGCTCAAGCTCTCCAGACGATCCCTTTATCCTGGCCATTTTCGGTCTGGGGGCTCGACATCCTCGGCCCCTTCCCCCGAGCTGTCGGGGGCTTTGAGTTCTTGTACGTTGCAATCGACAAGTTCACAAAGTGGCCGGAAGTGGAACCAGTGAGGAAGGTGACAGCACAGTCAGCAGTCAAGTTCTTCAGGTCGATTGTTTGCCGTTTCGGGGTTCCTAACAGGATCATCACCGACAACGGCACGCAGTTTACGAACCGCACCTTCATGCAGTATGTCCAAGATCTTGGCGCCAAGATCTGCTTCGCTTTTGTTGCTCACCCGAGAAGCAACGGTCAAGCGAAGAGGGCAAACGGTGAAGTGCTGCGAGGCCTCAAGACCAGAACTTTTGACAGGCTGCACAAGTGCGGAAGAAACTGGATCGAGGAGCTGCTGGTGGTTCTTTGGTCGATCAGGACGACGCCAAATCGAGCCACTGGCTAGACACCCTTTGCTCTAGTCTATGGAGCAGAGGCAGTTCTCCCCACGGAACTCGTTTACGGGTCACCTTGAGTGCTCGCTTATGATGAGCTCGAGCAAGAGCAGCTGCGACAAGATAACGTGCTGCTCCTTGAGGAAGACTGTCTTCAGGCTGCTGTGCGAGCCGCTCGCTACCAGCAAGCTTTGCGTCGCTACCATAGCCGCAAAGTTAAAGCCAGAAGCTTCGAGGAAGGCGACCTTGTTCTTCGGCGTGTTCAGTCCACCAAGAATTCCAACAAGTTGACGCCGAAGTGGGAAGGCCCTTATCGGGTGAAACGAGTCACTAGGCCCGGCGCTGTCCGCCTTGAGACCCAAGATGGCATTCCGGTGAGCAACTCCTGGAACATAGAACATCTTCGTAAGTTTTACCCGTAAGGCGCGGTTGCCAGAAGTTTTTCCGGCAACCACCTTTTGTACAAGTCTTGCCGCTGTTGCATGTAATCCTTTGTACAAAGCCGGGCGCAGACCCCGTGCACCAGTAAAGTTCATGTGCCCCGCACATCTTGTCAGTTTTTTATGCTATAATCCTTTTTCGCATATGTTATCTGACACTTTGTGCAGCACCAGACCCCGGTAAGCAATAGCGAGCCCAAGGCTCCATATCATTACTTTATTTCTCTGTTTCTTTCTCAAAAGAAGGAAGGTTCCCTCGCCCACAAGGTTTACCGGGGGGGGGGGAGGAGAAGATAATGGTGTGGACCAGGCCGTTCAAGAAAGTTTCTCCTTGCTGGGAAGCAGACGACAGAAAAGCTAAGTTGCTAAAGCTTGAGCAATCAGTTTTTTAAGTTTTGAGTTATTTTCCTTGAACGACCGTGCTTTGTATGGAAAACCTGTGTGCGGAGGAACCAACTCGTAGCTAGTTGCGCCTTTACTTTGTTTCGAGTCCGCTCAACAGCTTAAGTGAGCTGCTAGCGCCCTTACTTTGCTTCGAGTCCGCTCAGCAACTTAAGTGAGCCGCTAGCGCCCTTACTTTGTTTCGAGTCCGCTCAACAACTTAAGTGAGCTGCAACTAGTTGCGACAAGGTTGCTTGTCGATAGCGACCCCGCCAGCAGGCTGCTGAAGTTCTGCACTTGGCCCTCGCGGCAAGGGTACCTGCGCCGGCAAGTTTCCCTAGAAAGCGTAGGGCAGAACCATACAAAGCCAAGAGTCGAGTAAAGGAAGTAACACAGCAATTTTTTTGCCTAAAATAGAGTTATATTACAAAAATAACTTGTCGCGCCTCTAATAAAGTGTTCCCATGACATAACTGGCAGCGACAAGTAAAGAAGAGAACGGACGGCTCCTGGGCCCCGGCAAGCCAGTATCGCTGGGGGCTGCGAGTGCCAAGAATCGTCCACGGCAAACCAGAGTTGCCGGGGGCTGCAATATCAGATAAGTCTTTCATCCCTCATCATGCATCCTCTTATGGACTGGGGAATGCGAAACCGCGTTTCTTCCCGAAAACTGCCATGCTCCCTCAACTCTAGGCCCTGAGGCTCGTTCCCGGGGCCGAGTTTGGTCGTAGTCGCGGCAGCAAAGGGATGAAACGAGGAGACCGCACCCACCTCGTTCCCGCCTCCGTCAAAGGCGTGAGAAAGGTCGAGCGACATGGGAAGGCGGCAGGGCCTGTTGCCGGGAGATGAAATGTCTGTCCGAGGGACACCAAGGATTTGCTCCTTGGCGTGGGTTCAACTCGCGAGACAAATAACCCGGCAAGCATCCCCTTTTCATTAAAAAACATCCCACTCGGGTACAGTCCATAGAGGATGAAAAACATGAAAGAGAGGATTACAAGTTTTAGATACAGCTAAGGCCCGAAGGCTTACAAATTAAAAAGATAAGATGCCCGTAATCCCTTTCCTGTCCCTCTCTTCAGGAGGCAGGTCAAGGAGGCGAAAAGGGCAAAAGGAGCGCCTAGGCGAGCTACGGGTGCCAGAAGACACCAAGAGAACATCCCGGGAGCCGTCCGAAGGCTGGACGGCGATGGCGGCGCTGGAAGCGGGGCTCGAAGACGGGGTGGCAGGACGTCAGCACGCTGTCGAGGGCACCACGCCCTCGTACTCCGACCTGACGGCCTTGTCGCCAGCCCTCTTCCCCTTTCGCAGCCTCCCTACGCCAGCCGCCCAAGGAGACGACCCCGGAGAGTTCAAGGAGTCGGCGACACGGATGATGGGGTCGCCGGTGCCGCGCGAAGCGGCGCCCGACGCCTAGTCGGACCCGCCACCCCGCCGCCCGCTACTCTCATCGTCGCTGTCGCTCTCCTCCTCGACACTCTCGCTCGAGGAGGAGCCTTCGCTGTCGGAGGAGCTGTCCACGCAACACTTCGCCCGAGTGCCGAAGCACCCAAAGACCTTGACGGAGAGGAGATCGCCCTCCATCAACTTAAAATGGAGGGTAAACCCCTCCATCAGGCTGTGGATACGGGCGAACGTCTTCCACCCTCGATCAAGATACATCACATTAGGGGCTGGGAATACAATGCGGACTCGCGTGCCGCTGATCCCACAGCCCCTCATGTGCAGTCTCAGTGTCTCGGGCGGGTCCAACTCCAACGCGCTCGCAAACGGAGCTGGAAGCCGGAGGCGACGACGAGGCGCCCGGCGCAGCTTGACGAAGAACTCACAAGGGTCGTCCCCTATATGGACCGCCGTGGGGGGAGGAGCCGCCGGCGGAGGCGAAGCTGGCGCGCCGCCCCGCCCGCCTCTTCCCCGAGCGCCTCGACCTCGTCCTCAACCTCGTCCGCGACCTCGCCCCTCCCTCTTCCCCTTATGGCTGGCTCTGCCACCACGGGCGCGGGAGAGGGAGGGATGCGCTGTCTGGCGGCGACCCTCGCTGCCACCGATGAAGGGCCCGGGTTCCCTTTCTCCATGGCGAATGAGAGAAAGGGGAGCTGAAGCTGAAGAAAGGAGGAGATGAGAGAGTGCGGGTTTCTGTGCTCCCCTCCCGCTCTTTATAAAGGAGCGAGGTGGGGGCTCGGCCGCCCCGCTCAGCGAATCAAGGCACGGGAAGAGCAGGGAGTCGAGGCCAACCCGCTGCCTCTGCTCGCGATGGCCCAGTTTCCCACTTCCACCGTCCGCGACCCCAAGCGCATGGGAGCCGCGTGGCGGAGATGCAGAACCAAGGCGACGGATGAGGCGGCCTCGCTCCGCCCCGTGATCGCGGGGAGTGGACGTCCCGAAAACCGCGCACCGGCCCCGTCCAGTAAATGCACCACGCCCCCACGCCTACCTCCGCTTAGGGAGGAGAGCGTGAACCGTCCCCATCATCGTGGCCTGACGCATGCTCGAGGGGCTTAGCCCCGCGCACGCCGCCCGCGTCACCCACGACGCCGCGTTTGACGCGTGCCGTTCTGGGCGTGCGCGGTGGGAGCGGAGAGATACGCGGCGTGACCTAGGCCGCACGTGCCCGTGCACTGTTTTGGGCCTGGCCCAACAGCGCTCGGCACCGTGTATGGCCCAGGCCCGAGGGCTCCTGTCGGTGTACTAGAGTAGGGGTACCCTAGTATCCCGAACTCGTGCACGGGCAGTCGCAGCGTCCCGCGGCAAGGCTTGTCGGGTGACCGCCAAGACCCTCCGTGGTTCCCTTGAAGACCATTCAAGAACAAAGTACTCAAACCAAGGCCCCGGCAAGAGGAGCTTGCCGGGAAGGCCAACCCAGGCCCCAGCAAGAGGATCTTGCCGGGAAGAGACAAGACCCCGGCAAGAGGAGCTTGCCGGGAAGGCCACTCAAGGCATACCAAGAAATCTTGCCGCGACGCGCCCTGCGTCCCGGCAAGGCCCGGCGAACGACAAGCTTCCGGGCGCGACAAGACGACGACTGCGGCAAGGAGCTTGCCGCGGGAAACCCCCACTTCGTGCCCGCGCTCCAGCACACCTGCTAACGTGTCGCTCTAGGACTCTCCCAAGCACACGTGGCAGGAGGCCGTGCAGCTAGGGGTGCGCGGTGGCAAGCGGAGATGAAGAGAAGGCCATCGTGGCAAACGGTGGCGCTCCTAACGGTCACTTTTTGCACTGTTTAGGCAACTCAGACAGGCATTCAATGACCTTGTCCCCTGCAGTCAGAGTTAGGTAGGGTGCACTGTGTCCACAGTAGCGGTAGGTGCAGCTACCGCATCCTTTTCCATTTTTACCCTTCTAGTCTACGTTGCCACCTGTCGGTGACCCCTTGAAACTATAAAAGGAGGCCCTAGCGCAACGTAGAGGGGGTTCGGCCGGTTCGGCTCATTCGAAAAACCAGGAACACTCCCACGCTCAGTCTGGCAGCGTCCATCGCTCCTGAGCAAGAATTCAATACACACAAACAAGCAGCAGTAGGGTTTTACGCATCCGTGCGGCCCGAAGCTGGGTAAAACCGCTCGCGTGTACCGCCTCGATCCGCTCTTTGTGCGGCCTCCGCCCCCCACCGAACCGAAAGGGGCCCTGTCCCCATAGGTGTTGGTGGATCAGCAATCCCCGACAGTTTTAAACGTGATATTGTGTAGTAACAACACTGTTCTTTCTTGTTTTGCAGGTTTACTAAAGCTATCCGATAAAAATGTTCAAAGAAGTTGATGGTAGAAGTTTTAGTAGAGTAACTATTTCAACAACAAACATTTTGCTATGGATCAGTCACACATGGGCATTTTTTATGGAACAAAATGCTTATCATTGCTGGATTTCTAGCCGTAGTTTGTATTTTTGTTGTTAAAACCATGATTAGCACACCTCTGTAGTGCTATGTTATTTGTGCGAATCGATATGTATAACTTGTGGTTAGCGTCTGTCAGTGGGTTGAAGTGTTATTTTGCTGATTACCTGTGTGTTTCATGCCTTAAAATTCGTGAATTATTATCTAGTACTTTGTGTCATTCCTGAATTTTTTTTCAAGGAAATATACATAAATTTTGATTACTTCTGAATTGGTATGATGTTTCTGTAAAGAAACCGAGTCATTTTCATGATTCCTGAATATTACAATTTTGTTTACACTTTTTCTGGACGTGATCTCCACCCCTCCCCCTGTTAACCAAACTGGCATGGTAATCTCCCCGTGGCGTGGGAGAGGGCATGGAAATCCCCCCGAGGGGGATTAGAGCCCTAGGGTAATCGGCCCTTGAAACCAAATGAGGCCTTACGGTGGCAGAGTCACTCTATCCCGTTGCACAGAGCAAAAGGCTCCAAAGCATTCACATCAAAAGACTATTCTCAAAAAATATGCAAAGTGGATTGCATGTCACCGTATGGTTTCAGGGTAAAACCATCTCAAAACTGAATCACAGCTAAAGTTCACGACAGCGATGGGCGTAAGCAGGCGTAGTTCCACTTGAGCCCTTTAAGAACATCCAGCTTGTCCGCCACTCCGACATTAGGCTTTGCCAGATTAAACATGTCATCTCTCAAACTGCAATGCAAAACGATTTAATCCACAGGCAATCCATAATAGTAATCAAGTAGAGAGGCCAGAAAGAGAGTTTTAGCTGACTGACCTTGACCACTCGCCTGTTTCCTTCGCATGCACCTCAACAGCCTTGTATAATCTATCAAGGGTGTACAGAGTCAATCCGAATTTACAGCTCGCCTCCTCGTCCTGTAAAGCAGAAAATTAAGGGAATCAATCACTAGTTGAAAGTTCCTACAAACAAGCCCATTCATCTCATCAACAGAACATCACTTTCGTCTCAGTTTATTCGTCTTCAAAGTTCTGGCCCCCTCATATTTTGGTGAACGGGCAGTATTGTGCAGATTAAAAGCAACCGGCAAGTTTGATCGTCATAATAAGGAAACTAGTTACCCACCAACAGGCCAAATGTGGCCTAAAACTTGAAATGGAATATGTGTACACGTCAAAATTAATGTGTAGGATAGACTAAACATCTATAGATGATATTACCATCTCATTAATCATGCATTTCTTGAACTCTTTAAGTCTTCGCTCAACTTCTATGAGTAGCTGCCACCGCTGATGACGTGCAATCCTTCCTCTTCCTTCTGCACCTTGGTCCTATATTATTGTGGCAGTAAATGTTAGAGATTTGAACTGCAATCCTCTTAACTTTTCACACGCCTGTTCATGGTACGAATGGCAAATAGGACATGACCATGGTGCAAATGGCACAAGATGTATAGCCCAAAGCCCCAAACATGTTAGAAAGCAACATATGAACGTCTCGAAGACCTATAATCACTTATACCAGATGCCTCAGATGTATTGTAATCAAGAAGATAATGAACAGAAATCTATATACATACATGCATAGCCCATGCTCGCACTAAAAACAGCAGGAGAAGCAGAAGACCAAATGCAGGCAGAGCTGCAAGAATAGCAAAGTTTATCTCATTTGCCTTGAGAATCTGATCCAGTTCCAGCATTGCCCTGTATAAGACCAATTCAAGCATCTCTGGTGTAAATAAATAATATATAAATACAAAAAAATACACATTTAATCATTATGCATGTAACCAATATTATCAGATATAATAGTACAACTTACTCCTGAAGATCCAGTTTTAGCTTCTGAACCTGAAATTTCCAAGATGGGTGAGAAAAAATTCAAGTTAACTTGAGTTGAATGCACAAGAAATGAAAAAAAAAAACCTGAATAAGCATGGCACGTGCTAATTCTCCACTGAACAGATTCTGAATTGGATGCATCGATTCCTTTTCGTACCTGCATTAATGTACAATACAGCTCAATCCACAAACAAACAGGATCAATGTAGTCCCTTTTCACACATTACTCAGATGGTTCATAGAATATAAACTGCCAAGACAGCTTTGAATTAAACAAACACCATGTAAAGAACTAATCCATTGGGGGATGAACCAAAACAAGTAAACTTAGGGAAGCGCTAGCTATATAAGCAACATGCCTAAAGTATCCGTAAAGCATGCGACTCTCTCGATGCAACTGTAGATGTATCTTGCGTTAACAAGTTAGATAGGAGGAGTGATTAAGAATTTAAGAGTAAACATGATAAATTGTATTTGTATCAACCACTTCTTAGGAGTCATGCTGAAAAAAATAGGTACTATCCCTAGCTTCCTGAAGTTTGTTTCTATCACTCACAGCAGAAACTCAAGTTCGATTGGGATTCCCAAAAATAGGTACTAAACATTTAAATGCAAATGTAAATAAGCATTAAATAAAAATCCACCGAGTGGAATTATTTGTTGCTATGGCTTAGAATTTTCATATATTCCATATAACTTAAACTAGTTCAGATGGCTTTCTTACTCCCCCATAAAATGCTTATGTTTTGTCAGCCCCAGTGCCAACACTATTTTAGTTGCACACAAGGGAACTGAAAAGCGATTGAAGATGTCTTTATAAGGCAGAACAGGAAGGTGGAATGTAGTACTGCTCCAGAGTAAGCAACAAGAAATCACATAATTCAAGTGGCCATTGAACTTGCAACAACTGGCTGAAGATACGAAATGAACACACAACGGTATGTATAGTTAAAAGTTCAGTCTTACCTTTTCATGACAATCTCCAGCAACTCCTGCAATGATGCATCTTGTGCCAGTTTTTCCTTTGAAGTTTGCTCACAGAAGGTAATTAACATCCTGTAACCAACATGGTCAAATAATGCACAATGTGATTTATGGTACTCCCTCCGTCCGCAAATACTTGTCGAAGAGATGGATGTATCTAGACATATTTTAGTTCTAGATACATCCATTTTATCCATTTTTTACGACAAGTATTTCTGGACGGAGGGAGTACTCTATTGCATTTCAGAACATAAAATGCGACGCTAAAGTTTTACATATTCAAGAAAATGTGAACAAATAGATTTTTCACTGGGATAATTATGCTGCTCCAGAATGAAGCAATATTACCAATTACAGCAAAAGGAAAGTACATAAGGAACAGCAAGTAGGTGTTGGGATGAACAAGGTTCTGTTTATATTACTACTCTCTCTCTTTAAAAATGTAGGGTGTACATAAATTGTACTATACTGGCTTTGACAAACAATTACTCCATCAAATTAGATGTCGGTAGATTCATATTCAAATGCACTTGCTTATGTTCTGAATTGGTTAAGGCAAGGCAATTTATGTGACATAAAATTGATGTCGGTCGATTCATATTCAAATGTACTTGCTTATGATTGTGAATTGTGGTTCTGTTTCACATAACCACATATCAATGGAATAATTATCAGCTGTCATAAACAATTGAATATGTTTTACATTTTAAAATGGAGAGAGTAATGGGTGCACATTGACAAATTGAGTTTGAGTTGAATTGGATTGCTAGACAAAGAACAAGTAATGGGGACAAGTTTAGTTGGCCTATAAAAGGCTGCGTGTTGTTACTCATAAGAACAAACAAGAAGAAATCAGTCTATGATCACTATTTCCTAATCTAAAGTCCTGTCTCATCTATGATCTGTTTCTCCCTATTCTAGTATCTCATCTCCTCAAAGCCATGCTATAATAGCTCTACTCTATTTCAAGAAAGAACCATGAGTATAATAATTCAGAATATTAAAGAATGACAGCATTGGGAACAACCTGTGCAATGATTCTTCGGTTAGTTGGACCTCTTCCCTTTCCATTACACGTTTATCTGTTCGCTTGAATGTCTCGAATAGCTCATCTCTAATGGAAATGACCTGCAATTGTCAAAACATAGAAGGCAGTCATGATGTGAGCGCAATAACTCAGACTGATTTCCAAACTTATAGAAATGTAGACCAGCTTGTAGCAATGCTTCCTGGACTTCAATGGTTCCGCATAAAAATTGAATAAACAGTATTTCGACAATTACGACACCGATGAAGGTGAATATTGACAAGCTTTGTGGCTTATATATGAAAATATGCTCATCTACTAAAGCATGTTCATCTTAACATATACAAATGCTCCCGTAAGGAAAACATGAGTTCACTTCCATCAATCTGTTACCACCATAAGCAAACACTACAGCCAGTAACGCACAAGGCAGCATGCTTCTTTTTTCAGTTATATGTGACAAACAAACCAAGGCTTCTTGCAGGACCTCACAGGATATCTTGCATAAGTAAATGTACAACCAGAACCAACCTGAAAAGCCTCTGCCTTCATTAAATAGTTTGATTTACCTTCAGTTAACTTACACTAGTGTCAAAAAACGTCTTACATTATGGGACGAAGGGAGTAGTAGAAGACATATAAAGAAAGTGTCTTACTGGTCTCTCAACATGTTCATCCCAGAATCCAGCAACTGACTCCTTAGCATCTTGAATCCAGTTGTCCATGTCAGAACTTCCCATCAAGCTACTATGGCGCAGAAGCCATAGGGAACATGCAGAGAGGCCAATTGCTCCACACGTGTAGGGTAACCAGTATATGGTCATATTTCTTGGCTTTTTATGACTTGAAAGCTATCCGCAAACAATAACACGCTTCAGATAAATTACGCAACACTAGCAGCATGTACTTTACATGCAGTGCCATACAAGCTACACATTATCGCTATGTTATCCACGGGATTTAGCTGTAATCCTACCACTAATTTATAATAAGAAAGCATGTGTGACTGGCATATAGATATAGATAAGCACAAACGGGTAAATATAAAATACTGAAATTGAAACTTTAATACCCCTCCAACAACTCAGGTAACAGAAATCAAAGAATCCGAGTTTTATGTAGAGGATGAAAGACATGCAGAAGGGTGGCAAACTGGCAACAATCACCATGACTGGAGGGTAGCTTTTATATATCTTTCAGCGAAATATTTCTAAAATCCACCTGCCTGTTTATCTATTTCCTATTTATATATGCTAGTTATCTATTTCCTAATGATGGTTTCCATCTACTAGAGATGGCACCCCATGAAGAGAGGCACTTGTATCCTGATTTCTTTTAAGACGGACAGAAAAGAAAGGTTCGTCCACATCTCTACTCTCATATCCCCCCTGAAGGAGCCGTCACTGCCAAGTTATCCCCTCAAATGTGTTAACCCTGTAATGGTCTAAGGTCATTGTGCTATGAGGCTGGGAAGTCGATGATCTCACATGTGTCATCGTCGAAATGATAGTTACTTACCTGAGAGGAAACAAAACTATCTAACTTTTGGAGGTTTTGATATATCAGACTAATAGCATCTGTTGCTAAGGCCTCACTCCATTGTGGACTCTCAACATCAACCTCTGGCAATCTTTCGAAGATAAGTTGAGATGAGTTTCCGTCATGAGTGAATGGTAGAGTTTGCCCCTGAAGACATGTGTTTTAACTAATTAAACCACATAGCATCAAAGAGGCAAAACATGTTACAAATCCAAATATATGGACAACAAGCATTGCATACCTCACTAGCATTTGTAAGAGATACCTCCAATTTGGGGAAGACGGTGTTCAGAATAACAAATAGTGTATGTAGTGATTTATCTGAACTTTCAGTTAATCCTTCTCTGCATTTATCAACTTCAGAGTAAACCTATAGAAGAAGCAAGTCAGAGTTTAAGTTCATGTAAATGACTAGTCATGTAGCACAAAGCAGCATTATATTCAAATAAAGATAACTTTGAAATTTGACTACAGTGATACAACAGTTTCTTTTTGTTTCCTTTTTCGGAGGAGAGCAGGAGCAAGGTTAATCACGAAAATGCTATTTGACTGTTTTATTCTACTTCACATCAGCAGAAAGTTGAAACCATAGCACTGTTGCTACTTTTTCACGATAAACACGTTAGAGTAGCAAACCTCAGCCAGAAAAGCAGCCAATCGATGTTGCATATTCGTCAGGACAGCAAGTTTTACTGAGACTATATCAGATGCAGAGCCTAAAAGGTACTCGGATGGACTCCCATTGCTCCTGAGTCTAGTTAGTGTTTGACATGTTGCTTCAAGGAAGGCCCTTGGACCTCTTTCAAACATCATAAAGTACATTTTATGTGAGTTTGTTCCCTGAAAAAATCTCACAGGCAAAAGTAGGTAAGTAGCAAAATAATATAACTTCTCTACATGCTAAAAAGGCAAAAAAAAAAAAACTTCAAAGTTATCAATTGACTTAATACCTCAGCTTTGGACTTCCAATAAAGTAAGCTCTTCTGAATGCTATGCAAATCAGACAAAGTATGCTGCACGATATCTTCTAAGATGGCAAAAGCTTTGGGCATCTCACCAGAAACCCTGTTATTAACATATAGTCAAAAGCATTCCAGGTAATTCTTCACAGACAAGGAACACCGGACAGATAGCTAGATGACCAGATCTATGATGCGTTAGCTCAAGAGTAGTGGTGGGTCCTATATTTTGGTCAAGTGACCAATTCCTGAACACGTTTCTACAAGTTCATCACGGGCCATCTCGTAACCTGTAACACTAAATCCGCACAAATCTACTTTGTTCTGTCCGCAGTCAACGAGAGCACGAAGCGCAGCACTACTCCAGCAAAAGCCTGCGTGGCATGGGAATGACAGGCGCCGCGCTGATTCGAGTAGAGGTTCTCACCGGGCGGAGCTTGCGGCGTCATCGTAGATGGGGAGTGGGAGAGCAGGGCGGCGGCGGCGGCGGCGTCGTCTGCGTACCGCCAAGAGGCGGCGGAGGAGATCGGAGGCGGCGACGAGGAGGAGGGAGTTCGGTAGCGTAGGGAGGCGGGCGACGAGGGAGTTCCATATGCGAGCGGGCTGTGCCGGAGCGGCGACAACGAGGTCAGTGGTCTCGGGCCGATCGCCTGAGTTAGGGCTCCGCGGCGGCGAGGTCGCCATAAGGATCGGGAAGATGTCCGGTTTGAAACTTTAGTCGGGTTCTGGGATGGGTTTGGAGTTGGACATATGGAAGAGCTTCAGACGAAGCACTGGACCGATGGGTCCTGCGCAATGTGGAGGAAATCACAGTTTCTTTCTGGTTGAAAAATCACAATCTAGTTATCGCGGAAATTGCAAATAGCGCCTGAATTTTGATTTTTTTAAATCTTTTCAGTTTTAAAAATATGAAAAAATTACACAAACATATTGGAACTTATGCTACAACTAATTAAACAACAAAAGCGCCTTACATTAGTTACAGAGGGAATACATGCTTGTAGAGTTTTATGACGAAATGTGTTTTGATATGACCAAGAAAGAAAAGGCGTCTCGCTAGCCATTAGGGGCGTTTCCTTCCATCGCCGTCCTCTAGCGTCTCCCCTCCGCCAATGACGTCGGTCGTCGGTGGTGAGGGCGTTGCTGGATCCACATGTGCGATCGTGTAGCTTTTAAGTTTTAGGCCCTGGTCACTTAGGTTTTCGGGTCGTTCATCGTCTTGACCTCGGCGTTGGTGACAATGGCGTTGATTAAAGAAACTTCAAATCCTTCCCCGACAAGGCGATCGGACCTATGGTTGGGGATGGATTTAGAAACTTGTATGTTCAACCAAGGATGATGTGGCGACGACATCCTCATGGTAGACTTGTACCTAGGGCTCCATCGCTATAATGATGTTTGCTCTAGCGCCGACATGGAGCTTGGGAGGTAGTCTAGGATGGCAAAATGTGGTCTACATCGGCGCCATGTGGAGGATGGTGGATCATGTCTGATTTGGTGGTTCATGGCTGGCAGGTATGTTTCCTCTGTCGAATATCGGGTTCCGGCAAAACCCTTAAGGTTCGAACACTAGGGTGCGCACGAAATTTTACCCTACGGAATCTCGCTCTCAGCCTTGCCGCGATCCCTAAGTTTATCTAGACGAAATCACAGCACAAGAGACACAAGGTTTATACTGGTTTGGGCCACCGTTGTGGTGTAATACCTTACTCCAGTGTGGTGTGGTGGATTGCCTCTTGGGCTGATGATGAACAGTACAAGGGGAAGAACAACCTCCTGAGGCGAGGTGTTCTTGTGTTAGGTGGGTGGTTCTGCTCAAGGTTCGATCGGTCGATCCCCCCCTCCTTTTGCCTTGGGGGTGGCTAGCCCTATTTATAGAGGCCCTGGTCCTTTTCCCAAATATTGAGCGGGAAGGGATCCAACAACGGCCATTTTGAAAGAGGGACAACTAGTACAAGCTATCCTGACTAAAGGTAGTCTTCGCCTACCAAAGGCTCTCGTGATGACGTCGTCTTGGGCTCCACAATGACCTCTGTCTTGCCGTCCTGCTAGTCTTGGTCTTGTTGCACCGATATGAAAACCTTTGCCTGATGCCTCGGTACTCCGCGCCTGCGCTTTCCCCCTTAGCACCAAAGGGGAAACGAGGACACTGCGCGCGCTGGGGCCTGCCTGGCGCCAGCCCGGCCTTGGTCGTCATGGCTTGCGTCACGGGAACCTCGCGAGGTGCCCCTTGCCTTGATCTCTCCGCCTCCCTAGTGAGCCTGCCGGATGAGGCCGCTCCTGAGAAGGTCTCGTGTCGTCCGCCCCGCGAGGCTTGGCCCTCGCGAGGGTCTTGAGTGTTGGCTGATGAAGACGGGCCGCACTGGGCCGCTGGTGGAGCCACGCCACGGGCCGCAGGCAGGCAAGTCTGGGGACCCCCGTTCCCAGAACACTGACAGTAGCCCCGGGGCCCAAGGCGCTCTCGGACTTGGCTTAGCGGCGAAGCCAAAGGGCAAGAGCGGAGCGTCGCGGGCCCCAACAGCCTGGGGCCTTGGTCGACGCATGGAGACTGATTGGACGTGGGCGTCTCCACTTCCACATGCTGCCTCGGCAACTGCATGACTTGACAAGTCCTTGCTACATGCAAAAAAGGGTTATGATTACCTGCGATCGTGGAGGTCGATAGTTGGCCTCCTTTAGGCTATAAAATGAGGAGGGGCGAAAGACCCCGTCGCCCATCTCTTCCCATTCCACTCGCTTCTTCTCCCTTGCTCCACCTCCAGTCTCGATACCAATGGCGTCGATCCGTAGGTTCTCGGGCGAGGAGAAGAGGAAGGCCCCCAGGAGGGGCCTGATCCGCTTCCGCCAAAGAAAAGGCCGGTCCACCGCCACGGCAGGGTCGCGATGTTGGAGATGACGAGGCCTTGGTACGAGCGGTCGCCTCCTGGGTACCCGCTACCCCTGTACGCCCAAGTCGGGGGCTCAGGAGAGAGGGGCGTCGAACGGCGCCGCCAGCGCCGCAGCCATGGTCGGCGCACCGTGGCGGCGCGTGCTGCCGCCCCGGAGTCCACGCCGCGGACTCCTCTCGCGAGCTTGTGCTTCATGCGGCGATGCCTCCAGCACCTAGATCCTCTTCCCTTCGTTCTTATCCACCGAGATGCCGTCGAGGGGGCCTCTCGAGCTTTGGCTGCAGCACGCCGACTGCAGCACTCCGGTGACCTGAGCGGAGGTTGAAGTCGTCTCTCTAGGCAATATCTTCATGACCCGAGGCTGGGGCGAGGTCGCCCGGGTCTGCCGAACGGAAGGCGCCCTCATGATTCATTTCGAATATGATGGCACCTCCACGTTGTTCTTCAAGGTCTTCAACGCGGAAGGCCGCCGCTTGGAGTGCTGCCAAGGAAAGGGTAGTCAGGGCGTCGACGCGGCAGGGGCTGGGCTTGCCATCCGCTCCTCCAACGGCTCCTCCGGCAGCAGCAACGACGCTTGGGAGTCCAGCGGCTCTTCCGAGTTCTACGAGACTCCGGAGATGAGCGACGACAGCTACACTCCCCTGAGCTCACGCCGCACCTGGAGCAAGGCGGCAGCGTCGGGCCGTCGCCGCCACTGATCTGGATGGGGTTGGCGTCGGTCCTTCGTGGCCCACTGTCGATGATGGTGTCGGCCATGAAGGTGCGCGTAGTTAGGGTTCCTCAAAGTTCTCTTCTTTTGTTCCCTGCGAGGAATCAAGCAATACCCCGCGGGGGCGTGTAAAGGGTCTGCGATGTCTTTCGGTGATGTTATCCTTATTATAAAATCGTGTGAGCGTTCGTCCTGTCCCTGTTTGGTTCCCCCTTTCTAGCCTCGCGATGACTTGGTGCTCTACGCTGACAGGTCCCGGTCCCCAGGCAGGCTGCAGCCGTCGCTGGTATGCCAGGTCGCGATGCCGTGGTCAAGGCCAGGAGGTGAGCGGCTCGAGGTCCAGTAAGAGCCCCCAAGTCGCGATGCTCGGGAGGTCCCCTTTAGCGCGCAAGGAGTCACTGAGTGGTGAGAAAGGAAGGCAACATTGCCGTCACAGGGCCGCACCAAGTGAGAATTCCGCGTTGTAGCGATCAGCTGTTCCAGGCGTGAAAATTATGTTGGTGATCTGGAGTCGTCCCCTTGTGTTGCGCCAGACTTGAGCGTCTGCAGCGGTGGCGCAGCCAGGTTGGGCCTGTGCAAGCCTTCCCTCTTCTCCCCCGCACTCTCCTTCATGCTCTACGTCCTTAGGTCCCGGCCCTCGAGCAAGCTCAGCCGCCGCTAGTATGCCAGGTCGCGATGTCATGGTCAAGGCCAGGGGATGAGGGCTGGAGAGCCAGTAAGAGCTCCTGAGTCGCGATGCTCAGGAGCCCCCCTTTTAACGCGCAAGCGGATCGCATGGGAAAGAGAGGGAGCTCGTGGTGCAGCCTGCTGTAGTCCTCAGGAGGTTCCTGCAAATCAGCATGAGAAAGGCACGATTGCCATTATGATTGACGGCCGACCATCGGTCGCTCCAAGAGAGAGGGTGAGGGCACTGAGGGCCTGGTGAGGTGACGCGCGCGGGGCCGCCGCGGGCCAGAGCTCGACCGCTCAGATTTGTCGGTGTTGCAGGGATGGACCCGTGCGCAAGTGTCGTGCCAGCATGAGAGGCTCCCGTGGTAGATGGCAATCGAACAGGTGATAATCACAAGTAGATTAGGCATGAAAGGCAAACCATCTTAGGTAAATGCAGAACGGATACATACCACTGGGATAGACCCAAGCGGATTGGGGATGATGCAGCCCGAGGGGCGCCCCCAGCAAGGTAAGCTAAAAACATAAGAAAAGGGGATACATGCCACAGGGACGGACCCATGCGGCCTGGGAATGATGCAGCCCTGAGGGCGCTCCCAGCTGAAATGAACTTAGGGGATGTCACCTGGTTCCGTTGTAGAGGGGGTGCTGGAGCAGCTGAAGATGCGCGGTGAGGAGGTCGTTCCTCATGAGCCATCAGGGCCCTGAGCCTCGGGAGGCTCTGGGAGTCCAGGTGGTTCCTTGAGGACCGTCTCCATCTCCGCTAGGACCGCATGGTGCCTGGCCTCCTGAGCCGCCAGAATGCTCCATAGGTGTCGCTGGTGGATGACAACCGTGTTCGGCAGGCCGAAAGGCATGCGAAAATGTGGCTGTGCGATGGACCCTCGCAGCGTCCCACGCGCGAAGGCTAGAAACGCTCCTGAGATGCGGCTCGGTTGAGCCCTGGGATGTCGATGCAGACACGCAGCCCGCCATCCTCGCCTGGATAGGGAGCCACGCCAGGCATGCGGCGATTGCCGTGCATGGCCCTTGCTTCCTGAAGCTCCTGAGTGGTCTTGGTGATGAATTCCTGAACGTTGGGCTTCCCTCGCTCGATGCCTTTCTGAGGGAACGTGCCGCGAAGCATTCCTCCAAGTGGTGCCAGAGCGCCTCCCTCGTGATGTTGGCAAGGTCTGAGGCCCTCCAAAAGAGAGCCCCCGAGCCCTGCCCGAGGAGGGCGTCGGGCATGCCTTCCTATGTGATGGAAGGAGGCGCCCTATGCAAGGGCGCTGATCCTAACGCGGCACCATCCGAGATGCCGACCTCCTCAGGCCTCAGGAGAAGCGGTTGCTTCTTCTTCTTGGGGATGGCCTCAGGGGAGTTCGCGCCTTTCCTGCCCGGGTCCTCAATTGATGCAGCTTGGAAGGCATGCTCGAGGGAGCACACCACATCTCTCTCTTCGTAGGGAACCGTGATGATTCCGCCGCTTCCTGGCATCTTGAGGACGTTGTAGACATGGTGGGTCACTGCCATGAACTTGGCCAGGGATGGATACCCTAGGATGGCATTGTATGGCAGGTGGATGTGGGCGACGTCGAAGTCGATGAGCTCGGTGCAGTAGTTGTCGCGCTGTCCAAATGTGACAGGGAGGCTGACCTGCCCTATCGGGGTGGTGGAGCCGTCAGTAACTCCTGAAAAAGGCTTGGTAGGCTGGAGCTGATCATATGGCACTTGAAGGTTGTCGAACATCTCGACGGACAGGATGTTAAGGCCTGCGCCGCCATCGATAAGGGTCCTGGTGACCTGCACGTTGCTGATGACCGGGGAACAGAGCATCGGGAGGATGCCGGCTGTAGCCGCGCACTTGAGTTGATTTGTTGAACTGAAGGTGATGGCGCACTTGGACCACCTGAGCGGGCACGTGGCCTCGAGCTTGGGGAGGACTGCGTTCACCTCGTGAGAGAACTGCTTGAAGTTGCGCTAAGAGGCTGGGGCCTGAGCTCTGCCCAAGATGCAAGCGATAGCACGTGGCTCCTGGAAGCCCCCAGCCCCCTCATCCTGATGATGGTCGTCATTCCTTCTCGGCGGTGGCAGCAGCAAAGGAAGGCCTGCATTTCCCTGCGGGCGGTCCTCGCGAGGCTGGTCCCTCCAGGCGCCCTCGCGAGACTGGTCCTTCCAGTGATCCTCACGAGGTCGGTCACGCCACTCCTGGCGAGGGCCACGGTCGTCCCATCGTCCTCCGCCATGTCCTCCTCCTCAGCCGTAGCCCCAGTAGTTGCACTCGGGGCATCGACCGAAGCGTCCTTCTCAAACGGCCCTGAGCTCCTAGCAATCGTTGGTGTTATGGGTGTGGAGGTTGTGGTAGGCGCAGAATGGTCGGCTGCCCTTGGACGATTCCGGCTGGTCCCTGCCGCGCTTCGTGTCTGGCTCCGCCACGAGCACGAATACTCCCTTACGCTTCACGTCCTTGGCCTTGGTCTTCTTTTCTTCTGGGTCTGCAGCTGGGAGCTCGAGGAGGGAGAGGCGTCCCTCCTTAGCTCTTGCGCACTTGATCGTCAGGTTGAACAGCTCTAGGAAAGTGCACAACTCCTCGTGAATGGCGAGCTCCTCCTTCATCTTGACGTCGCGGACGCCATCAGAAAACGCTGAGATGATGGCCTCGTCTATCACCTTGGGGATCTTGAGGCGAACGCTGTTGAAGCGCTGGATGTATTTCTGCAGGGTCTCCCCAGGCTGCTGCTTGATGCGGCGCAGGTCACCCGCGGCCGGAGGGCGGTCGTGAGTGCCCTGAAAGTTGGCGATGAAGTGGCTGCGCATTTCATCCCAGGAGGAGATCGAGCCGGGAGGCAGGTTCAGGAGCGCCGTCCTTGAGCGCCATGGGAAACCAGTTCGCCATGAATTTCTCGTCACCATTAGCCGGCTCGATGCTCAGCTCGTAGAGCTGCAAGAACTCCGCGGGGTCGGGGGTGCCGTCGTAGTGAGGAGGCAGGTTCGGCTTGAACTTTCCCGGCTAGGCGATGCTACACAGCTCGAGGGTGAAGGCGCGAAAGCCTGCTGTGGTCACGGGGGCCCTTTGCTGACATGGGGCTTGCTCTTGATGGCACTCGCGCACCGCCGCCGGAGGGAGCATGCGATCTTACCATGCTAGCGCAGGGAGCACGGGGGCGCCTTCTTGAGGCCGAGGGATTTCTTGACAGCTTCTTTCTTGTCGTGCGAGTGCTGGATGCAGCGGGTCACGTCCAGGGGCCGCGTGCCTTGGAGCCAGGGCGCCGTCTTGGGGCTGAGGTGGTGGAGGTGCTCCTTGAGCCGTGCAACCCGTACTCGGCGGCGGGTGAGGCAGCGAGAGGGACGGTGCGGGAAAGCCCTCTGCGGTGCTGACAAGCTCGGTGATGTGGGTGAGCCAATCCTTGTAGAGGTCGTCGACGGGGCAGTAACGCAGGAGCTTGCGTGTCATAAGCAGCACGGCCTGCGCATCTGTGGGAGCGCGTCGAGCATGGGACGACGATCCGGCTGGAGTCAGCGATGGAGTGGCGGTGCGGCCGTCCCGCCGCACTGAGGGGTGCAGCAAGGACGCTTGCTGCTCGTGCCCTGCCGGGCCGATGGCGGTGTTGGTGGCAGGAGATGGAGAACGGCGAGGGGGTCCGCCGACAGGGGCTTTCTGGGAGACCTGAGCGGTGAGAGCGGCCCGGCGCTCAGCGCGGGCTCGGCGAGCGTCGGACATGGATGCGACGAAGCGATGGGATGCGGATCAGCGGAAGGAAGACTTCAGCACATCCCTACCTTGCGCGCCAAATGTCTGATATCGGGTTCTGGCAAAACCCTTAAGATTCAAACACTGGGGTGCGCACGACGATTTTCCCCTACCGAATCTCGCCCACAGCCTCGCCGCGATCCCTAAGTTTATCTAGACGAAATCACAGCACAAGAGACACAAGGTTTATACTGGTTCGGGCCACCATTGTGGCGTAATACCCTACTCCAGTGTGGTGTGGTGGATTGCCCCTTGGGCTGATGATGAGCAGTACAAGGGGAAGAACAGCCTCCTGAGGCGAGGTGTTCTTGTGTTAGGTGGGTGGTTCTGCTCAAGGTTCGATCGGTCGATCCCCCCCTTTGCCTTGGGGGTGGCTAGCCCTATTTATAGAGGCCCTGGTCCTCTTCCCAAATATTGAGCGGGAAGGGATCCACCAACGGCCATTTTGAAAGGGGACAACTAGTACAAGCTATCTTGACTAAAGGTGGTCTTCGCCTGCCAAAGGCTCTGGTGATGACGCCATCTTGGGCTCCACAATGACCTCCGTCTTGCCATCCTGCTAGTCTTGGTCTTCTTGCACCAATATGGAAACCTTTGCCTGATGCCTTGGTACTCCGCGCCTGCGCTTGCCCCCTTAGCACCAAAGGGGAAACGAGGACACTGCGCGCACTGGCGCCCGCCTGGCACCAGCCCGACCTTGGTTGTCATGGCTTGTGTCATGGGAACCTTGCGAGGTGCCCCTTGCCTTGATCTCTCCGCCTCCCTCGTGAGCCTATCGGATGAGGCCGCTCCTGAGGAGGTCTCGTGTCATCCGCCCCGCGAGGCATGGCCCCTCGCGAGGGTCTTGAGTGTTGGCTGATGAAGACGGGCCGCACTGGGCCGCTGGTGGAGTCACGCTGTGGGCCGCAAGCAGGCAAGTCTGGGGACCCCCGTTCTGAGAACACCGACATCCTCCTCCAACGTCTTAGTTGTGCGGGGATGCCAGATCTGGAGTTCGACAACGTGTTTAGGGTGTTGCCCCAGTCTAATTTGAACAGCAATGGTGTCGCCTTTGTTTAGCCACTTTGCAGGTTTGAAAGCTGCATATCAACGTTGGAGCCGCGTCAAAGCTCGGTTGAGGAGATGATCCGTCATTTTTCCTTTGGTGGATGTTGTGGTGGTGCCAAAGGCAGATGACGGACGCTGGTGTCAAGCTCAGGGAATTCTTCAATCTGAAAGAACATGTGGTGCCCCCATGTGTGGTTTTGGTAATTGATGACACTCTCTATGGACTAATGGTTGCATTGAGTTATATTTGAAGGATTTGTCCATAGGCATTTCTTGAAGTCCATGTGTTGGTTTTAAGGAGTTTATGAGTTGTCCAAGGTGCTATTAAGGAATTATCCAAAGATTGGTCATGTGTGAGTTGAACTTATTGCAAACATGTCTTGAAGAAGAAGATTGTGTGATCATTCATATTTACCTTCAAGACATCATCCAAATGAAGAGAGCTGGAAAGATTCAAGGTTGATCAAGACTAAGTACAAAGAGTGATTCAAGTTGATCAACACACGAAGTGTAGAAGATGTACCAAGTGGGATCATGTGATCCCACGGTATGCTAAGTATTGTCCATTACGCTTTGTGTACTAACCCATGGTCTATGTGAGAGTTCTATGTTGGGTTAGGTATGTTTCCATGGGTTTGCGTCAAAAGGAAGGTCCCATACAACCCATGGAAGATGACATCAAGTGGTGATCGTCATCAAGATTGTTGTGCGCAAGTTAAATTGGAGCATCACGAATATATCAAGTGCTTGAAGCTTGCCATCCATTGTGGTGACAATGGACTTGTGAAGATGTGCCGAAGAGTGGCTCACCCATAGTGGATTATGGGGGAGCAATCAACTAGTCTTCATCAAGCCAACGCAATCAAGAAAAATGGTCCAAATTGAGGAAGTCAAGATCATCATCATTTAGCTCAAGTGGATTATGTGCAAGGCAAAGGTTTGCCATTGATAGGTTTTCTATTTTACCGGTCTCATGGTGGTAGTTGGGAGACCGGGTTATAGGATCGGTTGCCGTACTATCAAGGGGGGCTCTCAAGTTACTAGCTTGATCGTATCACTCGTAGAGAGCTCAAAGCATTGCATCCTTGCATCATCTTTCTTAGTCCTTGTTTGGTGTTTCTCTTTGTGAGTTCTAGAGCTTTTGGTCATCTTCACGACAAGCTCGAGTTCATCGAAAACGGAGTTTACTTGCATCTTCTATGATGTTTTTGATGTTGAAGGTTTCACTCCTCTATATCTTAGGCATACCTCCCCTGCCTCTTCTTACTATAACCGGAGGATAGTTCTTGCTGTCCTCTATCCAACAAGCTTGAGTTTGCTCAATTTGGAGCTCATATGCAGAAGTTTTGGCAGTTTCGGATTTCTTGTTCCATCTGCTTTGCTTGTGGCTTACTTGATGCACCTCTGCGGTAGTACCGCTGAAAGCACAAGTGCTCCCTAGGTGATTTTGGTAATTAATGTCAACATATCTCTTGTTGGACTAACACTCTTACCTAGTATGTTTTCAGATAAGTTCAACAATGAAGTGGCATGGACTAAAGGATGTGGAACCCCTTCAAGATGCTAAGGATAAAAGGATTGGCTCAAGCTTCAAGCTCAAGACTCTACATTTTATATTTTAGTGATCCAAGATCACATTGAGTCCATAGGAAAAGCCAATACTATCAAGTAGGGATGAGGTGTTGCTTAATGAGGTTCTTGCTTCATAATGCTTAGTGATATGCTCCACAACCCTCAACTACTTTCCCACATCCACATATGACCTAAACCTAAAGTCCAACTCGGCCCCACCGATTCTTTCTATCCGGCGCCACCGAGTTCAGATGTCATAGCCACTGCCACAAACCCTAGGCAAATCGGTCTCACCGATAGGGATCTCGGTCTCACCGAGATGGGATTGTAATCTCTCTATGTATGACCATTATCAAAATCGATTTCACCGAGTTTGTGTAATTGGTCCTACCGAGATTACAATGTAAACTCTCTGTTCCCTATTCGTGAAGTTTCGGTCTCACCGAGATTAGCGAATCGGTCCCACCGAGTTCACCTGACCAACTCTCTGGTTAGCTTATTACCAAAATCGGTCTTACCGAGTTTGTGCAATCGGTCTCACTGAGATTACATTATGCTCTAACCCTAACCATATCGGTCCCACCAAGTTGCATGTCGGTCCCACCGAAAACCCTAACGGTCACATTATTTACTGAATCGGTCAGACCGAATTTCTTGATTCGGTCCCACCGAGATTGGTAAATTGTGTGTAACGGTTAGATTTTGTGTGGAGGCTATAAATACCCCTCCACCTCCTCTTCATTCGTGGAGAGAGCCATCAGAACAAACCTACACTTCCAACTTACCATTTCTGAGAGAGAACCACTGAGGGAGTCCTGGATTAGGGGGTGTCCGGATAGCCGGACTACCATCATCAGCCGAACTATCATCGGCCGGACTATCATCATCGACCAGACTCCAAGACTATGAAGATACAAGATTGAAGACTTCATCCCGTGTCCGGATGGGACTTTCCTTGGCGTGGAAGGCAAGCTTGGCAATACGGATACGTAGATCTCCTGCCATTGTAACCGACTCTATGTAACCCTAGCCCTCTCCGGTGTCTATATAAACCGGATGGCTCTAGTCCGTAGGACACAACAACAACCATTACAATCATACCATAGGCTAGCTTCTAGGGTTTAGCCTCCTTGATCTCGTGGTAGATCCACTCTTGTAAACATCCACAATATCAATATCAATCAAGCAGGACATAGGGTTTTACCTCCATCAAGAGGGCCCGAACCTGGGTAAAACATCGTGTCCCTTGTCTCCTGTTACCATCCGCCTAGATGCATAGTTCGGGACCCCCTACCCGAGATCCGCCGGTTTTGACACCGACATTGGTGCTTTCATTGAGAGTTCCTCTGTGTCGTCACCGATAGGCTTGATGGCCTCTTCAATCGACAACGACGCAGTCCTGGGTGAGACTTTTCTCCCCGGACAGATCTTCGTATTCGGTGGCTTTGCACTGCGGGCCAACTCACTTGGCCATCTGGAGCAGATCGAAAGCTATGCCCTTGGCCGTCAGGTCAGGTTTGGAAGCCTAAACTTCACGGCCGATATCCGCGGGGATTTGATCTTCGATGGATCTGAGCCACAACCGAGCGTGCCGTGCTGTCACGATGGGCATGACCTAACTCTGCCGCCGGACAGCACCTTGGAGGCCGCACACGAATCCGCTCCGACCCATAGTCCGGAGCCGATCGCTCAGATCGAGGACGGATGGCTGGACACCGCCTCGGGAGCTGCAACTTCTACGGCGATGGAGCCGAACACTTACCTTGTCCCGCATAAAGCTCATGACTCCGAGGTGCCGGACTCTCTGCCAGACTCCGAACCTCCTGCGCCCCTGCCAGTCGAATCCGATTGGGCGCCGATCATGGAATTCACCGTTGCGGACATCTTTCAGCACTCACCCTTCGGCGATATCTTAAATTCGCTGAAGCATCTCTCGCTATCCGGAGAGCCCTGGCCGAACTACGGCCAGGATGGTTGGGACGCAGACGACGAAGAAATTCAGAGCCCACCCACCACCCACTTTGTAGCCACCATCGACGATCTAACCGACGTACTCGACTACGACTCCGAAGACATCGACGGTATGGATGACGATGCCGGAGACTATCAAGAACCAGTGCCTACAGGACACTGGAAGACCACCTCGTCATACGACATATACATGGTGGACACCCCAAAAGATGGGGACGGCGAAGAAGCAACAGAGGCCGATTCCTTAAAGAAAGAGCCCAAGTGCCAACGTCAGCGGCGCCGCTCTAAATCCCGCCACAGCAAGAATGGAGATTCCGGCACAGGAGATAATAACACCCCAGAAAGTGCCGAAGACAACCCCCCCCAGCACGATCCAGCGCAGGAGGAGGCAGAAGCAAGCCCTCACGAGAGGGCGGCAGATGAAGAGGTCGAGGATGATAATTACTTACCTCCCTCCGGAGACGAGGCAAGCCTCGACGACGACGGATTCGTCGTGCCAGAGGATCCCGTCGAACAAGAGCGTTTCAGACGCAGGCTAATGGCCACGGCAAACAGCCTAAAGAAAAAGCAGCAACAGCTTCAAGCTGATCAAGACCTACTGGCCGACAGATGGACCGAGGTCCTCGCGGCCGAAGAGTATGAACTCGAACGCCCCTCCAAAAGTTACCCAAAATGCAAGTTGCTCCCCCGACTAGAGGAGGAAGCGTACAAACTTGCATCACCAGCGCACAATACGGCAGACCGACCACCACGTGGCCACGACAGAGAGGCGTGCAAGCCCTCCACCAAAACCGTACCCCGGCATCGCTCAAAAAGCATGAAGCCACGGGGGAACGTGCCGGACTTGCGGGATATATTGGAGGACAAGGCAAGACAATCCAGATCTATCTATGGATCACGTGGGCACCCCAAGACCCACGACGAATACCGTCGCGCCGGATACAACTACTCCGGCCGGGCCGAACACAACAGACAACGCTCTCTCGAGCTACGTCGCGATATTGCTCAATACAGAGGTGCCGCGCACCCACTATGCTTCAATGACGAAGTAATGGATCATCAAATTCCTGAAGGGTTTAAACCCGTTAATATCGAATCCTACGATGGCACAACAGACCCCGCGGTTTGGATTGAGGATTATCTCCTCCATATACATATGGCCCGTGGCGACGATCTTCACGCCATCAAATATCCCCCGCTCAAGCTTAAAGGACCAGCTCGGCATTGGCTTAACAGCCTGCCCGCAGAGTCAATTGGATGTCGGGAAGACCTGGAAGCCGCATTCCTCGACAATTTCCAGGGCACGTATGTGCGACCACCGGACGCAGATGACCTAAGCCACATAATCCAGCAGCCAGACGAATCGGCCAGGCAATTCTGGACATGATTCTTAACAAAGAAAAATAAAATCGTCGACTGTTCGGATGCAGAGGCCCTCGCTGCCTTCAAACATAACATCCGCGACGAGTGGCTGGCCCGGCACCTAGGACAGGAAAAGCCGAAATCCATGGTAGCCCTCACATCACTCATGACCCGCTTCTGCGCGGGAGAGGATAGCTGGCTAGCTCGCAGCAACAACCTCAGCAAAAATGCTGGCAGTCCGGATACCAAGGACCGCAATGGCAGGTCGCGTCAAAACAAAAACAAACGCCACACTAACGGCGACAACAATGAGGATACGGCAGTCAACGCCGGATTCCGAGGCTCCAAGCCCGGTCAACGGAAGAAGCCCTTCAAAAGAACCACTCCGGGCCCGTCCAATTTGGACCGAATACTCGACCGCTCCTGTCAAATACATGGAACCCCCGAAAAGCCAGCTAACCACACCAACAGAGATTGTTGGGTATTCAAGCAGGCAGGCAAATTAATCGCCGAAAACAGTGACAAGGGGCTACACAGCGATGACGAGGAAGAGACCCGGCCGCCAAACAACAGAGGACAAAAGGGATTCCCCCCTCAAGTTCGGACGGTAAACATGATATACGCAATGCATATACCCAAGAGGAAGCGGAAGCGTGCACTAAGGGACGTATACGCGATGGAGCCAGTCGCCCCAAAATTCAACCCATGGTCCTCTTGCCCAATCACTTTCGATCGAAGAGACCATCCGACCAGTATCCGCCATGGCGGATTCGCCGCATTGGTCTTAGACCCAATCGTCGATGGATTTCACCTCACGAGAGTCCTGATGGACGGCGACAGTAGCCTGAACCTGCTTTATCAAGATACAGTGCGCAAGATGGGCATAGACCCTTCAAGGATTAAACCTACAAAGACAACCTTCAAAGGCGTCATACCAGGTGTCGAGGCCAGTTGTACAGGCTCAGTTACACTGGAAGTGGTCTTCGGATCCCCGGATAATTTCCGAAGCGAGGAGTTAATCTTCGACATCGTCCCATTCCGCAGTGGCTATAACGCTCTGCTTGGATGAACCGCATTCGCAAAATTCAATGTGGTACCGCATTATGCATACCTTAAGCTCAAGATGCCAGGCCCTCGTGGAGTCATCACGGTCAATGGAAACACGGAACGCTCCCTCCGAACAGAGGAACATACAACGGCTCTCGCGGCAGAAGTACAGAGCAGCCTTTGAAGGCAATTTTCGAGTCCGGCCGTTAAACGACCGGACACGGCCAAACGCGCCCGGAGCAACATCAACCAAGACCATCTGGCACGTTCTGAGCACGCGTAGCAATGTGGCCTCAACCCCAGCCCTCGCACAATTGTAAGACAAACTCTCCGCGTACATAATTACGCCCTGGAGATACCATGGGCATAGGGGGAGAGGCACAACCACAACAGACCCAGAGTGCGGTTCGACCACACCAGGGGCTCCCAAGTGTGTCGCTCTTTTTATCTTTTATTTCTCTCTTTTTTATACAGAACTCTGTCCGGCGGCGAACCTGCCGAACTCATGATGCAATAGCCAGGGAGGGACAAAGGCTGCGACGAACACTCAGGTGGTCTCCATTACGAGCATTAAATTTGTTAAATACACCATTCCGTGGCCTACCCCTGGAGGGAGACGCCTTTAATTCGTCCAATCCCTTGCTTTCCGCACTATTTGTATCATTCCGCACTCATAGCATATCTTCTCGAATAAAATGCAGCACTTTTTGCCCATAATTGCATTACCTTATATATATATATATATGTTCATTTACGACATGTTGCATCCGTACATTTTGGTACGGCCAAATACACCAGGGGCTTATGTTCCCCGCATTATGGTGTGATAATGTCCGCACACTTTCACAAGTGCGGCACCCCGAACTTATAGCATTATATGAATCGGCTCTGAATCATGTCTTGGGTCAATAGTTGGGTTTGCCCGGCTCCCAAGTTTGGCACCTTACGTTCCGTTCTATCGGCTAAGGTAGCACTGGGAGAACCACTGCGATTGCGCCTCGGTTGAGCCAGGTTAACGCCTCAGTGGAGAAAGCTAAAACTGACTGTCATGATAAGGCGAGAGACTGGTCGCTGTTCGAGAGGTCTTTTCGGGTCCTTAAAGACCTACGCCGCTTCGAGCGAAGTACCGGATAATGTCCGACGAAGGCATGGATAGCGCCCCGAATTTGGTCTTCCGAATACTAGGGGCTTCGCCGAAATTTAAAATTATAGAATTCTATGGCTAAGTGAGAGTGTTCAAGCACTATAAGTCCGGTTGCCTTGTTCGTTGTGTTGAGCGCCTCCCTAGATGGACCCAAAAATGGGAACAAGAGTGCTCAAGTTTATCCCGAACACCCCAGCACTCGTGGCATGGGGGCTGAAGCCGACGACTTGCCATCTCTTAGATTTAATAAACGGCCGCACAGAAGGTAATATTTTAAATTAACAAGCGTTGCTTAGCGCATATGAACAAAGTTTTCAGCGCACAGGATAACACATTGCGAATTTACTCAATAATCACATCCCTGGGGCACTCATCCGCAATCTTGCGGGCACCCTTCAGGACAGTCTTATAGTACATCTCAGGCGTACGATATTCCTTGCCCGCTGGTGGCGCGTCAGTGATTAGCTTCTCCGCATCCAGCTTGCCCCAATGCACCTTTGCGCGGGCAAGGGCCCGACGAGCACCTTCAATATAGGCGGAGCGCTTGATAACCTCCACCCAGGGGCACGCATCCACCAACTGTCGCACGAGGCCGAAGTAGCTCCCAGGCATGGCCTCTCCAGGCCACAGCCGGACTATGAGGCCCTTCATGGCCTGCTCGGCCACCTTGTGGAGCTCGACCAGCTGCTTCAGCTGGTCGCTAGGGGGCACCGGATGGCCGGCCTCAGCATACTAAGACCAGAAGACCTTCTCCGTTGAGCTCCCCTTCTCGGCTCGGTAGAATGCGGCGGCATCAGACATGCTGCGAGGCAGATCTATAAACGCCCCTGGAGAGCTCCGAATTCGGGTAAGTAACACGTAATTTACATTCACATGCTTGCTTTGCATGAAAAATGCCTTACCCGCCGCTATCTTCCTCACCAACTCAATCTCCTGAAGGGACTTATTGGCATCGGCCTTGGCAGTTTTGGCACTTTCGAGAGCCGAGGCAAGCTCGGACTCTCGAGTCTTTGAGTCACGCTCCAAACTCTCATGCTTTTCCATGAGAGCCTGGAGCTCTTGCCGAACCACCACCACCCGCGCCTCCTGCTTTTCTCGCTCTCCCATTCCGCGGCCGCATTGCGTTCGGCCGCGGACACGGCCTCCTTCAGGGTCGCCACCTCGTTCATGGCCCCTGCAGTACCCATGTTATCCTTGTTATTTTTTGTTGCAACCTAAATCCTTTTTTGTAAGGTACAAGTTCAAAGTGGTGTTACTCACCTTCTTTGTCCTGGAGCTGCTTCTTGGCGTGGCCGAGCTCTTGCTTGGACCGCTTGAGCTCCTGCTTAAAAGCACCAACCTCCGCAGTCAGTGCGGCAGAGGTCAGCAGCGCAGCCTGCAACCCATATTGACATAATTTTTTAGCAACCCTGCGTATAGCTTTTTTTTTTTTCAGATCCTCAGTCTGGCTTTTCTTTCTGAACACTGAACCGAGCATCAGGGGCTACTGTCTATGCGGTATTACATTGCATATTTTTAACTTCTTACCTCAAAGCCTGATAGAAGGCTACTGCAGGCTTCGGTCAGCCCGCTCTTGGCAAGCTGTACCTTCTGAATCACCGCACTCATAATAGTGCGGTGTTCTTCCTTGACGGAAGCGCTCTGCAGTGCCTCCAACAAATTGTCCGGCGCCTCTGGTTGGACGGAAGCTGCCGGCGTCACGGTCTTGCCCTTCGTGCGAAGGGGCCGCCGGCCGGACTCTGGAACCACTGCGGGTTCTGATGTGGAGTCCGGCGCAAAGTCTGGGAGGCCACCTTGTGGCGCCTCCGGAGCCTCCCCCTGATGGGTCCCTTCTTGGGATCCCACCTCGGCGTCCTCGGTGTCGCGAGGGGTGGAGGCGGTCGGGATGGAGTCTACATCCGACGGAGCCAACGACCCGCTCGATGAAGCGGGGAGATCATAATTGGCCGGACTACAGGCAGCATGCGGCATCAGAATGACACTATGTGACGCAGAAAAAGAAATTATAAATCATTTAGGAATCTGGATACTTACGATCTCGCCGGAGGCCTGGCCCTTGAAGGCCATTCTTCCTCGCCAACATTGATGTTGGCGGAGCTGTCCGAGGGAATAGTCCTTCCCCTCTTGGACCCTTCGGCCTCCCCTGTTGGGGAAGCCTTCCTCTTCCTCTCTCCCTCCTCTGGGAGAGAGTCCTCTTTCTCCTCCTTGTTTTCGGGGGAGGAGTCCGCCCCGGAGTCGTCGGACACCTGAAAACGGGAACTCTTTCGAGCACCCGTGGCCTCCTTCTTGGCCTTCTTCTCCGGCACCACGTGCGGTGCCGGAACCAGCAGCCTCGCTAGATGGGCGTCTACTGGGTTTTCTAGCATAGGAGTCGGGCAGATAATCTGCTCCGCCTTCCTCATCCAGTCCTGTCAAAGGAAAAGGGGAAATTAAAACCCGCATAGAGTCAAACTATGAAAAGCAAGTGTCCCGTAAAGGGGTAGAATCACTTACCTTGTCGGCTTGGCGCTGCGAGCGAAATCCGCGATCTTCACTCGCGGATGCGGGGGCTTCAGCGCCCTTAAATAGCACCCTCCAGGCGCCTTCATACGTCGTGTCGAAGAGCCCGCTCAGCGCCTGGTGCTGTTCCGGATTGAACTCCCATAGATTGAATGCCCGCTCCTGGCATGGGAGAATCCGGCGGACGAGCATGACTTGGACCACGTTAACCAGCCTGAGCTTCTTCACCAGCTTCTGGATACAGGCTTGGAGTCCCGTCAGCTCCTCCGAACTACCCCACAGCAAGCCCTTCTCTTTCCAGGAGGTGAGCTGCGTGGGGATACCAGATCTGAACTCGGGGGCCGCCGCCCATGTAGGGTCACGCGGCTCGGTGATATAGAACCACCCCGATTGCCACCCCTTGACGGATTCCACGAAGGCCCCTTCGAACCAAAGGACGTTGGGCATCTTGCCCAACATGGCGCCTCCGCACTCTGCTTGAGTGCCCTTCACTACCTTCGGCTTGACATTGAAGGTCTTGAGCCACAAGCCGAAGTGGGGCTGGATGCAGAGGAAGGCCTCGCACACGATGATAAATGCCGAGATGTTGAGGATTAAGTTCGGCGCCAGATCATGGAAATCCAGGCCGTAGTAGAACATGAGCCCCCGGACAAAGGGGTGAAGTGGAAAGCCCAGTTCTCGGAGGAAGTGGGGAAGAAAAACGACCCTCTCATGGGGCCTGGGGGTGGGGATGAGCTGCCCCTCGTCGGGCAGCCGGTGCGCAATGTCGCCGGACAGGTAGCCGGCGCTACGCAGTCTTTTGATGTGCTCCTCCGTAACGGAGGAGGTCATCCACTTGCCTCCCGCTCCAGACATGACTGAGGAAGGTTGAGACGAGATGTGCGGGCTTGGGCGCTGGAGCTCGAGTGCGCGGAGATGGATAAGCAAAGGAGGAAGAAGGCATAGGTGAAAAGGTGAATCCTTATCCCTTATATGGGCGGGCGAAGTCTACGCGTCCCCCACCGGCCTGGTAAAACTCACTTATCCCCCAAGCGTCACCATCAATGGCGCGGTTGGGTTACCCACGTCCGTATTGATGAGAATCCCGGATTAAGGGGGAACACGATCTCTGCTTCGACAAGACGTGCCAAGGAAACCGCTTCGCTAAATGCGCTGAGGTGGTAGAGTAAAAAACGATTCAAGTAATGGCTTGGTAGTGGCGTGACGTCATGCCGCAAAAAATGTCAGCAGATTGAACTTGTGTATATATTATTCTCTCTACGATGGAATGTGGAATTTATTTTGTAGAGCCGGACACTATCCTGGTGTTCACAATCTTCTATCATTCGGAGGAGGAACCCGCCTTGCAATGCCAAGTAATATACGCGCCGGACTTATCGTCATTGAAGCCTGGTTCAGGGGCTACTGAGGGAGTCCTGGATTAGGGGGTGTTCGGATAGCCGGACTACCATCATCAGCCGAACTATCATCGGCCGGACTATCATCATCGACCGGACTCCAAGACTATGAAGATACAAGATTGAAGACTTTGTCCCGTGTCCAGATGGGATTTTCCTTGGCGTGGAAGGCAAGCTTGGCGATACGGATACATAGATCTCCTGCCATTGTAACCGACTCTATGTAACCCTAGCCCTCTCCGGTGTCTATATAAACCGGATGGCTCTAGTCCGTAGGACACAACAACAACCATTACAATCATACCATAGGCTAGCTTCTAGGGTTTAGCCTCCTTGATCTCGTGGTAGATCCACTCTTATAAACATCCACAATATCAATATCAATCAAGCAGGACGTAGGGTTTTACCTCCATCAAGAGGGCCCGAACCTGGGTAAAACATCGTGTCCCTTGTCTCCTGTTACCATCCGCCTAGACGCACAGTTCGGGACCCCCTACCCGAGATCCGCCGGTTTTGACACCGACAACCACCTACTATGTGTTGAGACCAAGATATTCCATTCCTACCATATGAATCTTGGTCTCTAGCCTTCTCCAAGTTGCTTTCCACTCAAATCTTCTTTCCACCAAATCCAAATCCTGTGAGAGAGAGTTGAGTGTTGGGGAGACTATCATTTGAAGCACAAGAGCAAGGAGTTCATCATCAACACACCATTTGTTAATTCTTGGAGAGTGGTGTCTCATAGATTGGCTAGGTGTCACTTGGGAGCCTCCAACAAGATTGTGGAGTTGAACCAAGGAGTTTGTAAGGGCAAGGAGATCGCCTACTTCGTGAAGATCTACCGCTAGTGAGGCAAGTCCTTCGTGGGCGACTGCCATGGTGGGATAGACAAGGTTGCTTCTTCGTGGACCCTTCTTGGGTGGAGCCCTCCGTGGACTCGCGCAACCGTTACCCTTCGTGGATTGAAGTCTCCATCAACATGGATGTACGATAGCACCACCTATCGGAACCACGACTCAAAAATCACCGTGTCTCCAAATTGCGTTTGAATTCTCCAAACCCTTCCCTTTACATTCTTGCAAGTTGCATGCTTTACTTTCCGCTGCTCATATACTCTTTGCATGCTTGCTTGATATGTATTGTGTTTGTTAAACTTGTGCCTAAACTCCACTTAAACTTAGAGAAACTAAAAACCACTACTTTTAGCATGAAGTGTCTAATCACCCCCCCTCTAGACATGTCTTCTCGATCCTCTCAATTGGTATCAGAGCATTGATCTCCATTGCTTTGGTTTAATCACCATTGGAGGAAGATGGATGAGTCTACTTTAGGGAGTCTTAGACATAGAGTGTCTATACTTGATGGAGAGTATTTTCATGAGTGGAAAAATGATATGCTTGTAATTTTCAATCAATATCATTTGAAAAAGTACATTGCTAGCCCTTGTGCACCTCATGTTGATCCTATGCATCATACCCTTGACGAGTCAATGGACATGATTAGAAATGTTAGAACTGTTAATCTTATCACTAGAGGCTTGCCTAGAAACTTGATTGGAAACTTGCCTACTCTTGAGTGTGCCTACACTATATGGAAATTTCTTGAGGAACGATTTCCTAATTATTCATTGAAAAATCTAGACAAAATTCTTCATAAGTCTATTGCCTTGAGTAAGATGAATTCCAATGATTCCATGTTTGGTGATCATCTATTTGAGCTTACAAATCTTATGCGTGCCAAAGGAAATGTTGGAATTATTAGCGATATTATTTCTGAAGCTATTAGACTTCATAAAGGAGATCATTGTCAAACTCATACTAACGAATCACCCTCACTAGGAATTGAACCACCACATGACAATGTTGATCATGGATACTATGATGAGGATGATGATGATGACTTTGATCTTGATGATGCAATGAGACACTTTCATCTTATGGCAAATCTTCGGGGATATATGGCAGGAGGAAAGGAATGGGTTCTTGACAGTGGATCTACCGATCACATGACCGGAGATAAAGACATGTTTCGTGAGCTTGCCGAAAATGATGGTCCTCGAAAGTATGTCACTTTAGGTGACAACTCAAAGGGTAAGGTAGTTGGCCTCGGTAAGGTGGCCATATCACATGATAGCTCCATTCAAAATGTTATGTTTATCGAATCTCTTGGCTACAACTTACTTTCAGTATCTAGACTTGCTGATTTCGGTTTCAATGTCCTATTTACTGAAGTAGATTGCCAAGTGTTTCGTAGAGACAATCATAAAAATGGTCTTTACTAGTATACGTAGAGGTGATCTTTACATTGTTGATTTCACTAAAAAGGCTCAACCTAGAACTTGCTTTATTGCTAAATCTTCAAAAGGTTGGTTACGGCATAGACGATAGGTCATGTTGGCATGCGAAATCTTGACAAGCTTATTAAAGGAAATCATATCCTTGGTGTTAACAATGTCATATTTGATAAGGATAGACTTTGCAGTGCTTGTCAAGCTGGTAAACAGGTTGGAGGAAGGCATCCCGTGAAGAACATCATGACCACAAGGAGGCCACTTGAGCTACTTCACATGGATCTCTTTAGTCCCAACGCTTACAAAAGTCTCGATGGAAATTCTTTTGGTATAGTTAAAGTTGATGATTTTTCAAGATTTACATGGGTGTTCTTTCTCGATGACAAATTGCAGGTCCAAAAGATCTTCAAAAACTTCGCCAGGAAGGCTCAAAATCAGTTCGAAGTGAAGATCAAGAAGGTTCGCAGCGACAATGGAACGGAGTTCAAGAATGCAAATGTGGACACCTTTCTTGATGAAGAAGGGATTTCACATGAGTTCTCGGCTACGTACACACCTCAACAAAATGGAGTTGTTGAGAGGAAGAACCGGACGCTCATCAAAATGGCAAGAACGATGCTTAACGAGTACAGGACGCCGAAGCACTTTTGGGCAGAAGCGGTTGAGACATCTTGTCATGCAACAAATCGCTTGTATCTTCACAAGCTACTCGGCAAGACGGCATACGAGCTCCTCACCGGTAAAAAACTCCAAGTTGGATACTTTCGAGTATTTGGCTCGAAGTGCTACATTCTTGATAAGCATCGTCGCTCTAAATTTGCTCCTAAGTCTCATGAAGGTTTCCTACTTGGTTACAACTCAAACTCTCACACTTACCGTGTCTACAACAATTTCACCAAAAGGTTGAAGAAATGGTAGATGTGAAGTTTGATGAATCTAATGGCTCGCAAGTAGAGCAATTGCCAATTGATGTAGGAGACAAAGACCCCTCGGAAGCAATCCAAGACTTATCTATTGGCAAGATTCGTCCAACGGAGGTGAAGGAGAGTAACTCGTCTGTCCAAGTGGAAGCTTCTACCTCACGACAAAGTGAACCAAGAGTTGATATGGAAGCATCCACAAGTGGGACACACCAAGATGAAGAAAACGAGGAAGTACACCAAGAACGTCAACAACCTCCTTCTCCACCACGACAAGAGAATGACAACGCCAACAATGATGAAGGCCAAGAATAAGAAGAATAAGATGAAGAAGATGTTCATCCAAGACCCAAGCAAAAGCTTTCACGAGTTCGAGCAAGAATTGCTAAAGACCATCCCGTCGAGCAAATCTACAATGATATCCAAACCAGGAGAATCACTCGCTCTAAAACTCATTTAGCTAACTTTTGTGAAACTATTCATTCATCTCTAGCATTGAACCTATGAAGGTTGAAGAAGCATTGGAAGATCCGGATTGGATAAATGCTATGCATGAAGAGCTACACAACTTTGAGAGAAATCAAGTTTGGACATTGGTTGAGAAGTCCGACAACAACCACAACATCATCGATACCAAATGGGTGTTTCGCAACAAGCAAGATGAAGATGGACAAGTAGTTCGCAACAAAGCACATCTCGTCGCCCAAGGCTACACACAAGTCAAAGGTATGGACTATGGTGAGACTTATGCTCCCGTTGCTAGACTTGAATCCATTCACATTTTACTTACCTATGCTAATCACCATGATATCACCTTGTACCAAATGGACATCAAAAGTGCTTTTCTAAATGGTGAAATAGAGGAGGAAGTTTATGTTAAACAACCTCCCAGCTTTATCAATCCTAAGAAACCTAATCATGTTTACAAACTTCGCAAAGCTCTTTATGGTCTTAAACAAGCTCCTAGAGCTTGGTATAAATGCTTAACCAAGTTCCTTATTGAGAAAGGCTTTGAAATCAGAAAAAATGATTCTACACTTTTTACTAAAAGGGTTAATGGAGAGTTATTTGTATGCCAAATTTATGTTGATCATATTATATATGGATCAACTAACCCTCATTTTAGTGAGAAGTTTGGAAAGCTAATGTCGGAAAAGTTTGAGATGTCAATGATGAGTGAACTCAAATTCTTTCTTGGGTTGCAAATCAAGCAAACTAAGGAAGGTACTTTTGTCTCTCAAACGAAGTACACCAAGGACTTATTCAAGAAGTTCAATATGCAAGAATGCAAAGGTATGTCTACACCCATGCCTACTAGTGGACATCTTGATTTGACCAAAGATGGCAAACCGGTTGATCAAAAGGTTTATCGCTCTATGATTGGTTCATTGTTATACCTATGTGCTTCACGTTCCGATATTATGCTAAGTGTGTGCATGTGTGCACGATATCAAGCTGCACCTAAAGAATGTCATCTTAAGGCCGTGAAAAGAATAGTGAGATATTTAATTCATACGCCAAATTTTGGCATTTGGTATCCTAAGAGGGCCTCTTTCAATCTCGTTGGCTACTCCGACTCGGACTATGCCGGTGACAAGGTTGATAGAAAGTCCACTTCGGGTACTTGTCAATTTCTTGGTAGATCTCTTGTGTCTTGGTCTTCCAAGAAACAAAACTCGGTATCTTTATCCACCGCCGAAGCGGAATACATTGCCGCTGGTTCATGTTGTGCTCAATTACTTTTGATGACCCAAACTCTTAAAGATTATGGGATATATGTTAAACATGTTCCATTACTTTGTGACAATGAAAGTGCTATCAAGATTGCACACAATCCCGTGCAACACTCTCGAACTAAGCATATCGAAGTTCGTCATCATTTCATTCGAGATCATGTTGCCAAAGGGGACATTAATCTTAAGCATGTTCGCATCGAAAAACAATTAGCGGATATTTTCACAAAATCTCTTGATGAGAAAGTGTTTTGCAGGTTAAGAGGTGAATTGAACATCATTGATGATTCAAACTTGGAGTAGGAACTCCATTTGATACATGCAAGACATGAGCCTATGACTAATCCTTGATATTTCTCTTATGATGATAATCTTACATCTTGGATATATTTGCATCTTGCATGTCATCTAACCCTTGTAGGAACTTGGATGGATCTAAATCTATGAGATTACAACTCACTCACATCTTGAGCAATCTCTACATCACCAAGTCTCTACATAAGGGAGGTTGAAAACTAGGAAGCAAAAATCCATTCAAACATATCCTTTGACAAATTTATTATTTAAATTCATGTTTGTCATTTTGGATACACAAGTGCTCTTCCTTGCAAAAACTAACCCATGTAGGTGGATGTACTCAAATTCCAAGTGGTGCTCCCAACTCTGGATGAGCTACATCAACCTTGAGCAACCCACACAAGTTCAACTACATGATCACGATCAACACCACCACCCAAGGTATGTTATTCCATCTTAGAGAAGCTTTACTCTAAGACATGAGTCAAAGCAACTCGACAAGATGTGAATACATCAAGATGCTTAAACGAAAAATGGTAACCCCATTTTGAGCTTTAACGATGAGTATGACCTATGATCAAGTGATCTCACTTGACTCCTAAGTCAATATACTCTAACATAGGTGACTTTGTCGCCGATCAATTCTAGATGAAGTTCTCTCGAGTTCTTCTCTGTGATCTTGCATTCGTCTCATGCATACTTGTTTCCCCTTTCAAAAAAAACTTCATCTAGATTTCTTTTAAGTTTCTTCTAGTTTACTGTCTGTTCTGCATTTCCTGCATCAAATTCATTGCATATCATTCAGTTAATTCATTGCAAATCCTTGTGAGATCTTACTTGTCTAAGTGAGCTAAGGTGACAAATGTTTTCCCTGTCATGAACTCGGTTACACCAGCCTACTATTTTTCGGTCCCACCGAAATCTTTCGGTGCTACCGAAGAATACAACTCGGTGCTACCGATCTCACTACAGAGAAAAACAACTTGCCACTTATTTCTGTGATTCTTTTGATCCAGCTCCACTCGATGAATCTTGTCCTCTACCAGCATCACATTTTTCTTTGCTGCTTTAACCTGTGACTCAAGGACCAAACCCGTGTGACAACAAATCCAGAAGCCCCTCCTTGGAAATTGATGTCAAAGGGGGAGAGAGATCACATCAAAACTTTATCTATAGAGACAGATCCTATCTCTAGGGGGAGAAATCTTCAATGATCCCAGATGCTTGGTGTTCAAGAGGAGAGAAGTTACATGTCTTCTAGAGGGAAAAGACATGTTAATATGTGCTTAGTTTCATTAGCTCTGTTCATTTACTTCCTTGAGCTCTGATTTTCTGTTCCCTATCTTCTCCTAGTATCCCATGCTAGATTCAGGGGGAGCAATACATAAGGGAAAGGAAATCTTTAAATTCATTGCATACTTTTACCTTTGGGGACATGTCTAATCCAATGTGGTACTTGGTACTCACTCTCTACATGTCATCCCAGTCTTGGTATTCTTGTGGTCTCTTCTTGTTTGCTCTGGCTAGTAGATGCATCTGTGTTATCTAACCTCTTTTTCACAGGTTCATTTCATCCTAAGCCAACTCAAGATCACAAGGTAAGTATATGCATCACAGTCATGTGTATGAGGAATTCTTGCTGTTGTACATACTGTTTGCAAGAAGGACTCATGATCATGAAGGTACATTTCCCAAAATTCTTCGCTCTAATGCATATAGCAAAGATACATGTAACACATTGCCTACTCCATCATGCTTATGCATTCACATGCTCCTATATTCCATACTCACATGCTTGCATACATGTAGGGGGAGCCTATGCTTGTTACATGTCTTTCCAAAGCTTTACCTGTTATTCTTTACATCCTCTATCTAAAGCTTTGATGTATGTTGTCATCAATTACCAAAAAGGGGGAGACTAAAAGCATAAGTGCTCCCTAGGTGATTTTGGTAATTAATGTCAACATATCTCTTGTTGGACTAACACTCTTACCTAGTATGTTTTCAGATAAGTTCAACAATGAAGTGGCATGGACTAAAGGATGTGGAACCCCTTCAAGATGCTAAGGATAAAAGGATTGGCTCAAGCTTCAAGCTCAAGACTCTACATTTTATATTTTAGTGATCCAAGATCACATTGAGTCCATAGGAAAAGCCAATACTATCAAGGAGGGATGAGGTGTTGCTTAATGAGGTTCTTGCTTCATAGTGCTTAGTGATATGCTCCAAAACCCTCAACTACTTTCCCACATCCACATATGACCTAAACCTAAAGTCCAACTCGGCCCCACCGATTCTTTCTATCCGGCGCCACCGAGTTCAGATGTCATATCCACTGCCACAAACCCTAGGCAAATTGGTCTCACCGATAGGGATCTCGGTCTCACCGAGATGGGATTGTAATCTCTCTGTGTATGACCATTATCAAAATCGGTTTCACCGAGTTTGTGTAATCGGTCCTACAAAGATTACAATGTAAACTCTCTATTTCCTTTTCGTGAAGTTTCGGTCTCATCGAGATTAGCGAATCGGTCCCACCGAGTTCACCTGACCAACTCTCTGGTTAGCTTATTACCAAAATCGGTCTTACCGAGTTTGTGCAATTGGTCTCACCGAGATTATGTTATGACCTAACCCTAACCATATCGGTCCAACCGAGTTGCATGTCGGTCCCACCAAAAACCCTTTCGGTCACATTATTTACTGAATCGGTCAGACCGAGTTTCTTGATTCGGTCCCACCGAGATTGGTAAATTGTGTGTAACGTTTAGATTCTGTGTGGAGGCTATAAATACCCCTCCACCTCCTCTTCATTCGTGGAGAGAGCCATCAGAACAAACCTACACTTCCAGCTTACCATTTCTGAGAGAGAATGTCACGCCCAATATGCGACCCTATCCAAAAGGAACTCGAAGGTCCCACCAAGGATAGACCCGCATATTGAAACGCTTTTGCAAGGTGGATATCATTACATCAACATTACATAATACATGGTGATACATACATAAGGCATACAATGCCACATGAATACAACATCACAATACATAAGAGCATCATCCGACTACGGATGAATCACAAACAGAAACTCAAACGACATCCACCCTGCTAGCCCAGGCTGCCGACCTAGAACCTATCCCCTGATCGAAGAAGCAGAAGAAGAACTCAACGCAAGCAAGCATCTCTCTCGCGTCATGATCATCGCACAACCTGTACCTCCAACTGTTGTTGTAGTAATCTGTGAGCCACGAGGACTCAGCAATCCCATTACCATGGGTATCAAGACTAGCAAAGCTTAAAGGAAAGGAAGGGGTAAAGTGGTGAGGCTGCAGTAGCGACTAAGCATATATGGTGGCTAACATACGCAAATAAGAGCGAGAAGAGAGCAAACGGAACGGTCGTGAAGCTAGCAATGATCAAGAAGTGATCCTGAACTCCTACTTACGTCAAACATAACCCAGAAACCGTGTTCACTTCCCGGACTCCGCTGAGAAGAGACCATCACGGCTACACACGTGGTTGATGCATTTTATTTCGGATCTGGTGTCAAGTTGTCTACAACCGGACATTAACAAATTCCCATCTGCCTATAACTGCAGGCACGACTTTCGAAAGATTATACCCTATAGGGGTGTCCCAACTTAGCCCATGACAAGCTCTCGCGATCAACGAAGGAATAGACCTTCTCCCAGGAAGACCCGATCAGACTCGGAATCCCGGTTTACAAGACATTTCAACAATGGTAAAACAAGACCAGCAAAGCCGCCCGATGCGCCGACAATCCCGATAGGAGTTGCACATATCTCGTTCTCAGGGCAACACCGGATGAGCAATCCGTACAACTAAAACCAGACCTCAAGTTTCCTTGAGGGGGCGCTGCAAAGGGCTCTAGTTCAGACCAACACTTAG